>NC_086120.1:43388277-43758277 GCF_963921235.1 Mobula hypostoma | reverse complement strand
AGAATGAATGAAAGACCACACCAATTTGAGCATTCAGTGTTCAAATGACAAGAAACTGAGCAAATACAAAAATAAATAATAATAATAATAATAATAAATAAGCAATAAATATCATGATTGACCTATGTCAACCACTCCCTCTAGCCCATAGATATCCCAATGTAAAAACATTGTCACACAGATTCTTATTAAATCTTCCCCCTTTCACCAAAAACTTAAGCCTTTTAGTTCCTGATTCCCCAATACTGGGGGCAAAGAGTGAACACATTCATCCTGTCTATGGTCCTTGATGACTTTATTCACGTCTCTGATGAGGCGCGCTCTAATAACAGAGTCCTACCCTGACCAGCCTCTCCCTATAACTCAAGTCACCTGAATCCTGGCTACATCCTTATTAATCTCCCTGGCACTGCTTCCAGTTAAAACAACATGTATCCAATAGCAGGGTGGGCAAAATGAAACACAATATTTCAAACAAAAAATGCTGTAGGTCACGTAGCACGTAGAGAAATAAACAGTTGATGTTTTCGGTGGAGACTCTTCTTCAGAACAGCGTTCCGATGAAGAGTATCAGCCCTAAACGTCAACTGTTTATTCCTCTGCGTCGATGCGGCCTAACCCACTGAGTTTCTCCTGCATTGTGTGTGTGTTCATCAGGATTTCCAGCATCTGCAGAAACCCTTGACTTTACAATGCTAACATCCTTGGATATTCTGTAGTTAGTTTAGTTCCGATACGGTGCGTGCTTAATTACCAATCAGAAAACGAATTTCCGTTGTTAATCATATCATTACGTGCCGTGTCATATGACATGAGCCATCATGGTCTTTCCATGACCGTGATTGTTCTTGGCAAATTTTTCTGCAGAAGTGGTTTGCCATTGCCTTCTGAGCAGTGTCTTTACAAGACGGGAGACCCCAGCTATCACCAGTACTCTTCAGAGATTGTCCGCCAGGCGTCAGAGGTCGCATAACCAGGACTTGTGATATGCATACTGCTCAGACGACCATCCACCACCTGCTCCCATGGCTTCACGTGACCCTGTCCTGGGGGTGGGGGAGGGGATAAGCAGGTGCTACACCTTGCCCAAGGGTGACCTGCAGGCTAGCGGACGGACGGAGCACCTTGCACCTCCTTTGGTAGCGACGCATCTCCACCTTGCCATCCACAGTGTTAATAACCAATTAACTCTACATGCTAAAGGTCAATAAACTCGAGAATTAGTAAAACAACTGTACGATATCAAGCCAAGCATTACCCTAGTCTGCATCGTTATCTTGTCTTGGTGACCTTGGCTAAACAGAAAGGCTGTGCAAATGAGACTGAAGCTTTCAAGGCCACGTTCAGCCTGGGTGACTCGTTATGTCTCCACAGTCTCTGTCAATTTATCATCTTGACTCTTGTGTTACTGAACTTCCACGCTCAGAAGAGGCTGTCCAAAAGAACATCCAGCTGCTGGAGGTTTTATTCAGCTGGGGGCTGCACAAGAGTCTGCTTTCTCGTCTGTCAGCAGCTCACACCCAAACTTTCAAGCTTCTTCCCCTCTGCCATCACAATTCTGAATGGACGATGCACTCATGTACACTACCTCGACGAAGGGTCTCGGCCTGAAACGTCGACTGCACCTCTGCTTGGCCTGCTGCGTTCACCAGCAACTTTGATGTGTGTCACTACCTCACTATCTTTTTTACTAATTTAATTCAATTATCTTAATTTTTAAAAACTTGCAATAAAAAGTATACATTGTTTTTAATGTACTGCTGCCCGTAGACAACATACCACAACATACGCCAATGACATTAAACCGGATTCTGATTCTAAGAACATTTTCACCTTTGCCCTGCTGCAACTTTCACGATGGGGAGAGGGGGGCTACAGATCATAACTGGCCATGCAAGTCAGTTCAAATCCAGAAGGGGGTCCAAAGTATCTCAGAGACAAAGGATAAATCCGAGAGATTCTGGATTCTGGAAATCCAGAGCAACAGACACAAAATGCTGGAGAAACTCAACAGGTCAGGCAGCATCTCTTGAGCAGAATGAACAGCTGATGCTTTGGGCCAAGAAGACAAAGGACCTATTTTTTTTCTGGTGAGGACAAAGAATACAGTACTGTGCAAAAGTCTGAGACACCCTAGATTTCTTATATGGCCTCTACAGCGCCCTGATCTCAACATCATCATGCTGTCTGGGATTACCTGGACAGACAAAAGCAAGTGAGACAGACAAGTCTGCAAAAGAACTATTCACCAAGATGCTTGGAACAACCTACCAGCCGACTTTCTTATTAAACTGCACACCAATGCACCCAAGAGAATTGCCGGTTTTCAAAGCAAAGGGTGCTCACAGCAAATATTGATTTGATTTAGTTTTTACTGTTTATTGCTCTTTATAGTAATTTTTTTGATATTTGTAAATTTCATTATTTTTGAAAGCATCTTCATTTTATAGATTTTTTTTTACATATGCCCAAGACTTCTTCACAGTACTGCACATACAGTGCAAGACTAAAATCAATTTTCCTTCAAAAAGTTTTTCTTTGATACAGTTACAAAGCCAAAAACCCAATCTAGCATGTCATCAAAACAATTTTACGCTTGGCAATGTGATCCTTGTAGTCAATTGCCGTGTACTCACAATGGAATTCACGAGACATGTTACAAAAGCATTCACAATTTAGAAAGTCAAACAGGCTGGTCTTGTGCAGGGCTTTATCCATGCTGGGGAAATAGCAGAAATTATTTACAGATTGATTAAACTACACGGTTAATCAGGTATTGACGCACTTCACAGAATTATTAGTGGTAGAATTTAAGATCGTTTAACGTCATTTCCAGTATACAAGCGTAAAGGAGAACAAAATAATTTTTACTCTGGATCCGATACAGCACAGAAAAAACACACATAAAAGGTAACGAACGTAATAATAATAATTAAAAACACAATAAATATAAATACACAAGATTGCTTGTATACATAGATTGACTACATGTTTACAAAGTGAGGCTAGGCTAAACATAAGGTGACTCTGACCGGAAATGATAAAGTACTGGAGGTTGAGGGTGTGGAAGGGTGGGTTAGTGGGTGGAGGTGTTGATCAGCCTTACTACTTGGGGAAGGTAACTGTTTTTGAATCTGGAGGTCCTGGAGTGGATGCTGTGTCGCCTCCTCCCTGATGGGAGTGGGACAAACAAAAAGTCCGTGGGCAGGGTGGGTGGGACCCTTCATGATATTACTAGCCCTTTTTACATACACACGTGTCCTTGATGGCGGGCATACTGTTGCTGGTGATGTGTTGGGTGGTTCCGACTGCCCATGGTCGAGCCTGCCTGTATGCTGCAGTAACGCGGCTTGCCAGGATGATCTCTACTGTGCACCTGCAGAATGACACGAGTACTGATGGGTGTAGTCCATCTCTTCAGTCTCCTCAGAAGGTAGTGGCTTTGGTGAGCTTTCTCAATCGTGTAGAAAGTGTTCGTGGACTATAATTTTGCTAGAATTATGAAGGAAAAACCAACAAAGACTTTGCTTGACAAAAAAAGTTCTCAATTACGCAGCTTCACCCTTTCCACTACTGAGCCCTTGATGAGAACTGCCATGCGTTCTCCCCATTTCCCTTTCTAAAGAAGCGATGTAGCGTGGATGCTGGAAAGAGCACAGAATTCTTTAACTACTCAGCAAGACAGGCAGCATCTATCAAGGAGACATAGGTGATAAATTTACTCTGTACATTTTATTCCTTTCAACCATCAGGCTCCCAAACCAGTGTGGATAACTTCACTCACAACACTAAACTGATCACTGAACATGATCTACTGACTCAATTTCAAGGACTCTACAACTCAAGTTCTCAGCATTATTAATTTATTCATTTATTTGTATTTGCACATCGATTGTTAGTACTTGGGTGTAGTTTTTCATTAATACAAGTCTCAGGATTGTATATGGTGACATAGATGTACTTAGAGAATAAATTTACTTTGAATTTTTTGGCTTTCGAGCCTGTGCTGCCATTCGATCATGGTTGATTTATTTTCTCTCTCAACCCCATTGTCCTTTGTTCTCCCAGTACGGCTTGATATTAAGTCCACTTTTGTATTTATCTTGTGAACAGTCCTAGCTCTAATTAAGATGGAAAGAACGGCAAATCAAAAAAAAGGGCCAAGACTTCAATGAAACTTTAATTTGCCTTAATCTCTCTAATAAAGAGCACACACCAAGACATGTAAAGTACAGCTTTATGCCAAGAAAATTCCCAGCAAGTGTATCACACCATCAGATCCTCGCGATGGTGTAGGAGACTCCAACAAAAAGGGTTCCACCTGAAACAGAGACAACTCCTTTCCTTCCGCAGATGCTGCTCGACTGGCTGAGTTCTTCCAGCAGATTGTGTGTTACTTCAGATTCCAGCATTTGCAATCTGCTGTGTCTCCAGATCCTCCTAAATGTGATTATACTCATCTGACAGAGAACAGTCAGTAAACATGCTGCTTACACACAAACACACACACACACTTGCCATTCGGCTGAGTGTACGGACTTCAACGTCTTCCCCGGTTATTCTCATAGTGGGTCCTAAACTAGGCTGATATGCTCGGGATAGCTTCATGGTGCCTTTCCTGCCATAGACAGTGGACCATTCAGTTTCTTTAGTAATGGGGATGTGTACATGTTGTTTGTATACTGTATTTAAGGTAGATACTTCTGTTAACCACATTGTGGGGTGCATTATACTCTAAATCATGTTTAGTCTTACATTACCTTCGTGGGTAAATAAAGATGGTGTGTTCTAGAGCCGAGTAAACAGAAACATTCTCGGTGTGAGAGAGACAAGGGCTGTGAGGAGTTCCCACCGGACAAAACCAAAGAGCTATTATTGTGTTTACTTGTAGATACCATTTTATAAATATTGGCAGTCTGCTTTTCTTTATTTTCACTAATTTGTTGGTAAGTTGATTTCTGATGCATCTAATAAACACCTGTGCACTAAAGTGCTAAAGCAACTCCAGCCAATTTTTTTCCCCTTTGATCATAAACCCACGTATCTAACAACTAGGACTGGAGGAACCCAATATTCAGCTTGATATTGTTGAAGATTTGAGACATAAAGTAATACCTTCATGACACACACACTCCAACACCTGGACAGCTATTTATTCACTTAGAGTTAGGGCCTGATCACAGGCCCTTCCAACACAACGAGCCCTGTCACACTATTCCACCCATGCGGCCAATTACCCTACTAACCCGTATGTCTTTCGAATGTGGGAGGAAACTGGAGTGCCCGGAGGCAACTCACACGGGCACAGTGTGAACATACAAGCACCTTACAGTGGCAGAACTGAACCTGGGTCTCTGGCACTGTAACAGTGTTACCCCAACCGCTGTGGGATATTGCAATGGTAACGTTGCTGGGTGTAGGTGAGAAATTCTGTCCATCCATGTATCCATGAACAGCAAACCTTGTCTCCAGAGAATTTTTCATCACCTGCAGAGACCCCAGGGAATTTTGGACCTGGGAACGTTGAGACACGAAATACTGGAAATCTTGAGTAACACCTACAAAATACTCAGCAAGTCAGGCAGCATCTATGGAGGGACGTTTTAGGCTGAAACAGCATCGAGGATGCCTCCCCAGCATCAAGGACACCTTCAAAAGGCAATGCCTCCTAAAGGCTGCATCTATCATGAAGGACCTCTATCACCCAGGACATGACCTCTTCTCATTGCTACCATCAGGGAGGAGGTACAGGAGCCTGAAGGTACACACCCAACGATTCAGGAACAGCTACTTCCCCTCCGCCATCAGATTTCTGAATGGACCCGTAAGCACTACCTCACTACACCCAGCGTCTGGGTGTCAACATCTCTGAAGATGTATCCCGGGCCCAACAAGTTGATACAATTATACCAAGGAGACACACCAGTGGCTATATGTTATTAGGAGTTTCAGAAGATTTGGTAAATCATGAAAGACTCCAGCAAATTGCTACAGATGTCCGAGGAGAGTATTCTGACTGGCTGCATCACCGTCTGGTATTTAGGCGCCAATGTGCAGGACTGGGAAAATCTGCAGAGGGTTGCAAACTCAGCCAGCTGCGTCGTGAGCACTTCCCTACCCGCTACCAAGGGCATCTTCAACACGTGGTGCCTCAGGACGACGGCATCCGCCATGAATGGCCCGCAGCATCCAGCACGTGCCCTCTTCTCATCACTACCATCAATGAGTGGAACAGGAGCCCGAAGACACACTTCCAGCACTGTCAGATTTCTGTACAGTCCATGATAGTAATTTTTATGTATTACACCCTCATGCTGTAGCAGAGCAAGTTTCACAACATATGTCAGTGCTAATAAACCTGAATCCAGTAGCCAATTTGCCTGCATTGCAGTAGGTTGTATCACAATAGATATTTCTGTGAAAACCCCATGTTTGGCACTGTGTGGCCAAACCCATCACTCTGTTGGCAAATGCAAAGCATACGAAGGAGCTCTGCTGTGCTGACAAGGGGACTCAGTTTTAGTCGAGAATTGATGCCAAGTTCTACAATTTACATAAAATACAATAAAATACTATCAAGATTCAAAATTGCTTAATGACATTTCCAGTACACAAGTGTAAAGGAAAACGAAATAATTGTTACTCCAGATCTGATGCAGCACAAAAGTCGCCAAGATAAAGAATAAAGAATACAATAGACATAGACATAGATTGTATATCCACAGCAGGAGAGTCTGTACAGAAAGGTGTCTGTACAGCAAATGATAAAGTAGTGCTGGTTGGGGGTGTGGAGGGGTGGGTTCGTGGGTGGAGGTGTTGATCAGCCTTACTGCTTGTTGAGAGTAACTGAGTCAAGTGGTCCTGGTGTGGATGCTACATAGTCTCCTCCCCAATGGCAGTGGGACGAACAGTCCACGAGCAGGGTGGGTGGGATCCTTCATGATGTTACTGGCCCTTTTCCAGCACCTTGGTGGCAGGTAGGCTAGAGCTGGTGATATGTTGGGCAGTTTTGACGACCCGTTGTAGAGTCCTCGTCAGAGCCTTTGAATAGCCATTATCGTTGTACAAATAGCAATAGGTACAAACAGCAATATGACATCTTCTGTACAGAATACAGCAAGTAGAATTTGCAAGAACATAGCTGACACGATAATGTTGAGAAACTAACAACAGGAAGAGATGTGAATGTCCACACAAATAGAGATGGGATTGAAAGAATAGAAAAAGTTCGCACTGCGATGGAGATGACAGAAGTGTGGCGAGACACAAGTCTCTGGTGAGATCAGCAGCACCAAGTTAGAGTTTTGTTCTACCAAAGGAGAACAGCAGGAAATGTGAGGAGTGAACACTGAAAAGCGTATTACCTGCCTGATGCAATATTTGACATGTGGTTAGGAAATTTAAGAAAATGGGGAACGCATCATTCTTCAAGGCCCTCCAAAAGAGGAAGCTTCTACAGCAACCAACACTACTACGTCTGTGACTCAATCAACTTTAAACAGTTTGGAGAACAGCTTTTCTTTTCCAAAGTACACTAATATAATACACTTCTGCTGTCAAAGGCTAAAGCAAGTGAAAACAAGAGAAACTTTTAAGATGCTTCCGTTTTAGCAAATGGGGTAGTGGGTTGGAGACACTTCACTACCAAAGGAGGCGTAAGACACTCCTTCCCTCCGCTAGCCTGCAGGTCACCCTTCGGAAAGGTGAGATACCTGCTTAGCCCCCCGATCGTGCTCACATGAAGCCATCGGAACAGGTGGTGGATGGTCGTACGAGCAGCCGGTGCAGACAGAATCTGAATAGTACTAGTAACGGCCGGGGTCACCCAATACATAAAGACACTGCCCAGAAGGCAATGGCAAACCACCTCTGCAGAAAAATCTTCCAAGAGCAATCATGGTTATGGAAAGACGGTGATCGACCACCTACGTCATACCATGTGGCACATAAACATTACACTTGAGAAGGTGTGTTTTTACAATACTATTGGCAGATAACACTAAATACCCATTCTCAATTTTTAAGAGAAACAGCTGGTCCACAATAAAACACAGAACACCATAGCACAGTACAGACCCTTCAGCTCATGATGCTGTGTCGATCTTTTAAGCCACTTCAAGACCAACCTAACTCTTTCTTACTACATAGTTCTCCATTTTCTACCATCCATCTGCCTAAGAATCTCTTAAAATGTCCCTAATGTATCTGCCCCTACCATCACCCTGGCACTGCAGGTACCCAGCACTGTGTAAATAAATCTATCTCTGACATCAATGATTTCAGTAATCATAGCCAACGCTATAAACATCAAAGTTGCTGGTGAACGCAGCAGGCCAGGCAGCATCTTTAGGAAGAGGTACAGTCGACGTTTCGGGCCGAGACCCTTCGTCAGGACTAACTGAAGGAAGCGCTAGTAAAAGATTTGGAAGTGGGAGGGGGAGGAGGAGATCCAAAATGATAGGACAAGACAGGAGCGGGAGGGATGGAGCCAAGAGCTGGACAGGTGATTGGCAAAAGGGATACGTGAGGATCATGGGACAGGAGGCCCAGGGAGAAGGAAAAGGGGGGGGGGAAAACCCAGAGGATGGGCAAGGGGTATAGTCAGAGAGACAGAGGGAGAAAAAGGAGAGAGAGAGAAAGAATGTGTGTATATAAATAAATAACGGATGGGGTACGAGGGGGAGGTGGGGCATTAGCGGAAGTTAGAGAAGTCAATGTTCGTGCCACCAGGTTGGAGGCTACCCAGACGGAATATAAGGTGTTGTTCCTCCAACCTGAGTGTGGTTTCATCTTTACAGTAGAGGAGGCTGTGGATAGACATATCAGAATGGGAATGGGATGTGGAATTAAAATGTGTGGCCACTGGGAGATCCTGCTTTCTCTGGCGGACAACGCTATAAACTAGCAGGTTTCAGAGAGCGAGGGTGTTGGAGAGGGTCACCTCACCTTTGGTTTGTTGAGAGGAATCAGGATCAGGTTTTACGTCGGAGGCATATGTCCTGAAATTTGTCTTAATCGCCGTTGTACGTTGCAACATATAATTATAGAGAAAAATGATGAATTAAAGTATATCAGTTAAATAGTTTAATAAGTAATGCAAAAATAGAAATAAAAAAGTAGAGAGGTAGTGTTCATGGGTTGATTGTCTGTTCAGAAAAGGAGGGGAAGAAGCTGTTCCAGAATTGTGGCGTGTGTACCATCAGGCTCCTGTACTGCTTCCCTGAGGGTAGCGGTGAGAAGCGGCAAGGTCCTGGGTGGTGGGGTCCTTGATGATGGATGCCACCTTTTTGATGCATCATTTTTGAGGTTTAGTTCTTCTCTACAGACAAGGTCAGAGGGGAATTTCCTGCTGCAGCAGAGGGTAGGAGTCACATTGTAAAGGCTGAGGTAGCGAACGCTGAGATTAGACAGAGGGTTGATATGTGTCCTCGTCCTGGCAGCGAAGAGTTTTTTTTAAAATTATTAATTAGTGATACGGTGCAGAGTAGGCCCTTCAAGCCACATTGCCGTAGCAACCCCACAACCCCGATTTTACCCTAACATAACCAATGACCGATTGAGCTACCCGGTACCCCTTTGGGCTGTGGGAGGAAAGCAGAGCACCTAGAGAAAACCCACACATTCCCTGGGAAGGACATAAAGGGACTCCTTACAGAGGCCACTGTAACCGAACTCCGAAACCCAGAATGCCCCAAGCTGTAACAGAATGATCCTAACCACTACACTGCTGAGCCCCCACCTCCCCGTGGACTGTGGAACCAGGAAATGACCCCTAACGATGCCAAGGCCACAAGTTATCACGTGCTCCGTCAAATGACGTTGGCAATCATGGTCCCGTGACGGCGACTGTTCTTGGAAAAATTTTTTTCTACAGAAGTGGTTTGCCATTGCCTTCTTATGGGAAGTCTGCCTAACAGACAGCAAGCAGCAGGAAAATGCATTACCGCAAGGTTCCTGTTTAACACATTAACAATAGTCCTGCAATAAACTGTAAGACCCAGACAGAATGATAATCAGATTGATTATTACTGGCAAATGCCATGAAATTTGTTAATTTTATGGCAGCAGTTCAAATAAAATACGTGATAAATAAATAGAGAAAAAAACTGAGTTACATCAAGTATATATATGTCTATTAAATAGTTATGATAAAATGAATAGTGCAAGATAACAAATAAGTGGTGAGGTAGTGTTCACGGGTTCAATGTCCATTTAGAAATCGGATGGAAAAGGGGAAGAATCATGAGTTTCTGAGTGCATATCTTCAGGCTTCTGTACCTCCTCCCCAGCAGTGACTTGGTGAAGACAGCACGTCCTGCATGGTGGGGAGCCTGAATGATGGACGCCACCTTCCGAAGGAATCACTCCTTGAAGATGTCTTGGATACTTATGGAGACTGCTACCCATGATCGAGCTGACTCATTTTACAAGTTTCTGCAACTTATTTCGATCTTGTGCAGATAGAGGGTGCCTGGAGAGGACCTTTCTAACAGGGGAAGAGTCTAGGATCAGAGGGCAGAGCCTGAGAAAAGGACATCCCTTTAGAACAGAGAGGAAGAGGAATTTCTTTAGCCAGAGGGTAGTGAATCTGTGGAATTCTGTTCTACAGGCAGCTGTGGAGACCAGGTGTAATTAAGGCAGAGGTTTATAGGTCCTTGATTAGAAGGTTACTGAAAGAAGAAGAGAAAGAGGTTGGGAGGGCAAATAGCTATGATCTAATTGTATATCAGACTCGATGGGCTGAATGGTCTAACTCTGCCCCTATGCCTTACGGTTCATGGGATGTCAGGGAGGGGTAGCACCTGTGGTGGGGGAACATGTTGCGTCCTTTTCAGGGCCGTTAGTCCACCTTTGGTCCCCACCTGGCACTCAGCTCTCACCTGTGGCTCCCCGTAGCTGTTTGCATGCGACAGCGGCCACACCCCGGGCAACGGCTTCGACAAGCCGGCTAAACCAGGTGAGGGTAGCCGACGGGTCTCAAACCCTCGGTGAGATAGGGAGTTGTCTATCCCAGCATGTGAAGACAGACTCCGGCGGATTGAGCAGACGAGACCAATGGAAGGTCCAACGGTCAAGAAGGCGGTCTCTGCAAGCGTCGTGGAACGTGTAGAGCAGGACAAGACACAGAAGACGTCCTGGTCATCCACTGCGCCTAGTCCCATCTCCAGCCGTCTAGACTCTGTCTTGCCACTGGACCCAGATGGGAATTGGGAAGAGAGAGTGAGGCTGACGCTGCGCAACTCTCCCTCACTTAAATCCAAATCACGCACTAGTCTCGACACCATCATAATGGTGTCGAGGCCCTCATCGACGTCAATGATGGACGAACAACAAATGGTTCAATATGGGGGCATAAACTTAAGGTGATTGGAGGACAGTACAGGGGGTAATATCAGAGGCATCTCTTTTTTTTAAAAAAAAGAGTGGTGGGTGCGTAGAACAAGCTGCCAGAGATGAAGGCCAAGGCTGACATATGAGGAGATTTAAGAGACTCTTAGACAGGCATATGGTTGGAAGGAAAACGGAGGACTATGTAGGTTAAAGGTCAGTAGAATATTGGCGTGTAGTCTGCTGTAGCGTTCTATATTCAAAACTGCCTTAAAAATTTGTGAAGGCAAGAGAGTCTGCAGATGCTGGAAACTCAGAGTGACACACACACACACGAAATGCTGGAGGAACTCAGCAGGTCGGGCAGCATCTATGAAATGGAGTAAACAGTCAACGTTTTAGGCCGAGGCCCTTCATCAAGATAAAAGTTTGTGACATTCACATTTTCACAAGAGGACCCATTTCAAGTGATGTTTGTACAATGCCACTTAGGTCCTAATTTTGGACTGGTTGTAATAGGGAGCAATAATTTATCAGCCAGACTGGGAGAAAACCTTCCACAACAATCCACGAACATCAACTGGATGTAAAGCACCGTGGCCAACTCTCCCCAGTCTCTACCCACGAAGTTCCAGAGGCGCACAAATTCAACTGGGTATCAGTGAAAGTCAAGCCACTAGCAAACACGTGGCATGCAAGAGAATTCCTAGTAGCATGGTTTTCCACGAACAAGCACATAAGATCCTATTTATGAGCCGACTTGAACAAAATTCCAGACCACGACGCACAAAGTTCACCACACAGCCAATCAGCAATGAGATTTCCTCCCCACGTCACAACTGAGTGTCTGAAATAACGTCCAATCAGGTGACTTAAAAGCATCTAGAGGCCAAGTATTTGGACACACTGCAATCAACAGAGCACTGACAATGGCTCCTCGTATGGTGACAAAACATTTGAAACTAAATTGTCAAGATCGGAGAAAAACTCAACCCAAGCAGAAAACAATTTCTGTTTCATGTAAAGGATCCAAGTTATGAAGTTGAGACAAAAGGACAATATGGTTTGGTGTAGGGAAATGATGACATCTCTGATGACAAAGTAAACGGTTCATGGAGCTGATTAACACTCCATTAGAACTGATAACAAAGCTCTCACTGAAATTTTCTGCCCAGGGTCATCGTTCTTGGTGTAGGGGAAAGAACAATGAGAGCTAATGATTAATAACACACATAAGAATTGCTGGTGAACGCAGCAGGCCAAGCAGCATCTATAGGAAGAGGTACAGACGATGTTTAGGGCCGAGACCCTTCCGCAGGACAAACTGAAAGAAGAGCTAGTAAGAGATTTGAAAGTGGGAGGGGGAAGGGGAGGGATGGAGCTAAGATCTAGAAAGTTGATTGGCAAAAGGGATATGAAAGGATCATTGGACGGGAGGCCTAGGAAGAAAGAAAGGGGGAGGGGGGAATCCCAGAGGATGGGCAAGGAGTATAGTGGGAGGGACACAGGGAGAAAATGATTAGTAAATAGGGACGTGGATTGTGCCAACGTGGTGACGGCAAACTGCAAAGCCTACGAGTAGAGACGTGGAATACAGCAGCGACGACACCCAACTTTAAGGAACTTGATTAATTGTGTGTACCCATTGTAACAGAAAACTAGGTTTGCTGTTAGACCTGGAGATAATCATTTCGTTCTGTTGTCAGGACGTGGACTGCTACTTAATTAAATCTTCCTGTAGCCAACATTCTGTTATCAAAATGTAGCTTTACTTATAATCTCATCAACTGAAAATGAAGCAGCTATACCAAATTCACGCCCAGGTAGATCAGCTTTGATTGGTCTCCCAGTGCGCACCATTTTTCAATAAAGCTTCCAGGAGACCAATCAAAGGTGATCTACTTCAAACAACAATTCCATGTGGCTTTCAGTTTCCTCGCCCAGCTCATGAACATGAGATTCTGCGGGTGCTCGAGATTCAGAGGAACACACACACAATGTTGGGGGGGGTGGGGTAGGGGGGAGGAATGCTGGAGCATTGATGGAAGAGAATAAAGGGTCAACGTTTCGGGCCAAGACTCTTTATCAGGACTCATGAGGGGGTCCTTCATTAGCACTCATGATAGTCTGATGAAGGGTCTCAGCCTGAAACATCGACCCTTTCTTCCTTTCCACAGACTCTGCCTGACCTGCTAAGTTCCTCCAACACTCTGCGTGTGCTGCTCTCTTGCCGATGGATGCCCCCAAGCGAGGGAAGAGTGAGATCACATCCAAACTCCTCCAGAACCACTCAAGATACAATTCAAAGCTTTGTCTCCACTTGCTTCCTTGTAATGGACAATTACTTGAGATGTGGAAAAACCTGGTTGCATATGTCAGAGAACTATAATCGAAAAAAAAAACCTGCACTTGTTATACCAAGCAGAATGAGGCTATTCAGCCCATTAAGCTGGATCTGTCATTCCATCATGGCTGATTTATTATCCCTTTCAATAACATTCCTCTGCCTTCTCCCTGTGCCTTTTGAGATCCTGATTAATCAAGAACCCATCAACCTCTGCCTTAAATATACCCATTGACTGGACCTCCATAGTCATCTGAGGTAATGAATTCCACAGATTCACCACCCTCTGGCTTAAGAAATTCCACATCTCCGATCTAAATGGATGTCCCTCAATTCTGAGATGTGTCCTCTGATCCTATACTCCCTCACCACATGAAACATCCACTCTATCCAGATCTTTCAACATTCGACAGTTTCAATGAGATTCCACCCCCCCCCCCACCCAATTCTTCTAAACTCCAGCAAGCACAGGCCCAGAGCCATCAAATACTCCTCACAGGTTAACCCTTCGGTCCTTGTTAGTACTGCCAGGATACTGCATTGATCACAGTGTACTACACAAGGGTGAGGCTGAGCAAACACAGACTATTTTCTCTGCAGCACTGGACCTTATACAAGAATATAAAAACAGAGGGGCAGAGAAAGGGTAGATAAAAGCCCTCCCCCCACCTCCCAAAGTGGAAATGAAAAGCAGTACAAAGGTAAAACTTTAAGGAGAGAGAGGGAAAGCTTCAAGAAGATTTAGCTGGCAATTTTTAAGCTATTATATACAGGGAGTGTATAGGTGTTAGGAATGGAGGTGATAGCAACATTTAAGAGAGTTAAGACAGGAACAATAGAAGGCAGTGATTTGAGAAATTATTTTTATGCCTCACAGATAACCCCTCTGTTATATTGGTGTAATAGGGAATATAAGGCTAGATGGAAGGAAATAGAATTTGGATTAGTTGACGGTTTTCCTCTTCAGGCCTCAATAGCTGACAAAGGATTGATGGCCCAGTTGGAAAAATTTAATAACGCTTGGATAAATCTTACATTAAAAGTATGGCAGAAGGTGGTTAATTCATGTGGAATTAATAACATGTTGAAACTCTTTAGATGGTGTGCATATGATACCGAATTCCTTCCCAACAGAGGAGATAAAAGATTTGAGCTATGGATAAAGAAAGGTCTTACAACCTACCTCTCATTTATAGATAAAAGAGTATTACAAAGTTTCCAAATCCTGCAGGACAAACATGGCCTAGAACATGATGACTTTTTTAGGTACCTTCAAATACGAAACTATGTTAACCAGAGTTGTAGATATACAGACCTATCAACAGTAGAATTAGAATTTTTCAAGATTCTGAATTCGGCTTGCAGTTCAATACCTAGTAAATCAGTTTCTCGCCTATATAATGCACTCTCCCATGCTAAAAATGTAAATACACTGTATATTAAAGAGAAGTGGGAGAAAGAAGCGGGGTTGGTACTTTCAGAGGAGGCTTGGGGGAAAATCTGCAGCTTTCAATGGTCCTCGACTAATTCTTTGACTTGGAGAGAACATTGTTGGAAAAACATTATAAGATACTTCAAGACCCCATATCAGGAAAAATATAAAGATACAAATGTGATGTGTTGGAGAAGGTGCGGCTCCAAGGAGGCAAATCATTTTCATATTTTCTGGGATTGCCCTAAATTAAGTCTATTTTGGGAAGGTATTCATAGAACATTAGTTAAGGTACTTAGGTCCCAGATACCTCTGAACTTTGAGACGCTCTATTTGGGGCATGTATTGTTCCCTGAACAGAAGGAAGAAGTTGCTGCAGGCCCTCTTAGCGGCAAGTAAGAAATCAATCACTAGAAAATGGCTAAATCCAATACCACCTACATTAGAAGATTGGTACGAAATTATCTTGGAAATATTTAAAATGGAAAAGTTGACTTACTCCCTGAGAACTCAAAAAGAAAAATTTTATCAAATCTGGAATAAATGGATTGAATATATAACCCCAATGCGAGCAGACTTTAGATGACTCTCCTAATGATTTATATTGCTCTTCTCAACAACACAGTAATATTGCTAACGTAAGCACCCCTAGTCTAAATGTTTGTTTTTTTTTGTTTTTTTTTGGAAAATAGAGAATTAACACAAGTAAAGGGAAAGATTTGGGAAAGGGATAAAAAAAATGAAAAAATTAAGTAAATAAGTACATAGGGATTGGATAATTATGTCTGCGGGCAGGAACAAGCACGAACAAATTGGGATATAAACACCTACAATGGTTGGTATATAGGCTTGTATGCAACATTTTGGACCAGTGGAAATGGTCCAGAAGGGTTGTATGGAAACTATTATTACCATTTTTCTTAACAACTAATTTCATTACTTAGCCTAATAGGTTAGATTTACCACAGTACATAATTATCTATTTAAATGTTTATTTTCCTTTTATATCATCTCAATGTGTACTTAAGAATGTATAAATAATTGTAGTTTTATACATATAAAAAAATGGAAAAGGTTATATGTGTGAAAAAAGTACATGATATTTGTGAATTCCTTATCCAAATAAAAATAAAATTAAAAAAAAAAGAAGGCAGCGATTTGAGGGCAGCCAGAGGTGCAGTTTATACTGGCGCCGTGTCAGCACAAATATTGTGGACTGAAAGGCGTATTCCTGTACGTATGTACGCACGCGCACACACACACAATACTGAAGGAAAACTTCAGGCAGAGATCCTTCATCGAGAAGGAAAGATTGACTGTTTATTCATTTACATAGATGCTGCCTGACCTGCTGAGTGTGCGTGTCTGTCTGTCTCCGCATTTCCAACATCTGCAGAATCTCATGTGTTTTTGTTTCTGTGTGGTCCTGTTCCATGTTCTATGTGTTTATATACTGGAGATCTCAAGCTTCTGCCCTTAACATTAAAGTCAACAAAAGAAACAAAAAAAAATCAAAAAAAGTTACAAGTGCTGGAAATCCAATGTATAAATAGAAATTGTTAGAAGCACTCAACAAATCAGATAGAAAATGAAACAGAGTTAACACTAACCCTTCCACTTTCCATTGATGCTGTCTGACTTCCTAAACATTTCATGTAATTTGCTTCAAACACAAGGTACTTTTAAACTTCTAATTGACCAGTGCAAACCCCATGACAGTGAGATTCTGTGGGATTCCAATCAATATTCTCAAAGTATTGAACAAAAGCAAGTCTTGATATAGGTGACTGCCTAATTATATTATCTAGTAATCTGCCACATTCCTCTCAAGATTATTGCTTTTCCTGTTAGGAAAGATTTTACAATGCCAGACCTTTGTGAAATTTCAGTTTCGTTTTACACAGAAATCTTGGCAAGAGCATCAGCACTCCTGCCCTCTAGAGAGGATTGAATTGTCAAAGAGTGGGAGCAGGAGCTCTGGCTGTTTTTCTTTCACTTGTCTCAAGCCAAGTCCGATCGACATACTCCCATCATATTGTGAGCAATCAATCGCCTTTCAACTCAAGGCCAACACCAAGTATTGCCACCAACAGCCAGACTCTCCTAATGACTAATATCCCAAGCAAGCAACAAGACCAACCAACAAAGCACAGCAGAATCTGCTGCCTTAGCAGCAACAAAGTTTCACAACTCTTCATAATAAAAAAAAGAGAAGCGGCAAATGCTGGCAGGATCCTCTTTCGACTGAACATCTGCCCCATCTTCACTTTCTACAAGACACACAGATGTTTCTAGAAGTTTTTATACCAAGAAAACCAAAACAAAAAACCCCCACAGGAGATAGATTATATCTCCAGATCATCTATGCCATAAGCTTCTTGTCAGAAATCTGTATGTGTGTGAACTGAAACCAGTTTATTAACCATAGTGACAACAGGTTTTGGCCCGAAATGTCATATGTTATTCCCCTCCATGGAGTGAGTAAGTGTGTATGTCTCTCTCTCTCTCTCGCTCTCAACAGACTCTGATCTGCAGTCCATCATAATTGAATTTCAGTCAATATTTTTCAGCTCCTTGATTGGTATTGGGTCATATTCTGGAGTTGCAGTTCATGGCAAATACTAACTTCAACAGCAGCCAGTCTTCAGACCCAAATATGGATGGTAGATCAAATTTAAAATGCAACTCTGAACAATGGTCACCCTGAAGCTGCATTTTGGGGTTGATTACAAAGAAACACTTCATTTAAACCACAGATGCTTGCATACGCATGAATGTGACCCAGAGTCAGGGGATTGACATTCATTTTGGGTGTCTGGAGTGCGGGTGTGAAGATGGAGGTATTTGAAAACTACATGTAACTCAAAGGAAGCACTGTAGATACATTGTAACTATAGAGTTACCCTGCTATAATCCCTGCTTTGATCTTTAGCATATAAAAATGTTAGGTAGTATTAGGTCAAGCAGGCCGCTTCTTCCAAGAACGTCTCGAATATGATGCCTGTTGCTCGCTTTGCCGAATAAAGACTTTGATACCCACCAGCTTCAGCGTCTCTCTGGTGACTTCGCTCAGTCACAATAGTTACTATTCTTCCGTCTCGAAAGACAGCCAGTAGCACACCAAGAAAAGCCAGCTCGTGGTGGTGCACTTCCTCGAGAGACTGAGGAGTCCCACTCTGGAGTGACAATCTCCTCCACACTGGCTACAGGCTGGAGCGGCCCTCTCCCTCCATCGAACTCCCTCAGCAGCCAGCTCGTTGATGCAGGCTCTTTCTGCTGACTGCACGCCCTTTCGATCTGCCAGACTCCAGGCGGCCCAGTCATCTGCCACGTCTACACAGTCGTTCAGGTCGTCATTGGCCGGCTTCAGATCATCCCAACGGGTGTTAAAAGAGCGAGCGAGGTAAATTACCGCTCAGCTTAATTGCTCCGCCCCAGTCACCCCCATCTTGGTCTCAATGCCTCATTCCTGAGGACGGTTAAACATTGAGGCCTTTTGCTCAGAGCTGACTACACCTTGAACTGGAGCACAGTGATTTCCCCACAGGAGAGAGATTATATATTATATCATCTATGCCATAAGCTTCTTTTCAGAAACCTGTATGTGCATGAACTGAAACCAGTTTATTAACCATAGCGACGACAGGTTTTGGTTACACTCCTCTTTTCGTCTTTTGAGGGAAAAAGTAGAGAAGCGGCCACCACGTCCACCGTGATCCGCATGCTGGGACCTAGGCCGTGCGATTACTGTACAGAAACAGACCTTTTGCCACAACACATTCAACCGGCTCTTCAGACACCACCCAAAACCTCCTGTCAACCTCCACCAGCATCGTCTTCCAGTCAATGTTCCGTCCTCGTATCTTCCTTTGCCTCTACAACTATTGCTTATTGCTAAATCGAGGAGGCACAATTTTAAGATGTGTGGAGGAAAATACAAGTGGGGAGGGTGTGAGAGGGAAGTTTGTTTCTAATACACACAGCAAGTGGTGGGTGCATGGAACGTGCTACCAGGGATGGTGATAGAAGCAGATACATTAAGGACTTCTAAGAGACTGAGAAAGGCATATGGATGAAAGAAATGTGGAGGGCTAAGTAGAGGGGAAAGGTTAGATTTATTTTAGAGAAGGTTAAAAGGTTGGCACAACATTATGAGCCAAAGGATCAGCACTGTTCTATGTTGATAGGTTGAACAAACTGGGGCTTTTCTCTTTGAAGCAAAGGAGGATCAGAGGTGACGATAAAGGTGTACAAGATTAAAAAAGGCGTAGATCAAGTGTCCAGTTTGAGACTTGCCCCCCACCACCGCCCCCCCCGGGTGGAAATGTCTAATATGAGGGCGCATAATGTGATTGGAGGAAAATATGGGGGAGAATGTCAGAGGTAAGTTTTTTTTTAAAACTCTATATTCTTACAGGGTGGTGGTTGTCCATCATGTCCGACAATGACGGTAAACCTCTGTGAGAAAGTTTTTAAAGTGGAAAAGCCACCGCACTGGGGCATTTCCACTCCCCCAACCCCAGAAGTCCGGGTCCAGTGGTTGTAGTGGATGACCATGACGT
Source organism: Mobula hypostoma (assembly GCF_963921235.1). Classification (NCBI taxonomy): domain Eukaryota; kingdom Metazoa; phylum Chordata; class Chondrichthyes; order Myliobatiformes; family Myliobatidae; genus Mobula; species Mobula hypostoma. Next base: position 43,738,611 of record NC_086120.1, on the reverse strand, counting down.
CTTCTGTGCCTTGCCATGCCCTTCACTCTCCACGGAGCGTTGCAGCAGTGCCCTACTGCCCAGTCCGCCAGAGTTGACTTCACATGCTGGAACAGACGTGTCCCCATCTCACCAGTTATGAGGCCCCCCGGCTACTCTCATCTGGTTTGACCTGCTTGTTGAAGTGGTGTACCAGGGTATGGCCGCTGTCACATGCAAACAGCTAAATTCATAAAAATAAAATTTATCTCACAGTAACTCCCAGTGGACATCCAACAAAGCAGCCCCATTTATAGAAAGCAGAACTGAGAGTACACATTGCCTTTCCACAAATCAATATCTGAAAAAAAATGTTACAGAGATCTGCTGCTTCACATCCAGCCACCAGACAACTGATCTTGTTCAGTATTTTCTCTGTCCATAATTGTTCAGCAAGTAGCCACAGAAAACCTAGAAATACTCAGAAGGCCAAGCAGCGCTCATGGAACAAGAAACTGGTTCAGTTCACTGTTTCTTTTCTACTTGCTTAGTGTTCCCATGTTTGTTTCAGATTTCCAGCAGCAAAGTAAATAATGGGCAGGGGTCAAGTCTGGCACACAATTCTCCAAAACTTTCGCCACCTCCAACGGGATCCCACCACCAAGCACATCTTTCTCTCCTCCCCACTTTCCGCTATCTGCAGGGATCACTCCCTACGCGACTCCCTTGTCCATTCATCCCTCCCCACTGATCTCCCTTCCAGCACTTATCCTTGCAAGTGGAGCAAGTGCTACACCACTCCCTCATCACCATTCAGGGCCCCAACCAGTCCTTCATCTGTGAGTCTACTGGGGCCATTTACAATGTTTGGTGCTCCCAGTGTGGCTTCCTGTATATTGGTGAGACCCAACATAGATTGGGAGACCACTTCACCAAGCATCTACACTCCATTGGTCAGAACATGCAGGATCTCCCAGTGGCCACCTATTTTAATTCCACTTCCCATTACCATTCCAATATGTCCATTCATGGCCTCCTCCACTGTTGTGATGAGGCCACACTAAGGTTGGAGGAACAACACCTCATTTTCCGTTTGGGTAGCCTCCAACCTGATGGCATGAACATTGATTTCTCAAACTTCCAGTAATTCCCCCCCCCACACCATTTTCCATCCCCCTTTCCCTCCCTAGAACCACAGAACACTACAGCACAGAAAACAGGCCATTCAGCCCTTCTAGTCTGTGTCAAAACATTATTCCACTAGTCCCATTGATCTGCACCCAGTCCATAACCCTCCAGACCTCTCCCATCCATATATCTATCCAATTTATTCTTAAGACTTAAGAATGAGCCTGCATTTACCAGGTCAGATGGCAGCTCGTTCCACACTCCCACCACTCTCTGAGTGAAGAAGTTCCCCCTAATGTTCCCCCTAAAACTTTCCCTTTTCACCCTAAAGCCATGTCCTCTCGTATTTATCTCTCCTAATCTAAGTGGAAAGAGCCTACTCGCAGTTACTCTGTCTATACCCGTCATAATTTTGTAAACCTCTATCAAATCTCCCCTCATTCTTCTACGCTCCAAGGAATAAGGTCCTAACCTGTTCAATCTTTCCCTGTAACTCAACTCCTGAAGACCCGGCAACGTCCTAGTAAATCTTCTCTGCACTCTTTCAATCTTACTGATATCCTTCCTATAGTTAGGTGACCAGAACTGCACACAATATCCCTCACCTTATTTCCTTGCCTGCCCATTGCCTCCCTCTGGTGCTCCTTCCCCCCTTTTTCCTTTCTTCCATGGCCTTCTGTCTCTTTCATCCGAGCTCTTTACTTCATCCCTGCCCCTCCCATTTTCACCCATCACCTAGTGTTTCTCTCTCCCCTCCCCCACCTTTTAAATCTACTCCTTAGCTTTTTTTCTCCAGTCCTGCTGAAGGGTTTCAGCCTGAAACATCCACTGTACCGTTCCCCCCCCCCCCGCCCCAACAGATGCTTCCTGGCCTGCTGAGTTCCTCCAGGTGTGTGTGTGTGTGTGTGTGTGTGTTACAGCAGTCAAAGAGGTTTAGTCAGAATGAACTATGCCAATTGAATCCGCCCAGCAGAGAAACACGAGATTCACACTCCAGTCATTAAAGAGTTTGTGCTGGTGTCAGTGGTGCATGCTGATGCCTAAATAACAATATCACTAAAAACACGGATTTCAATGACCTCAGGGATCCTGCAGATACTGGAAATCCAGACCAACACTAACACAAAATGCTGAAGGAATGTAGGAGGCCAGGTAACACCTACGGAAAGAATCGAGGTTTACGGCTAAAGCTCTTCATTGGGACTCCTTAATTCAATAATCAAGGTTAACCAAGTGATGAAGCTTACCACTGGAAACAGTGGAAAATAAACAAGAGTAGGTTGCAAAAGTATCAAAACCAGAAACAGACAAACATCCCTGATGAAGATGGCAGAGTTTGTCATCGAAACATCGGTTATAATCGATACTTGTACCCAGCTGGAAGCCCAGAAAGAGTTTATTAGACAAATACATAACCCAGCCTCCGAGAGGACCACAATTTTGTTGTGGTTTGGAGGCTTTCATGCCAAAATGACCTGGAGAGCTGTATTGGCTGGAGTCCAGGACTTTATACTTTGGCTCTTTGTACTGTTAGCCATGCCAAACAGGTCAAAGGGTAGAGGACAGACTAAGAGTGATCCACCGATCCCCCGGGTTCAGCTCAGAGCTAACAACCCTGACTGGTAGAACAAAACTGTTATGGAAACAGCAATGAAGAATCCTCCTACATCTGAGTGTGACTGTATTCCTGAGTCTCCACCTACAGCTTGCATGGCTGACAGTAGCGAAAACCAAAAGGAAGCTACTGAAACGATGAAGGAAGCCCTGAACACTGCCAGAAATGGAGGAGCTTCATCAGGACATCAGGATGGAGGGTCAGTATTGGGACCGCTACTTTTCACTTTGTTCGTCAATGATTTGGATAATGAAATTGATAGCTTTGTGGCAAAGTTTGCGGATGATACGAAGATAGGTGGAGGGGTAGGTTACGCTAAGGAAGCAATGCGATTGCAGCAGGACAAGACAAATTGGAAGAATGGGCAAAAATGTGGGAAATGGAATGCAGTATAGGGAAATGTATGATATTGGTAAAAGGAACAATAGTGCGGACCATTATCTAAATGGAGAGAAGGTTCAAACATTAGAGCTGCAAAGGGACTTGGAAGTCCTCGTACAAGAGTCCCAGAAGGTTAATTTTCACTGTGACTTTATGGTAAAGGCGGTAAATTGAATGTTGGCATTTATTTCTAGGGGAATAGAATATAAAAGATCGCTGGGTAATAAAATGGATGAGTTGACGGCGCTAGCCAGGAGTCAGAGAACATTTCGGGAGAGCAGTGTTATATGTGTTTTACTGAAACGTGGCTGCACGTGGACATATCCGATCAAAGTGTTTCCATGGAGGGCTTCCAGACCATTTGGGCTGACCGGAAGTGCACTGAGAGCGGTAAGCGTAAAGGAGGGGGGCTTGCTATTCTGGTTAGATGGTGCAATCCTGCTCATATCACGATCAAGGAACGTGTTTGTAGCCCAGATATTGAACTTTTTGCTGTTGGACTCTGGCCATATTCCACCGAGATGCAACACTGGGCATCATGGGAGGATGTTCCTGCCCGTGGCCATCGAACTTCGCAGCTCCTCCCGTGGAGGGTCAGACACCCTGAGCCAATAGGCTGTTCCTGGACTGTTTTCCATCTGGCATAGTTTGCATATTGTTGTTTGATTGTTTGTGGTTCTGTATTGCTATATTTATGCTCTATTCTTGGTTGGTGCAGCTGTAACAAAACCCAGTTTCCCTCAGGATCAATAAAGTATGTCTAAAAGCAAGGAGATAATACTGAGGCTTTATAAGACACTAGCTAGGTTGCACTTAGAGTATTCTCAACTGTTTTGGGCCCCATTTCTCAGAAGGGATGTGTTGTCTTTGGAGAAAGTCCAGGGGAGGTTCACGGGGATGATGCCGGGAATGAGGGGTTAACATATGAGGCGCGCTTGGCAGCTTTAGGCCTGTACTCACTGGAATTTTAGAAGAATGCGTGGGGGGAATCTCATTGAAATCTACCGAATGTTGAAAGGACTAGATAGGATGGATGTGGAAAGGATATTTCTTAAGGTGGAGGTATCCAGAACTAGCAGGCACAGCCTCAAGATTGACAGAGGTAGGGAGCAATTTTTTTTAAAACCAGAGTGGTGAATCTGTGGAACGCTCTGCCACAGACTGTGGTGGAGACCAAGTCTGTGGGTATAGTTAAGGCGGAAGTTGACAGCTTCATGATTGGTCAGGGCATAAAAAGATACGGCGTGAAGGCAGGTACATGAGGTTGAGTGGAATCTGGGATCAGCCATGATGGAATGGTGGAGCAGACTCAATGGGCTGAATGGCCCAATTCTGCTCTCACGGACCTTCTTTGCTGCCTTAAACACCAGTGGCATTATGGGCAGTGAACTAATATAGCCCGAGTTTCAGATATCAGTATGAAAACTACCAGAAGCAGGCAACATCTGCGTTTGTAGAAAGTGGGCTGTATCGCAATTTTCCATTAACTAAAACGCCATATGCATGTGCAGCAACAAAATGACACTGGGGAAATAACATTGTGGGTTGATTTATTTACTTTATTCTTCCACATCCACTTCAAAGTTTAGTCCTGATGAAGGGCCTGGGCCCGAAACGGTGACTCTTTATTCTTCTCCACAGATGCTGCCTGACCTACTCAGCTCCCCCAGCATTTTGCGCGTGTTACTCAAAATTCTGGGTGGTGATATGAATTTGGTAAGGGCGAATTTCCTTAACCTGAACAGCTGTAACACAGGGATATCATTTAAAATGGGAATGAAGACTGTTACTTAAAAAAAAATTAAGGTATATGAAATTATACAAGTTGCAGTGTCACTTCCAGTTCCAGGTGAACCGCCCACATTGCAGCCTGGGAACTGAAGTTCTTTTAATGTACACACACAACAACAGTGACCACTGTCCAAGCCCAGCTTTGCTGTTTTCCAAAAACATTTGGGCGACACGCTAACTTAGCGATTTAGTCTCTGAGATACAGCTCAGAACAGGCCCTTCGAGCCACACTGCCCAAAGCCACCTATTTAACCCTGGCCTAATGACAGTCCACCTCCCCAACCACTGAGCACATCTACACGGAGCACCGTCGCTGGAAAGCAGCATCCAAAGACCCCATCATCCAGACCACGCTCTCTTCTCGCTGCAGGCATCAGGGAGGAGGTACAGGAGCCTCAGGACCCGCACCATCAGGTTCAGGAACAATTATTACCCCCCGACCATCAGGCTCTTGAATCAGATGAGATAACTGCGTTCGGTGTCACTCAACCCAACAATGAACTGATTCCACAACCAATGGACTCCCTTTCAAGGACTCTACAATTCATGTTCTCAATATTTATTGCTTATTTATTATTATTACTATTTTTGTCTTTTTCTATTTGCACAGTTCGTTGTCTCTTGCACACTGGTTGTCTGTCTGTCTTCATGTGCAGCTTTCCTTTCATTCTATTGTGAATCTACTGCAAATTCCCTCAAGAAAGTAAATCTCAGAGCACATATGATATATGTACGCTGGTTATAAATACATTAACTTTGAATGCTTTGAACTTTGAAAGTGAGTACAGAAGTGAGTGCGCGAGGGCAGTGCGCGCGGCCTCTCCAGTGATGAATATCTGTTACCTGTCAAGTAGGGGACCGTGCACAATCCTGATTTGATAGAGACAGACGTGAGAGTACAGAGGAACATCTGGAGAAACTTCTGAAATGCCCACTTCGCTGCCGCTGCTACTGTGTGGTAACCGGAATCTCCGGAGCAGAAGGTGCCGAAATCCTCGGCTTTGCGTGTTTCAGCGGCCGGGGAGAGGTCGAAGGCGCTCGGGAGGCTGTATCGGAGTGGCTGGTCAGAAGCTCGGAGTTTTCAGATGGACGGACTCAGTGACGGCTGTGGTCGGCTGCTTCCAAGGCATCGGCAAGTTGACGGTGCCTGGAGGTTTATGGCAGGGAGTTTCTCCCTTTTGCCGCCTGCTATCAGGGACTCGGGAGTCGATCAACTCGGGGACTTTGAGACTTTTTTTTTTACTGTGCCCATGGTCAGTTCTTCATCAAATTATGGTCTTGCTTTGCACTGCTGTAACTATATGTTATAATTATGTGGTTCTGTCAGTGTTAGTCTTTGGTCTGTACTGTTTTCTGTGATATCACTCTGGAGAAACATTGTATCATTTCTTAATGCATGTATGCATTTCTAAATGACAATAAAAGAGGACTGAGTGCTCTCATAATCTAAAAAAAAGTTGTGTTCAGTGATGTGATGAGTTATGTTATCCCCGCTGATTGAGGGTTACTAACTGTTCCTGAACCTGCTGGTGTGGGACCCGAGACTCCTGTATCTCCTTCCTGATGGCACAGGGAGCATGGCCTAGATGCTGCTTTCTTGTGGCAGGGCTCTCCCTAGATGTGCCCAACGGTGGGGAGGGCTTTTCCTGTGATGGACCGGGCCATACCCACTACTTATTGTCGGCTTTTCCGCTCTCCGGCATTGGCGTTTCAGTACAAGGCTGTGATGCAACCAGCCAGGATACTCTCCACTGTAGCACCCATAGAAGTTTGTCAAAGCTTTAGATGACATGCCAAATCCGGGCAAACTTCTAAGAAAGCAGAGGCACTGCCGTGCTTTCTTTGAAATGGCATTAATGCACTGGACCCAGCGTGCTGCTGCCAACACCCCACCAGGCACCTACCAATCTAAAATAAAGGGCGCCTTGCACATCTCCTTTAAACTTTAAAGCCGGGGTTCCCAAACTGGGGTCCACAGCCGCCTTGCCCAGTGGGATCGGTCCATTGTGTTTCCGCCTGCGGCGTTGTAGGAGATGGAGCGGCAGGATCTCGCAGCGGCGGATATAGGGATGGAGGTCCCTGTGGTCAAGCAATCGCACTCTCTCAGTGGTGGAGAGTGTTTGCTGCCAATTCTCCAGTCGCGGATTCTCCAAATAAAAAGCGACACGGCAGACCGTATCACCGCACCAGCGACTGCCCTTTCGCTGTGAAACCGGTGACATCGCTATCTTTTGTTAGTGAGAGAGACAGCCTGTGACATATCAAACTGTCAGGTAAACAACAGTCTTTGTTGACTGCAGATCATGGTCTCTCGTTGGGTGATTTGCTGTTGCTTGCTGGGTGGTGGGCACTGATGCTTTTTGCTGAAATGAGTGGGGGGGGATGGTCTGCTGCTGCTTGCATGACGGAGGGGGGCTTTATGGTTCTAACTTTTTTCTGTCATTCACTCTTTTGGGATTCTTCTGTTTTTTGTGGACGCCTGAGAAGACAAGAACTTCAGGTTGCCTACTGTATACATTCCGATAATACAAACGTTTGTAAATGGAACCATTTGAAAAAAGGTTGGGAACCTCTGCCTAAAAGCTAAACCTCTAGCATTTGCACATTTACACCGGGAAAAAGGCTACCTATCCTATCGCCATCTTTAATAATTTAATATTTTTCTGTCAGATCTCATCAACTTACAGTTACAACAATGCAAGTTAATCCACTCTCTCCTTATAAGTAATGCTCTCAAATCCAGGCAAAACCCTGTCAAATAAGATTGGCTTACTCTTAAATGACTCTTCACCTAATACCTCAACTTAAAACCATACAAGCAACACATTTTACAAAGTGAACAACTCCACCCACTAGTTCAGGGGACCCCAACCCTTTTTTTATGGCATGGACCAATACATTTAAGCAAGGGGTCTGTGGAACCCCTGCTATTTGAAAGACTCACTGAGACACTTTATCAACTCAGTCATTCCCTGTACATGCTGAGGACTTTGGGCCTTCAAAGGGTAGGATGTCATGTGAGTTTGTTTTGTTCCCAGTTCAAGCACTGGTCAGTAAGTAACACAGCTCAGAAGCAGGCCATTCAACCCATCTCATCCGTGCCCACCTCATTAGGCCCATTTGCCTATGTTTGTCCCATATGCTTCCAAACAATTTCCATCATCTCTTCTAACACATGTATTTAAGGTGGGAGGGGGTCATTTCAAAGAAGATGGGAAGGGCAAGCTTTTTTTTATATATATATATATACACACACACACAATGATGGGTGTCTGGAATGTGCTGCCTGGTGGTGGTGGTAGAGGCAGATACACTAGAGACTTCGAACAGACAATTAGATAGGTACATGAATGAAAGGAAAATGGAAGGATATAGATATTGTGCAGGTAGAAGGAATTAGTTTAATTGGCCATTTGATTACTAATTTAATTGGGCAGCATGGTAGTGTAGTCGTTAGCACAATGCTTTACAGTACAAGCGACCTGGGTTCAATTCCCACCGCTGCCTTTAAAGAGTTAGTACGCTCTCCTCGTGACTGCGTGGGTTTCCTCCCACAGTCCAAAGATTAATTGGTTATTGGTTATTGTAAATTGCCCCGTGATTAGGCTAGGATTAAATCAGGGGATTGCTGGGCGGTGTGACTCAAAGGGCTAGAAGAGGTTATTCTGCGCTGTATCTCAATAATAAATAAATTGTGGGCTTGTTCCTGTGCAGTACCATCCTACGTTCTCTATGCACTCATCCCGATGTCTTTAAATATCGTTATTGTACCCGCCTCATCTACTTTCTCTGCCTTCCGGTTCCGTAGGGATACCAGCCCTGCATGAAAAAGTTCACATGGAGGGCGGTGGTCCATGGAACCAGAAGAGAGCACCATAGCATAGTGTAAAGCACAGTACTGGCAACCAGGTCCAACTCCCCTGCTGTCTGTAAGGAGTTTGTACGCTCTCCCTGTGAACACGTGGGTTTCCTCCCACAGTCCAAAGACCTACCAGTTGGTAAATTAATCGGTCATTGTAAATTGGCCAGTGATTAGGTTAAGGTTGCCGGGTGCCACCACTTGGAGTGCCTATTCAGCCTGTATCTCATTTCAGGAAGAATTTTTCAATAAATAAAATTGCCCCACAGGCCTTTTTGTAATAAATCATTACCCTCTTCTCACTTTCAATCATTGCCCTCTACTTCCTGATTCAAGGATCAAGTTTATTCGACATACATCATAAATATTGGGAATGTGCTATGGTGTGCTGGCACAACATACCCGTCAACACAAGAGATTCTGCAAATATCAATGTAGTTACAAAGAAGGCAAGACAGCAGCTATACTTCATTAGGAGTTTGAAGAGATTTGGCATGTCAACAAATACACTCAAAAACTTCTACAGATGCGCCATGGAGAGCATTCTGATGGGCTGCATCACTGTCTGATATGGGGGGGGGGGGCTACTGCACAGGACCAAAAGAAGCTGCAGAAGGTTGTAAATTTAGTCAGCTCCATCTTGGGCACTAGCCTACAAAGTACCCAGCACATCTTCAGGGAGCGGTCTCTCAGAAAGGCAGCGTCCATTATTAAGGACCTCCAGCACCCAGGGCATGCCCTTTTCGCACTGTTACCATCAGGCAGGAGGTACAGAAGCCTGAAAGCTCACACTCAGTGATTCAGGAACAGCTTCTTCCCCTCTGCCATCCGATTCCTAAATGGACTTTGAAACCTTGGACACTACCTCACTTCTTTTAAATACACAGTATTTCTGGGGTTTTTTTTGCACGTTTTTATATCTATTCAATATACGTATACTGTAACTGATTTATTTTTTTTTCTCTGCTAGATTATGTATTGCATTGGACTGCTGCTGCTGCTAAATCAACAAATTTCACGTCACATGCCGGTGATAATTCTGATTCTGATTCCACAGTAACACACAGAAAATACTGGAGGAACTCATCAGATCGGGTAACATCTATGGGGAGGAATAAAGAGCCAACAATTCGGATTTCTATATTTCTATGAGTTTACACATCTCCAGAAGGTCACCCCACACGCTCCAACGAATAAGTTCTACTATGCCCAACCTCTCCGTTAACCTCTCGAGTCCCGGTATCCAGGTTAATCATTCACCCCCCTTTTCCAACTTACTCACCCACAAGATGCCACGTCTTCCTCTTGCCGTAGTGCCCGCAGCCCCGAGTGCGGTCGGACTCGTAGCCGATGAGCGGGGTACAGAAGCCGTCCGCTATCTGCCCGATCAGCAGGAGGATGCCCGCGTTGTAGTTGTTGATGGCCAGCACCGAGTGGTAGAACACCAGCAGGTAGGTGAACCACATGGACGCGCACAGGTCATTGAGAAAGTGCCCGACCGCGTAGGACAGGCGGGCGCAGAGGGGTAACGATTCGGCCATGGTACTACCGTACAGCGCTCCGGCAAATACAGTCAGCCCCGCAGCGCCGAAGCCGGGGATCCGCCGCCCTTCACTGCCCCACCGACCGGCTCACAAAGAGTCCCGAAGCCGACCAGCCCCGGACCTGTCACACGCCGCCACGCCGAGACATTCCCCGTGGGCAGCCGCACGCCCCGTGGCATCAACCCGCAATGGGCCGCGTCCCTCTTTTCCTCTTCGCACGGACCGGCCGGCTGGATTATGTGAGTCGCTGAGGCACTGGAGAGGAACACGGGGGTGGGTTCCTCCTTTCCCGCAGCCCAATGGGTGAGAAACCGGGGCGGAGCCTCCGCCGGCTTCCCGGCTTTCGGGCCGACGGGGGCAGGAGCTGCTGCAGTCTGCCTTACCCAGACCGTAGGAGAGAGAGAGGGCCCGCTACTGATGAATGAAATTGTCCATCTCACACGTTCACTCTTTATTCCCCTCCATAGGTGCTGCCCGACTTGCTGAGTTTCTGCAGCATATTGTTCTGGATTTCCGGCGTCTGCAGATTCCCTTGTGTAGGAGAGGGTGTGGGGTGGTTGAAACCTGGTTGCCCGTCACCAAACCACACCGTTCCACCTCAGGAGAGATCCAGGAAGTAGATTCATAGTATTTTCACTTGCATTTTACATTTTGACACAATTTTGCAAAACGCGGTCATACAGGCTGTTCCCGGGTAACGCCTCTGACCAGAAAAAAAACACAAGAAAAATCACTTCATGTGGGCAAAAGTAGAATCCTGGTCCACTACTGACGCTTCCCTCACCCGCATCTCCCTCCATTTCCTAGACATCCACCCTCACGCCATTTTCCCACTCTCTTAATTCCTCTTGTCCTTCTATTGACTGCCTGTGGTAGCCACGCTTCCACAGTGTTGCAATTATTGGCATCAAGGCTGATAAGAAAGTAATTGTAATAACAATGTGTTAACGGGCCACACGCAGCTGAGAAGCTGGCGACCAGGGGTGGATTTATGTGGGGCACATGATTCCAGAAATGGTGCAAGGGCAAGCAGGTAGCCTTCTATAAGTATCTCTGGCAGAGACCCTCATCCTTGACGATACCTTCAGAAGGTGGTGCAAAGGAAGGCGGCAACCATTGCCAAGGACTCTCACCATCCGAGACAAACCCACCTCGGGGAGGAGGTACAGAAGCCTGAAGTCCCAAACTCAATGATTTGGACCAGCTTCTTCCCCTCTGCCATCAAATTTCTGAATACTATCTCATTACTCTATTTTTACACTATTTTAGAACCATAGAAAATAGGTGCAGGAGTAGGCCATTCGGCCCTTCAAGCCTGCACCGCCATTCAGTATGATCATGGCTGATCATCCAACTCAGAACCCTGTACCAGCCTTCCCTCCATACCCCCTGATCCCTTTAGCCACAAGGGCCATATCTAACTCCCTCTTAAATATAGCTAATGAACTGGCCTCAACTCTTTCCTGTGGCAGAGAATTCCACAGATTCACCACTCTCTGTGTGAAGAAGTTTTTCCTAATCTCGGTCCTAAAAGGCTTCCCTTTTATCCTCAAACTGTGACCCCTCGTTCTGGACTTCCCCAACATCGGGAACAATCTTCCTGCATCTAGCCTGTCCAATCCCTTTAGGATTTTATACATTTCAATAAGATCCCCCCTCAATCTTTTAAATTCCAATGAGTATAAGTCTAGTCGATCCAGTCTTTAATCATATGAAAGTCCTGCCATCCCAGGAATCAATCTGGTGAACCTTCTTTGTACTCCCTCTATGGCAAGAATGTCTTTCCTCAGATTAGGGGACCAAAACTGCACACAATTTTGTAATTTATAGTAATTTTATGTCTTTATGCGGCAACGCCACAAATTTCATGTCATATAAATCAGTAATAAACCTATTTCTGGGGATGTTCCAGAAGAAATTGCGTGGAATGATACATCACAATTGTAATGTAGACTCACAGTTTGCTTACAATGAACCCCTACGAACACTGCTGTCAAAACAATCAATTAATCAGCAATCTTAATTAGTGCTGAATATTGGCCGGGAGTTTATTGATTAGCCCTATCAGTCACATGTACATCGAAATGCGCTTTTTGCGTTAATGACCAACACGGTCGGCAAATGGGTTGGGCACCCACAAGCCAAGTCTTTGGGTATCTTTAAAGCGGAGGTTGATACGTTCTTGATTAGTATGGACATCAAAGGTTACGAGGAGAAGGCAGGAGAATGGGGTTGAGAGGGATAATAAATCAGCCATGATGGAATGGTGAAGGAGACTTGACAGGGCAAATGGCCTAATTTTGCTCCTATGTCTTATGGTCTATGTGTTGCCACTCTTCCAGCGCCAACAATACATGCCCACTACTAACTGTAACTTGTACATCTTTGGAATGTGGGAGGACACCGGAGTACCAGGAGGAAACCCATACAGTCAAGGGGTGAATGTACAAACTCCTTACAAACTGGGGGCAGGGTGGGGGGAGTTTAATCCCAATCACCGGCGCTCTACCGATATCTTCAACTTTTCGCTCTGGCAGTGCGGTACCCACCTGCTTCAAGCAGGCTTCACTCGTACCAGAGCCCAAGAAGAGCATGGTAACCTGCCCCAATGACTATCGCCCAGTGGCACTTCCATCCACAGTGATGAAGTGTTTTGAGAGGCTGGTGTTGAAGCATATCAGCTCCTGTCTGAATGGCGACTTGGATCCGCTCCAGTTTGCCAACCGAAGCAACAGGTTCACAGCGGACGCCATCTCATTGGCTCTTCACACAACCCTGGATTACAGCTCAGCTTTTAATACAATCATCCTCTCAAAACTGATCAGTAAACTCCAGGACCTGGGCCTCAATACCCTCCTATGCAATTGGATCCTGGATTTCCATACTTGCAGACCCCAGTCAGTCTGGATTGGCAAAAACATCTCCTCCACGATCTCCATCAGCTCAGGAGCCCCACAGGGATGTGCTTAGCCCCTGCTCTACCCACTTTACACCTATGACTGTGTGGTTAAGTGCAGTGCCAACATCATATACAAGTTTGCTGATAACACCACTGTTGTGGGTGTGATGAATCAGCATACAGGAGGGAGATTGAAAATTGGTCTGTGTGGTGTAATAACAACAGCTTCTCACTCAATGACAATAAACAAGGAACTGATTGTAGACTTCAGGAGAAGGAAACTAGAGATCCATGAGCCAGTAATCATCGGAGGGTCTGAGGTGTTGAGGATCAGTAACTTTAAATCCTTGGAGGGTCACTATCTCAGAGGACCTGTCTTTGACCTATCATATAAATATAATTCTGAAGAAACCACGACAGTGCCTCTATTTCCTCAGGAGTATGCGGAGGTTCGGCATGTCATCACAAACCTCGGCAAAGTTCTATAGATGTGTGGTGGAAAGACTGCTGACTGGCTGCATTTTGGCCTGGAATGGGAACACCAATACCTTTTAGCAGAAAGTCCTACAAAAAGTAGTGGACAAATCACAAACAAGAGAAAATCTGCAGGTGCCGGAAATCCGAGCAACACACACAAAGAGCTGGAGGAACTCAGCAGGCCAGGCAGCATCTATGGAAAAAAGTGCAGTTGGCGTTTTGGGCTGAAACCCCGCAGCAGGACTGGAGAAAAAATGCTGAGGAGTAGATTTGAAAGATGGGGGGAGGGCAGAGAGAAACACCAGGTGATAGGTGAAACTTGGAGGGGGACGGAGGAAACAAAGAGCTGGGAAGATGATCGATGAAAGTGACATAAGGGCATGGAGGAAAGTAAAAAAGAGGGGAGGGGAGGAGCACACCAGTGGGAGGTGATGGGCAGGCATGAAAACTAACAGGCCCTCTGCTCACTTCATCTGTCCTGACCATCAAGTACCCACATGTTCTAATCCTATGGGCCAAAACCAGCTTAGTCTCTTCCTATTCCTGGGTTGAAGAGCTTCTCCAGATACTTTCTAAATGCTAGTTCACTGCAAGGGTCACTGATCAGAAACATTAACTGGTTTCTCTCTCCACGAATGCTGGTTGACTGATTGTGTCAGATTCCAGCATCTGCAATTCTATTACTAGATATTGTTGGCTTTGTGGCAAAGACGCTGCCTGGGTAAATTGTCCTTTGAGCATGGTGTGATTTTATGTTGGTCACCCAGTCACCACACACCTACATAACTTTTATCAGCAGTTCCTTTGCAAGCTGCTAACCATATCAGGATGGTGCACAATCAACCCCGAATCCAACCAAGAAATGGTTATGCCGAGGATGAGTTTTGCTTAAGCGTTTAAGCATTTTGCTTTATGTACGTGTGATAAATAAACTAGAAGCTTGTCATCCTTCTCTCCCCCCACCCCTGCACTGGCCTTCTTATTCTAGCATCTTCTTGCTTTCCTTTCCAGTCCTGGTGAAGGGTAATGGACTGAAATGTTGGTTGTTTATTTCCCTAGATGCTGTCTGATCTGCTCAGTCCCTCCAGCATTTTGTGTGCTTCTCTTAAAGTCACAGAATCACAGAAAAGTACAGCACAGAAACAGGCCATTCGGACCATCTAGTGCATGGTAACCATTCAAACTGCACAGGGACCATAGCTCTCCATACCCCCACCATCCATGTACCTATCCAAACTTCTCTTCAACGTTGAAATTGAGTTCACATGCACCACTTGTGCTGGCAGCTCGTTCCACACCCTCACGATCCTCAGAGTGAAGATGTTCCCCCACCCCCATGTTCCCCTTGAACTTTTCACCTTTCACCCTTGACCCATGATCTCTGGTTGTAGTCCCACACAACCTCAGTGGAAAAAGCCTATTTGCATCTACCCTATCTATACCCCTCATAATTTTGTATACCTCATTCAAATCTCTCAAT
The DNA here is from genome assembly GCF_963921235.1 of Mobula hypostoma. NCBI lineage: Eukaryota > Metazoa > Chordata > Chondrichthyes > Myliobatiformes > Myliobatidae > Mobula > Mobula hypostoma. The sequence continues at coordinate 43,723,479 of NC_086120.1, read as the reverse complement.
CTTCTACGTTCTAAAGAATACAGTCCTAACCAATTCAATCTTTCCTTATAACTCAGGTCCTCCAGACCCGGCAACATCCTTGTAAATTTTCTCTGCACTCTTTCAACCTTATTTACATCTTTCATGTAGGTAGGCGACCAAAACTGCACAGAATACTCCAAATTAGGCCTCACCAACTCTTATACAACTTCAACATACCATCCCATCTCCGGTACTCAATACATTGATTTATGAAATGGAATGCTTGAAATCAGAAATGAATGCACGTCAAATGGGAAGAAAATTTAAAAAGTTATGTAAGCAACTTAATTGAAAAAGGCTTCACGTGAATTTTCTTTGAACTGCATATTTATGGGTCAAGGGGTTCTGCTGTTGGAATTGTTACACAAGTAAATTCCACAATGGCAAAGTTACGTTGTCCAGGTTCCTTATTCTTAAAATAAGCACCCAACAACAATAAAATGCTTGAGAATCTCAGCAGGTCAGGCTACAGCTGTTTAGATGTTCACACCGAGTTAAGTTTGATTATTAACATTCGTGCATGTGACCTTTCCGCTAATTGTTGATTGCTCATGGCTGTTGGCATTATTACACTCTAAATGATTACTTCAATCTAACTTTCCTTCGAAGATATTGCATGACACTGGCTCCATCAGCTTGAGGGGTCTGTTATCAGTATCAGCCACTTTACTCCACTGTCAAAGTTGAATCTCTATCCCAAAAGATCTCTAGATTTCCTCTGGAAAACTCAAGAGATGCTGGAAATCCAGAACAAAGCACACAAGATGCTGGAGGAACTCAGCATATCAGGCAGCGTCTATGAAGAGGAATAAACAGTCAACATTTTGGACCAAGAAACTTCATCAGGACCGGAAAGGAAGGGGGAGGAGAGGGAGGACAAGCTAGAAGGTGATAGGTGAAGCCAGGTGGGTGGGGGGAGTAGGGGACAAAGTAAGAAGCTGGGAGGTGATAGGTGGGAAAGGTGAAGGGCTGGAAAAGAAGGACTCAGATAGGAGAGGAGAGTGGACCATGGGAGAAAGGGAAGGAGGATGGGCACCAGGGGAGGTGATACACATGTGAGGAGAAGAGGTAGGAGACCAGAGTGGGGAATAGAAGAAGAGGGAAGGGAAAGGGGAAAAATTACCGGAAGGAGACGGATGTTCATGGCCTCAGGTTGAAGGCTACCTAAACAGAAAGTGAGGTCTAACTCCTCCAGCCTGAGAGTGGCTTCATCATGGTAGAAGAATCTGCATTACCCTCTATGAAGGAAAACAATCTGGGGCATTTAATTGTGGTATAAATTGACAGAAATCCACAACAAACTAGTTAGAACTGACAAGTATATTGTTCAAGGAGGGAGTTTAATGCCAAAGAGGACAGCCACCATGTGCAGTATTTATCACCACTGGCTCAGAGCTCTGAAGAAATGGATTCAGTCCTGACCTCTAATGCTGTCTGTGTGGGGTTTGCACGTTCTCTTTCTGACTGTGCGGATTTCCCCCGTGTGATTTCTTCCACATACCGAAGACATGCTGTTTGGTTCGTTTCTATATCAGGTCACGATCTGACCAAGGTTCAAAGGAAATTTATTATCAAAGCACATGTATGTCACCATATACATCCCTGAGATTCATTTTATTGTGGGCATACTCAATAAATCTGTAGAATAATAACCATAACAGAATCAGTGAAAGACCACCCCAACTTGGGCATTCAATCAGTGTACAAAAAACAACAAATTGTCCAATACCAAAAGAAAGAAATAATAATAGTAAATAAATACGCAATAAATACTGAGAATATGAGATGAAGAGTCCTTGAGAGCGAGTCCACAGGTTATGGGAACATTTCAGTGAAGGGGTAAGTGAAGTTATTCCCTCTGGTTCAGGAGCCTGATGATTGAGGGGTAATAACTATTCCTGAACCTGGTGGTGTGGGTCCTGAGGCTCCTGTACCACCTTCCTGATGGCAGCAGTGAGAAGAGAGCATGTCCTGGGTAGTGGGGGTCCTTGATGATGGAGGCTGCTTTCCTGTGACAGCGCTCCATGTAGATGTGCTCAATGGTGGGGAGGCCTTTACCTGTGATGGACTGGGTCGTATCCACTACTTTTTGTAGGCTTTTCTGTACAAGGGCCTTTGTGTTTCCATACCAGGTTGTGATGCAACAGGTCAATATACTCTCCACCACACATCTACAGAAGCTTGTTAAAGTTTTAGATGTCATGTCGAATCTTCACAAATTTCTAAGGAAGTAGAGGTGCTGCCATGCTTTCTTATGTGCTGGGCCCAGGGCAGATCCTCTGAAATGAATACATCGAGGAATTTAAATTTGCTGACCCTCTCCACCTCTGATCCCCCAGTGAGGACTGGCTCCTGGACTTCCGGTTTCCTTCTCCTGAAGTCAATAATCATCTTGGTCTTGCTGATATTGAGTGAGAGGTTGTTATTGTGGCTCCACTCAGTCAGATTTTCAATCTCTCTCCTGTATATTGATTCATCACCACCTTTAATTTGGCAAACGGCAATGGTGTCATCGGCCAATGTAAACATGGTATTGGAGCCTTGCTTAGCCTCACAGTCATCAGTATAAAGTGGTATACTTGACACCAGGACCTACTGATCATGGGTTCGACCCTTGGGCCTAATTCCCAAGACCTGCTGATCATGGGCTCGACCTTTGGGCCTAATTCCCAGGACCTGCTGATCCTTGGTTTGATCTTTGGACCTTGTTCCCAGGACTCGCTGGTGATTCCCGGTGCCAATTCCATCAATAACCACAGGCACAGTCTAAAACCAGCAGCACGGTTTCTGAGTTCTGTCACAGGATGTGGTGCTCAGCTCTGCAGTTCCCTTCCGCAGTATACCCTGTCCCACAGCTCATGAGGTGACCGCAGCTTTCACTGCTAGTTAATCCTAGGAAGCCACAGAAGCCTCTTGACAAATGAATTTACTTAGATAGTGCACCAGAGCAGGTTATTAGGATATAGAACACAGAATGATACAGCACAGGAGTAGGCCCATTGACCCACAACATTGTGCTGAATTTATCACATGAGTAATCAAGTGCTCAACTAATTATAAACACAAAAGAATTCTGCAGATGCTTGAAATCCAGAGCAACACACACACACACACACACACACACACACACACACACACAAAATGTTGGAGCAACTCAACTGGTCCGGCAGCATCTATGGGGAGGAATTAAGTTGACATTATTCAAAAAGTATTTTAAAAAGTTCTAAAGTAAAGTTATTATCATAGTACATATATGTCACCATATGCAACCCTGAGATTCATTTCCTTGTGGGCATACTCAATAAGTCTTCCATGGTCTTCTGTCCTCTCCTATCAGCTACCCCCTTCTCCAGTACTTTACCTCCTTCACCAACTACCCAGCTCCTTACTTCACCTCCTGCACCCAGTGTCACCCATCACGTGCCACCTTCTACCTCTTCCTGCCCTCCCCCACCTTCTTCCCTTCCTCCCCAGTCCGGATGAAGGGTCTGAAACATCGACCGTTCACTTTCCGCAGATGCTACCTGGCCTGCTCAGTTCCACCAGCATTTTGTGAATGTTGACTCCCCTCTCCCTTCCCCTTTTCCCCAGATGACTCCCCTCTCCCTGCCCCCTTCCCACTCTCAGTCCACAATAGAGACCCAGATCAGAATCAGGTTTATCATCACTCACATATGTCATGAAATTTGTTTTTTTGCAGCATGAGTGCCATGTAATACATAAAATTACTACAGTAACTGTGCAAAAGTCTTAAGCACCCGTGCTATCTATCTATATATATGTGTAGATCATGAAATTTCTTTTTGAGTGGCAACAGTACAGTGCAAGGCATCAAAAATACCAAATTACAATTAAAAAAAAGCAAATAAATAATGCAAAAGAGAAATAGTGAGATAGTGGTCATAGGTTCATAGACCTTTCAGAAATGTGGTGGCAGAGGAGAAGATGCTGTTCCTAACCTCCTCCCTAATGGCAGCAATGAGAACAGGGCATCTCCTGGATGGTGAGGGTCCTTAATAATGGATACCACCTTTTTGAGCCAAGCCTTTTCAAGTCGTCCTCAATGGTGGTGAGGCTTGTGCCTTGATGGAGCTGACTGAGCCTGCAGTGACTACAGACTCTTTACAATGCAGCCAGTCAGAATGCCCTCCATGGTGCATCTGTAGAAACTTGCCAGAGTCTCCTCAAACTCCTGATGAAGTTTAGCCACTGGAGTGCCTTCTTCGTGATTGCAAAGGATCATAAGATATAGGAGCAGAATTAGGCCATTTGGCCCATTGAGTCTGCTCCACCATTTCATCATGGATGATCCAATTTTCCTCTCAGCCCCAGTCTCCTGCCTTCTCCCCGTATCCCTTCATGCCCTGACCAGTCAAGAATCTATCAACCTCTGCCTTACATGTACGTAAAGACTTGGCCTCTGCAGCTGCCTGTGGCAAAGAATTCCACAGATTCACCACTCTCTACCCAAGGGAATTCTAACTCATCTCCATTCTAAGAGGACGTCCCTCTATTCTGAGACTCTGTCCTCCGGTCTTAAGCTCTCCCACAACAGGAAACATCCTCTCCACATCCACTCTATCAAAACCTTTCATCATTCGATAAATTTCAATGAGGTCACCCCTCATTCTGAATTCTAGTGAATACAGGCCCAGAGCCATCAAATGCTTTTCATACGACAAACCATTCATTTTTGTGAACCTCATTTGAACCCTCTCCAATGTCAACACATCCTTTCTAAGGGGCCCAAAACTGCTCACAATAGTCCAAGTGAAGCCTCACCAGTGCTTTATAAAGTCTCAACATTATATCCTTGCTTTTATATTCTAGTCACCTTGAAATGAATGCTAATATAGCATTTAACTTCCTCACCACAGACTCTACCGGCTAATTAACCTTTAGGGAATCCTGCACAAGGATACCCAAGTCCCTTTATGCCTCAGTTTTTTTTTGTATTTTCTCTCCATTTAGGAAGTAGTCAACCTTTTCATTTATTCTACTAGAGTGCATGACCATACACCTCCCGACACTGTATTCCATCTGCTATTTCTTTGTCCATTCTCCGAATCTAAGCCCTTCTGTGGCCTCTATACTTCCTCAAAACTACCTGCCCCTCCACCTATCCTCATATCATCTGCAAACTTTGCAACAAAGCCATCAATTCCATCATTCAAATCATTGACATATACAGACCCCCGTGGAACATCACTAGTCACTGGCAGCCAACCAGAAAAGGCTCCCTTTATTCCCACTCTTTGCCTCCTGCCAATCAGCTACTGTTTTATCCATGCTAGAATCTTTTCTGCAATACCATGGGCTTGTAGTTTGTTAAACAGCCTCATGCATGTCATCTTGTCAAAGGCCTTGTGCAAATTCAAGTACACAACATCAACCAATTCTCCCTTGTCTATCCCGCTTGTTATTTCTTCTAAGAATTCCAACAGAAATGTTAGGCAAGATTTTCTTTGAGGAAATCATGCTGACTATGGCCTATTTTATCATGTGCCTCCAATTACCCTGAGACCTCCTCCTTAATAATTGACTCCAACATCTTGCCATCCATTGAGGTCTGACTACCTGGCCTACAGTTTCCTTTCTTCTGCTCTCTCCCTTCTTGTAATTTTCCACACTTCCAGAACCATTCCAGAATCTAGTGATTCTTGAAAGATCACTACTAATGCTTCCACAATCTCTTCAACCACCTCTTTCAGAACCTTGGGGTGTGCACCATCTTGTCCAGGTGACTTATTCTGCTTCAGACCTTTCAGTTTCCCAAGAACCTTCTCTCTATTTATGGTAACTTCACACACTTCATGACCCCGACACTTGAAACTTCTACCATACTGCTAGAGTCTTCCACAGTGATGACTGATGCAAAATACTTACTCGGTTCATCTACCATTTCATTATCCCCCATTACTACCCCTCCAGCATTGTTTTTCAGTGGTCCAATATCCACTCTCGCCTCTCTTTACACTTTTCGTATCTGAAGAAACTTTTAATATCTTTTTTAATATTATTGGCTAGCTTACTTTCATATTCCATCTTTATCTTCTTAGTGACTTTTTCAGTTGCCTTCTGTTGGCTTTTAGAGGTTTCCCAATCCTCTAACTTCCCATTAATTACTGCTCTATTATATGCTCTCTCTTTGACTTTTATGTTGGCTTTGACTTACCTTGTTAGCCACGGTTGTGTCATCTTTCCTTTAGAATGCTTCTTCCTCTTTGGGATGTATATATCCTGTGCCTTCTGAATTGCTTCCAGAAATTCCAGTCATTGCTGCTGTGCCGTCAGCCCTGCCAGTGGTCACTTCCAATCAATTCTGGCCAACTCCTCTGTCATGCCCCTGTAATACCCTTTACTCCACTATAATACTGATACATCTGACTTTAGCTTCTCAAATTTCAGTGTGAACTTAATCACATTATGATCACTTTCCTTGCTCTAGGGGTTTACACCTTGAGCTTTTCTTTCCTTTGCTTTCTCTGAGTCAAACCTCTCTTTGCAGAAGCCTCAAAGAGCTAAAGGCTTGAGATCACCATCCTGACTGTCCACTCAGACGACGGCTGCTACGACAATTACCTCTGCCTTCCTTTAATTTGCTCTTACTAATCAATCCCAACCGCCGAGTGTTTGCTGGTTAAAGTTAACGTACCGGCAGCAAGAGATGACAAATTGAGTCGGGTTTTCTTTCTTTTTCTTTTTCCAGTATTTCTTTTATTGATTTCTATATCATTATGAAGACACGTAGTCCTCTCTTATTGTCATTTAGTAATGCATGCATTAAGAAATGATACAATATTTCCTCCGGTGTGATATCACAAAACACAGGACAATCCAAGACTGAAAAAAACTGACAAAACCACAGAATTATAACATATAGTTACAACAGTGCAACAATACCATAACTTGATGAAGAAGTCCGTGAGCACAGTAAAGTTCAAAGTTTCTCAAATGTCCCACATCTCACGCAGACGGGAGAGGGAAGAAAAACTCTCCCTGCCATACCGACCACAATCCGACTCTGAGTCATCTGAAAACTTCGAGCCTCTGATCAGCTCTCTGACACCGAGTACTGAGCGCCATCTCTGTCCGAATGATTCGACCTCCTTCTCGGTCGCCAAAAGCAGGCAAGGCCGGGGATTTTGAGGCCTACCCTCCGAAAGATTCACGACCCACACAGTAACGACAGCAGCGAACGGGCGTTTCAGAAATTTCTCCAGATGTTCCTCTGTGCTTTCACGTCCATTCTCCATCAAATCAGAATTATATAGAAGAATACAGAGTTCAAGAGAATACATATTATAAAACAAAAGGAAAAAGTAACAATACCAGATATAGTATATTGAATCACATTAACAAACTCCTTACTCTATATTCATATGGATTAGAAATTATTCTTATATTAGAATATAAATAATTTTTAAAAAAAGGATCTACACCCACTACCAAAGTCGAAGCTGTTTGGGGAGAAAAAAGAAAAAAAAACTTAACAGATAATAAAATATACTATTAATCAACTTCTGTACTTTAACAAGAAGTCAAAGATTATGAAAATAATTTTAAAATGGCCTCCACAAATTTTGAAAATCTTGGTTAGGTTCAGAAATTGAACAACGAATCTTTTCTAAATTAAGGCATGCCATAACATCCCATAACCACTGAGCATTATTAGGCGGAACAGCATCCTTCCATTTAAACAAAAACGTCCTTCTAGCCGTAAGAGAGATAAAAGCCAGGATGTGCAGATCAGATGTCTTCAAAATGATATCTTTCCTTTCAACAATACCAGATAGGGCAGTCAAAGGATTAGGCTTAACATTTACTTTAAAGGGTACAGAAAAAGTTTGGAATACTTCCTTCCAATATTTTCCAAGACTTGGGCACGTCCAAAACATATGAATAAGTATAAATAAATATCCGGACCTGCCTCTTGGTTTTTTTGTACTGCCTTACTTTCCCTTTTCTATTGTCTATTTATGATTTATAATTTAAATTTTTAATACTTACTATAGATTTGTACTCCAGGGAGCACGAAGAGCAGAATCAAATATCGCTGTGATGCCTGTACGCTCCAGTATCAATTGTTTGGCGACAATAAAGTATAAAGTATAAGTGAAGCTTCTCCATTGATACACCTATCACAGTAGGGAGATGTATCCCTATAAAAACGAGATAACTTATCCTTGGTCACATAAGCCCTATGAACCACTTTAAATTGTAGGAGGGAATGACGAGCACATAGCAATGAAGTATTAACCAATTTAAAAATCTCATTCCAAGTTTCTGCTGAAATTGAGGTCTGTAGATCTTGTTCCCAAAGATTTTTAATCTTGTCTAAAGAATCATTTCTCATTCCCAACAACATATCTTAAATATTAGATATTGAACCATTATAGAATGGTTTCATATTAAGAATTTCATCTAATATGTTCTTATCAGGTCTATTAGGAAATGTATATAATTGAGATCGCAGAAAATCTAATTTGTAAGTACCAAAAAAAAATGGGTTTTTGGTAAACTATATTTAGTTGACAATTGTTCAAACAAAGAAAGTCTTTACTATTAAAATTAATATTTATTTACATCTACTCAAAAATATAGAAAATTAAACTACTTTCTTAAACAGAAGTTAACAGTGTTATGCGTCTATAGCTCCCTTACAGTCAGACTTAAAACCTGTTCTTAACAGATCTTACTCAAGCACAGTCTTAACGTGGCAGTGCAGAGCATCCCAGTAATTCACAAAATAGGTGAGAGGAGAGACTTGTGGATTCACAATGCAGTGACAAGGCAATCACGACAAATTCCAAAGATTCCACTGCTTGCGAAGAAACGGTTACCAAAGATCCCAGCCGAGAAATACTGTTCCGAAGTCCACGAAGAGTTTTTTCACAAAGTGACCGTCACAAAATCCACACCCATGGATCATATGAAGGACAGACACATCTCCACAATGCACGGTGTGCCACTGATTACGCCAATCCTCTGGGTATAGGTAAGCATTAGACTTTACCCTTCTCGATCGTGAGCTGTTCCCGGATAGCTCGAAGTCTGCAATCTTCACTCTCTCTCTCTTTCCTTCGACTCCTCAGCAAGTATGTCCACATTTCTTTTACACGTCAGCATACGTCATAAGGTAATGCTCCCAGTAAAACGAAACTGTGGACACATAACATGCCATAGTGACCTGCTGCTGTCTTTTATACTCTGGCAGAGGACCTGACTGAAGTCCCCTCCTCTCAAAACTTCTGATGTCCGGGATGGCCGCTGGAAAAAGCCCTTTTTTGTTGGGCCCAGCATAGATCCTTTGAGATGCTGATACCCAGGAACTTACAGCTGCTCACCCTTTCCACAGCTGACCCCTCGACCAGGACTGGTGTGTGCTTACCCGACCTTCTCTTAAACGGCCCTATTGTAATTGCCTCTATCATCACCCCAGGCAGCGCATTCCAAGCATACTCACCACTCTGGGAGACAAAAACCTGCCCTGCAAATCTCTACAACACACACAAGATACTGGAGGAACTCAGCAGGCCAGGCAGCACCCATGGAAAAGAGTACAGTCCACATTTTGGGCCAAGACCTCTTGGCAGGACTACACTGCAAATCTCTTTTGAACTTATCCCCTCTCAACATAAATCCCATGATTGTGATGATCACCAGTGGCAGCAACTTTACAAAGGCTCTCTCGGTTAGTGATCACATTATTGTACAACTCAAATTCCCCCAAACCATTTCAATCCACACAGAGCCACAGGCCATGCTTCAGACACCCTGGCTCAATTCTGACCTTTAGTGCCAACTGTGTGCAGTTTGTTCATTCTTCCTGTAACCAGACGAGTTTCTGAGGTTTCCTCACACATGCCAAAGATGTGCTGGTTGGGAGGTTTAACTGACGACTGCCACTGCTTGGGGAGCAGGGTGAAGTCAATGGGTATGCAAGAAAAATTGGTGGGAAAGAAGCATGTGGGTGGGTTTGTTCTGAGGGCTGGCATAGACCGAGTGAAACGTGAAGTCTTTGGGGTAACTGCAAGTCTGTGTCTTCTCTGAAGGAAACCATGCTGACTTTGGCTTATTTTACCATGTGTCTCTAAATACCATGAAACCTCATTATTAGCAATCGACTCTAGCATCTTCCCAACCACTGAGGTCAGACTAACTGGCCTATAACTTCCTTTCTTCTGCTTCCCTCCCTTCTTGAATTGTGGAGTGACATTTGCAAATTGTCGGTACTCCAGAACCATGCCGGAATCAATTGATTCTTGAAAGATCATTGTTAATGCCTTTACAATCTCTTCAGCCACCTCTTTCAGAACCCTGGAGTGTAGTCCACCTGGTCTAGGTGACTGATCCACCTTCAGCTTCCCAAGCACCTTCTCCCTAGTAATAGAAACTACATTCTGAAACACTCCAACACTCTCAAACTTCCGGTATACTGCTCGCATTTTCCACAATGAAGACTGACGCAAAATGCTTGTTCTGCTCATCTGCCATTTCCTTGTCCACCATTACTACCTCTCCAGCATTATTTTCCAGGGGTCTTATATCTACACTCGTCTCTCTTACTCTTTATATATCTGAAAAAAATCTTTTGGTATCCTCCTTGATATTATTGGCTAGCTTACCTCCATATTTCATCTTTTCCCTCTTTGTAGCTTTTTTAATTGTCTTCTGTTAGTTATTATAAGTTCCCCAATCCTGTAACTTCCTACTAATCTTCCCTTATTTCATGCCCTCTCTTCAGCTTTTATATTGGCTTTGACTTCTCTTGTCAGCCACGGTTCTGTCATGCTGCTTTTAGACTACCACTTCTTTGGATGTATCTATCTTACATCTTCTAAGTTGCTCCCAGAAACTCCAGCCATTGCTGCTCTGTCATCATTCCTGCTACTTCCCTTCTTGTCAACTTTGGCCAGCTCCTCTCTTATGCCTCTGTAATCCCCTTTACTCCACTGTAATACTGATACATTTGTCTTTAGCTTCTCCCTCTCAAATTGCAGGGTGAATTCTATCATATAATGATCACTGCCTCCTGAGGATTCCTTTACCTTAAGCTCCCTAATCACTTCTGGTTCATTGCACAGCACCTAATCCAGAATAGTTGATCTCCTAGTTGGCTTAACCACAACCTGCTCTAAAAAGCCATCTCATAGGCATTCTACAAATTTTCTGTTTTGTAATCCAAAGTCAGCACCAACCCGATTTTCCCAACCTACTTGCATATTGAAATCCCCCATAACTATTGTAACATTGCCTTTTGATATGCATTTTCTATTTCCACATCTAGGCTACTGTTCTTTGGCTGTACACAACTCCCATCAGGGTCCTTTTACCCTTGCAGTTTCTCAACTCTACCCACAATGATTCTACATCTTCCAATCCTATGATTTCCATCTGCCACTTCTTTGCCCGTTCTCCTCACCTGTCTAAGCCCCACTTCAGACTCCCTGCTACTTCACTTATCTTTGCATCATCTGCAAACTCGACCACAAAGCCATCAATTCTGCCATCCAGTTCATTAACATAAAATGCAGAAAAAAAGCGGTCCTTGCACTGACCCCTGCAGAACACCACTTGTCAACAGGCCCACTCTTTGCCTTCTGCTAGTCAGTCCATGCTGGTGGTTTTCCTGTAATACCATGGGCTCTTATCTTGGTTGGCAGCCTTATGTGCGATATCAATTGTCTTCAATTTCCCAATTTTAGCCTAGACTGAGGAACAGAGTCAGAGCACGATAGCACTGAAGCAGGCACTTCAGTCATGTAGTTCATACTGACCCTGATCTTCTTGCCTGGTCCCATCTTTCTGTGACCAGTCTATAGCTCTCCATACCCTTTTCATCCTTGTATCTATCCAAACTTTTCATAAATGTTACTATTGAACTGCATCTACCACTCACGCTGGCAGGTTGTTCCACACTCACTCAGGTACCCCTTACATATTTCACTTTTCACCCTAAACCTTTGACCTCTAGTTCTAGTCTCACTCAACCGGAGTCAAAAGCATGCTTGCATATCTAGAACTCTGATAATTTTATATATCGCTACAAGATGTCTCCTCATTTTCCTGTACTTTAGGTAATGATGTCCTAACCTATTCAAACTGTCCCTCTAACTCTGGTCCACTTCTTTGCCCATTAAAGGAGGGAGACAGAAAGAAGGAAATTTTAGGCCAGTTAGTCTGACCTCAGTGGTTGGGAAGATGTTGGGGTCCATTATCAAGGATAAGGTTTCAGGGTGCTTGCAGATGTATGATAAAGTAGGCCAAAATCAGCATAGTTTCCTTAAGGAGAAATCTTGCCTGATAAATCTGTTGGGATTCTTTGAGGAATTAACAGACAGGATTGACAAAGGAGAGTCAGTAGATGTTGTTTATTTGGATTTTCAGAACACCTTTAACAAGGTGCCACACATGAAACTGCTTAACGAGAGCCCGTGGTGTTACAGGAAAGATATTCGCATGGATAGAAGACTGGCTGATTAGCAGGAGGCCAAGAGTGGGAATAAATGGGACGTCTTCTGGTTGGCTGCCAGTGACTAGTGGTGTTCTGCAGGGGTTGGTGTTGACCCTAGCTTTTAATGTTATACGTCAATGATTTGGATGATGGAATTGATGGCTTTACAGCCAGGCTTGTGGACGATATGAAGATGGGTGGATGAGCAGGTAGTGTTGTGGAAGCAACAAGTCTGCAGAAGGACTTTGACAGATTGGGGGAATGGGCAATGAAGTGGCAGATGGAATATAGTGTAGTGAAGTGTATGGTCATGCACTTTGCTAGAAATAAAGGTATAGACTATTTTCTAAATGGCAAGAAAACTCAAAAGTTTTCTTGGGAGCCCTCATGCAGGATTCCCTAAAGGCTAACTTGCAGGTTATGTAGTGGTAAGGCACATAAATGCAATGAAGCACCCATTTCAAGAGGACTAGACTATAAAAGCAAGGATGTAATGCTTAGGCTTAATAAGGCACTGGTCAGACCACTCTTAGAATATTGAGAGCCATTTTGGGCCCTTTATTCAAAAAAGATGTGCTAGCATTGGAAAAAGTCCAGAGCAGGTTCATGAGAATGATTCCGGGAACAAAAGGGTTAATGTACGAGGAGTGTTTGACGGCTCTGGGCCTGTACTCGCTGCAGTTTAGCAGAATAAATATGGTGGGGGGGGGGGATCTCATTGAAACCTATTAGATATTGAAAGACCTAGATAGAGTGAATGTGGAAAGGATGTTTCATACAGTGGAGGAGGTTAGGACCAGAGGGCACAGCATCAGAATAGAGGGACATTCATTTAGATCAGAGATGACAAGGAATTTCTTTAACCAGAGGATGGTGAATCTGTGGAATTAATTGCCACCAACAGCCGTGGAAGCCAAGTCACTTGGTACACTTAAAGCAGAGGCTGATAGGTTATGGGGAGAAGGCAGGAGAACAGAGTTGATAGGGATAATAAATCAGCCATGAGAGAATGGCAGAGCAGACTTAATGGCCCAAACGGCCCAATTCTGTTCTTATGTCTTGTGGTCCTCTTGTCCTGGCAACATCCTTGCAAATTTTCTCAGTACTCTTTCAACCTTACTGATACCCTTCCTGTAGATACAATACTGTGCAAGTCTTAGGCAGATATATATACGCAAACATGAGGAAATCTGCAGATGCTGGAATTTCAAGCAACACACATAATTCGTCAGGATTAGTCCTGACAAAGAGCCTCGGCCCGAAACATCGACTGTACCTCTTCCTAGAGATGCTGCCTGGCCTGCTGCATTCACCAGCAACTTTTATGTGTGTTGGCAGATATATATAGCTAGGGTGCCGTGCCCAAGACTTTTGCACAGTACTGCAGTGATTTTATGTATTGCACTGTACTCCTGCCGCATAAAAAACTAATTTCATGACATAGGAGAGTGATGATAAAGCTGATTCTGATATGGGTCTCTATTGTGGACTGAGAGTGGGAAAAGGGCAGGGTGAGGGGAATTATGGTTGGAAAAAGGGGAGGGGAGAGGGTGGGGAGTGGAAAGCACCAGAGAGACATTCTGTAATGATCAACAAACCTATTGTTTGGAATGAAATTACCCTGCCTGGTGTCTCAGAGCTGGGTGTGTCTGCACCCGCACATGCCACCCCCCCCCCATCCTGGCACACTTTCTCTGCCATGTCCCAGGCCCCTCCTGTGGCACTCCACCCTTGTCATTCCCAGCATTCTTTGCTCCCGCCAGATTTTCAAACTTGCTCTCCACTTCACGTTGATAAATACAGTACTGTTTAAAAGTCTTAGGCATCCTAGCTATATGTGCCTAAGACTTTTGCACAGTAGTGTTGGTGACCAGAACTGCACATAATACTCTTAAACTTGGCCTCACCAATGTTTTTTGTAACTTTAACATGACACCCCAACTCCTGATTTCTTCCTCAAGGATTTCCTGCCTTTTACAGATGTAAGGCCTTTATCTTTAGTTACAAACTCTAGCAACTTATGCAGTTACTGGAGTTCAGAATAACTGAAGACAATTCCTTCCTCCCCCCTACCCCATCTCATTGCCAGTTTGGATATTCAATACACTCCTGGTTCATTTTGTCCCTCATCCCCTCAGTCCCACTAGCCTCCAACTCCTACAATGCTCAGAAACCTATTAATCTCGGCCTTGGGTTCAGCATTTAACTGCCATTGCAGCGCCTCTAATTTCTTAGAAATTTGTGCAGACTCGGCATGTCATCTATAACTTTGACAACTTTTTATAGATGCACAGTGGAGAGTGTACTGACCGGTTGCATCACAGCCTGGTATAGAAACACCAATGCCTTTGATTGGAAGATTGTACAAAAAGTATTGGAGTCAGCCCAGTCTATCATGGGTAAAGTCCTCACCACCACTGAGCACACTAAGAAATACTATTACAGGAAAACAGCATCCATCAGCAAGGACTCCCACCATCCAGGCAGCGCTCTCTTCTCACTGCTGCCATCAGGGAGGTGGTACGGGAGCCTCAAGTCCCACACCAGCAGGTTGAGGAATAGTTATTACTCCTTAATCATCAAGCTCTTCAACCAGATGGAATAACTTCACTCACTCCAACACTGAACTGATTCCACAACCTATGGATTCACCTTTAACGACTCTACAACTCGTGTTCTTGATATTTAATGTTTATTTCTTATTGATTTCTTTTCTTTTCCTATTTGCATAGTTTGTCTTTTGCACATAAAGGTATCTGTCCATCTCTATCGCGTGTGGTTTTTCATTGATTCTATCTTTCTACTTACTATGAATGCCCACAAGAAAATGACTCCCAGGTTAGTGTATGGTGACACACATGTACTTTGATAATAAATTTATTTGAACTTTGAATACAGTCAGTGCTGTTATCCATAGCCTTTCACTGGAAGGAGCTACAACCGTTTACCTACTGAGGCATTCCCTTCTTCTCCATCCCTGAGGCCGGACTCTGGTTCAGGCCGTCCAGCTGCTGCTTCTGTCCTTCTCCTAAGTTTGCTTCAATGAGATCACCCCTCATTTTTCTAGACTCCAGGGGATCCAGGTGACGTCAGAAGGAATTTAAAAACAATAATAATAAAACTGCAAGGAGAGAAAAAAATGAATTGCTTGTACTCCCTTTATTTGGTTCTTTTCACTTATTACAGTCACCAAAATTAATGACAGCAAAATAAAATTGCTCATGTGCTTGTTGTGGATAGGGGCCATTTTGTGTCAAGTGTTAAGTTGCTGGGCAGGTTACAGAATGCATAGTTCAACATTTTCATTTACAGTGTCATTCTTAGTGAACATTTAGCACAGAACGGTAATAAAAATCAGAACCTAAACATCAATATACATTTTAATCATCTCATTTCTCATGATCATTGCTTTCCAGCCAAGGACAGACCCATCCTATCAGAAAAGGCAGCAGACGAAGTTTGCAAAGCGTTGCTCAGCATGTTGGTATTTTACCGTTACGCTACTGTGACAACTCATTCCATGATTCACAGTCAAACTATCAGTCATTTCCAGCAGTTTAATCTGCTCGCATAATTTTCTGAAAGTCTATTTACAGCAATAAGTATTAAAATAAGGTATGACTGTCAACAGCCCACCAAACATTAGGGTTTTTCTAAAGATAGTTTCGATTCAGCACTTGACTCTGTTCTCTGCTTAAGGGAAATTAAAACTTTGGCCATGCTGAACCACAATCACCAATATGAAAAGTGCATGTTTCAGGCAGTTGCAAAATCAGTTCTACCTTCTCTCAGGACAGGTCTAAAAATCCATCTGTGAAATTAGTTTTTTTTTTAAACAATTCAGGAGTGATAACTTATCGAAAGTACAAATGTGCAATACTAACCTCACCTTGGGCATTCCCACATTCGCTGATGTGTTGAATTTGCAATTCTCAGGAAACAAAAAACGTCACAGTCCACAAGATTTGTGAACAAAAGCCTAACATTTAAAGTACAATAACCATGATTTACACACAAATGCCTTTGTGTTATTATACATGTAAAAGATTACACACTCCTATAAAATAAGCTTCAGGAGTGCTGTAACCACATTGGCCAAATTAATCCTCTGAAGTCAAAAGATACCTCAAAAATTTTTAATGTGAAAAAAAATCACTTTAGTCTTTTAATCCATACATAAACCATAACAAACAGTACTGACATTCCCAATTAATATATATTGAAGCATGTGTATCAAAACGTTACCTTAGAGATCTGGTAACTAAGGCTCAGGGGAAACGTTTTCATCTTTCTTTTCTCATGTTCCCCTCCTGCTAGCTCATAGGCAAATGGACACTATCCACAGCAACACTTAAGCATTCAAAAAAATTATTAAACAACTAATAATTGAAGGCTACACAAAGAAAATGTTGAACATGGTTGTGGATCAGTGGTTCTCTGCATCAGAAGTGGACCTCTTGCTAGGTACTGCACCAACAGAAACAGCATCTATAAAAACAACTCACAGTAAAGGACGTAACCTATAAGCTTAGTTACGTGCAGGGTACAAGTGTTTTGCTCTAGGTAGAAGTTTATAATCCAAGCTTTCCTTACGGTTGCCAAGAATCTATTGAGATGGATAATTGGTAACAACTCAATCTTATCAGGGGTCCAATTTAAGTTCCCTAATTTCCTGAGAAAAACCTGCAGCCAGAAAATAAAATGAGAGAAATAGGCTTCTAAAATGATGAAAGATTTAAATGAAATGTACTTCCAAGTAAAAACAATTGATTTTCTAAATAAAATTGTGCATAAAATCATTGTGGTTCAAAACCAACAAAAAAATTGTAGCTACATGAATAGCTTAGAGCACAATAGAAGCAATTGATAAAGCTAGGAGATTCCTCCAAAATCAAAACTTACTTCTAATTAAATTCCGTTCCAAATGAGCTGTGCCTTCTAATCCAGAAATTGAGGTACTTTCTCATTGATAATAGCATTGGCTTTCTAACACACGCTATGAAATCTTGAGGATTCTCCTTTGTGTCCAAACAGCCTGATTGAATAATGGCTCCCAGAAAACTTCTCTTCTGCATTGCTGCTGTCCCAAGTTCACTGTTTAAAACCAATTCTCAGCAGCTTTTCCCTATTGCTTGCTTAATAGTCTGAACTAGCTTGACATTTTGTCAAGAAGCCTATGTTAGCGAAGACTTGTAAATGCCAAATAATTTGAAATGAGAGATTTTTCCAAAACTTCACTAAATAATGAAACATTTTTATGACAGGAAATGAAAAGCCTTTAATTGTATAAAAATTGCCCAAACCCAACATAGATGATGCCTTTTCAACAATGTCTGCTCATTCACAAGCCTTGTGTGGCATTTCCTCCCATGTTTTTTTAAGATAGTTTGGCTGCTGAAATTCAACCACTGACCACCTCATGTTCATTAACAGCTCTCCTGCTACCTGGATCATAAACTAACCAGATCTGAATCTGAACAACATTTTGCTTCCGTGAATTACTAGGTCCTATTTTTACCCAGTTTTCTAATGTAATTGCCTCATTTACATTTTGCAAACATTATACTGTCATTACTATAATTAAAAACATGCTACGTTTCCTACTGGTTTTGTATTCCCTTAAAAAAAGGTATGTAGAAACAGTTTTTGCACAATCAGACCCAAAAGCTCTTACATACTGATATCGAAAGTGCAATTAAGGATGTGGGAAGCTCTGTGCATTTCCTCATCCCAACAGTACCCAACAACAGTGACTACACCACGCATTCACGCTGAACAAAAAAAAGAGGAAAGTAAAGGGAAAAAAACTGTATGACTTGCAATTATATAACACTGGAGATGAATAGTGGATGTCTTGAGCCAAGTTTCAGAGTATATCAACAGACTCACAAGACTAGAAGTAACCGCTATCATTTTTTTCTGAAACTTTAAAACTTCAACTGATTTGCCTTGTTCCCACAGAGAAATAATCCTACTTAATGCAGATTTGTTTCAAAGACAACATTTTTGTGGATTTCCACAGAAAAGGAAGTTAAAAACTCTGCATGGTGCATTTGTAAGTCCACCAGTATGAATTTCACAGCAGAAGAGTGCCAATGTCAGAAGCCCAAAATGCTGGACAGAAAATGTCAAGATCTTCGAGAACAGCCTGCCACGAAAGGATGGAATTCTGAATCTATCGTGATTGGAAGGTTGCAGAGCACATGTGTAAATATCACAGCAGTTTCCACAGTCACTTATGGCGTTGAATGGTTTTCCTCTTCCGTCTCTTGAAGAAACAACAGCACCTTTATATAAAAAAAAGCAAGTATTACAGATTTGAAAAAAATCTGCTCTCTTTTTGTAACAGTCTTGAATGAAGATGAAATGAAGATAATTGGGCAATTACAAAGGAAGAGAAAATATTCACAAAATAGTTTTTTTCCAACAAGCAAAAATATCGTCAGGTGGTTAAATATTTATGGATGATAAATGTAGTGCCACACAAGTAAAGGGAAAGTTTATGAATCTAAAATATATTCAATTTATTTTGTATTTGCGTATGTGCTATATAAGAGATGGAACATATCTCTTCTTGGAACCTGAATATGAACATCAAATGGCCTTAATCTGAATTCCCAACCTTTGTTATGCCATGGACCAATACTATTAAGCAAGCAGTCCATGGATCCATAGTTGGGAATCTCTTAATGATTATCTCTCAGATTGATAGAGGTCACAATTATTCAAGTTTAATCATCATTCATCCATAAACAGGAATAACAGTCCCCAGGGCCAAGATGCAAAGCACAGTCCCAACCATCACACACAGCACATAAAATTAAAATAGCAGAAAAACAAAGTTACAAAAAAAATTAGTAACATGTCCTGTCCCTGAGTGCCATGGCCTGTAAATTGATGGTGCATGGATCTTGTCCTGCAGTCACGTTTCTACAAAACAAGTCCGCAGCGATTCCTCATCTCATGCAAGTGCAGCCACAGATTTAAGCAATCCAGCTTTTTGAGAAGGCATATGGTGTGTTGGCCTCTGATAGTCAGGGAATTGAGTTCAAGAGCTGTGAAGAAATTCAGCAGCTCTGTAAAGCCCTAGTTAAGACTATACTTGGAACATAGTGTTCAGTTCTGGTCACCTCATTGTATTAAGGATGTGGAAGCTTTAGAAACAGTGCAGAAATTTACCAGGAGGCTGCCTGGATTAGCATGGATGTGAAAGTCTTAATAAAGGTGTACAAGATGATAAAAGGCATAGATTAAGTGGATAGCAACAGACTTTATAGAATAGATTAAAAGGTTGGTACAATATCCTCGTGGGCTGAAGGGCCTGTACTGTGCTGTAATGTTCTATTATCTATGAAACTCTTTTTTAATAGTAGTAGGTGTCTGGAATGAGCCATCTTTGTGGTGATGAACGCTGATACCAGAGGGACATTTAAGAGGCTTTTAGGCAACTGGATGTGCAGAGAATTGAGGGATATGGACGTTGTGTAGGCAGAAAGGATTAGTTCAGTTAGGTATCTAATTATCAGTTTAGCTTGGCATAAGGTCGTATGCTGTTCTATGTTCTACAAGTCAGATGCAACGCAACTTCTCTGCTGTTAAAATGTGCATTCATTATGACCTCAATATCACTCACTGCCTGTAACGATGTGACAGCAATTCGTAGGTGATATTAATTTGGCAAGAGATTTTATCATGAATACCTTCTGCCTGTATTTACAGTGGAGAAAGTCATGGAAGCCAAGGAAAATAATAATGCCTGGAAACATACTGATATCAAGAGGAGATGTAGCCTATCATGAGACATGTTAATCCCAGGACCTGACCATGGGTATCCAAGGACACTGGGGGAATAAGACAAGAAACTGCTGGGATCCAGGCAGAGATACTTGAATCCCAGCCAAGGGTGGGGTACAGGAAAGAATACAGGGTGACTATTGTGCCTTTATTTAAGAAGGGCTGCAAGAACAAGTCAGTGAGCCTAACATCAGTGGTGGGAAATTACTGGAGGGGATTCTGATAGATGGGATTGATTTGCAATTGGAAAGGACTGATTAGGTATGGTCAGCATGGTTCTGCACATAGGAAATGGTGTCTCACAAATTTGACTAAGATTGCTATTGAAGAAGTGACCAAGAGGAATAACAAGGATGGTACACCTTGTCTACAAAGACATTAGCAAGGATTTTCATAAAGTCTTGCATGTCAGTCTGGTCCAGAAAAATAGAAACCATGGGACCCAGGTGAACACATCCTACACAGACTTTCTGAGGAGGCTGAGAGGAGTCAGACTTTGCACACATCATTCTACAGAGTATCCTGACAAGCTGCCTCACCGCCCGATATGGAAACAGCACTGTGGTGAACAGGAAGGCTCTTCAACATGTGGCCAGGACTGCCCAATGCATCACCGGCACCAGCCTACCCACTATCAAGGGCAGAAAGGTGCCGGGAAAGGGCCAGTAACATCATGAAGGATCCCACCCACCGTGCTCATGGACTGTTTGTCCCACTCCCATCAGGGAGGAGGCTACGTAGCATCCATGCCAGGATCACCAGACCCAAAAACAGTTGCTTTCCCCAAGCAGCAAGGTTGATCAACACCTCCACCACTAATTTAATATTTTCTATCAGTCACTTTACGTACAGTTTAGTGTCACTTTATGGACATATGTATACCAGCTATCTTATATACTCTAAACACAAAATAATCTGCAGATGCTGGGGTCAAAGCAACACGAGCACCTCCGCTCTGTCCGCCACAACAGACAGGATCTCCCAGTTGCCACCCACTTCAACTCTGCTTCCCATTCCCATTCAGATATGTCCATACATGGCCTCCTCTACTGCCATGATGAAGCTAAACTCAGGTTGGAGGAGCAACACCTCATATACCGTCTGGGTAGTCTCCAGCCCCTTGGTATGAACATTGAATTCTCCAGCTTCCAGTAATTCCCTCCCCCTCCTTTGCCCTATCCCTATTTCACTCTGCCCCCTCCCCCAGCTGCCTACTACCTCCCTCATGGTTCCATCTCCTTCTTCTACTACCCAATGTTTTCCTGCCTATGACATCCTTGCTTCCCCTCCCCCACTCCTTTATCTTTCCCCTTACTGGTTTTTCACCTGGAACCTACCAGCCTTCTCCTTCCCACCCTCCCCCCACCTTCTTTATAGGGCCTCTGCCCCTTCCCTCTACAGTCCTGATGAAGGGTTCCAGCCCAAAACGTCGACCCATCTTTTCTACGGATGCTGCCCGACCTGCTGAGTTCCTCCAGCGTGTTGTGAATCTTATGTATTTATTAGGGTGACGGGGTGGAGATAAGTCTCTCCCAAAGGAGGAGCTAGCCTGAAGGTCACCCTTGGGTAAGTTATAGCACCTGCTTAGCCCCCTGATCAGGGTCATGTGAAGCCATGGGAGCAGGTGGTGGATGGTCATACGAGCAGCTGATGCATATCACCAGTCCTGGTTATGTGACCACTGACACCAGCCAGACAATCTCTGTGGAGTATTGATAATGACTGGGGTCACCCATCTTGTAAAGACACTGCCCAGAAGAAGACAATGGCAAACCACTTCTGTAAAAAGATTAGCCAAGAACAATCATGGTCACGGAAAGACCATGATCACCCACGTCATACGACACATCACATAATGAATGAACGATGTATTTGTATTTATTGTGTTTTTTTAGTGCTGCGTCAATCGGGAATAACAATTATTTTGTTTTCCTTACACTTGTGTACAGGAAATGAGATTAAACAATCTTGAACCTTGAACCAGACAGGTGATACACACTGGAGCAATGGAAATAGCCAACTGGATCAGCATTGTGCTGCACTGATCAGTGATGGGTCCACTAGCATTTGTCATCGATATTAATAATTTGCAGGACATTGCAGGCAGCGTAGTTAGTAAATTTGTGGATGAGACTAAGGTGTCAAGAGGATCTGGATCAACTGGAAAAAGTGGTGAAAGGAAAGACACGTGGAATTTAACTCAAACCAGTGTGCAGAGATAGATCTTGGTAAGTTAAACCAGGATAGGAAATAGACAGTGAATGACAGGGCTCTGGGGCTTGTTTTAGAACAAGGAGGCAGAGGTGTACAAGTATATAAATTCCTGTAAGTAGTGACACAGGTAGACAAGGGTGATGAAGCTGGAACTATGACATGCTGATCTTCATTGGATAGGGTAATGTCTACAGGAATTAAATTGCCGCGTTACATTGCATGCACCAGGAGTATTTTATCAGATATGTTTGCCGTACGACGGGCAAGGTATGATTAAGCTCAAGGGGATGCAGAACAGATTCACAACCATATTGCCGGGATTGGAAGGCTCAAGTTATGAGGGAAGATTGGATCGTCTTGGACTGTTTTCCCTGCAGACGCAGTGACTGAGGGTTGACAGGTTTAAAAAAATCATCAGTATTGATCAGATGGATGATCATAAAGTGCAGCAGAAAGATGGACTGAACTTTGCTCCTTTGTCTTATGGCCTTTTTACAAGGTAGGAGACCCTTAAAACTGCCAGAAGTAATAGAAGCAGCTACAATCACAATGTTTAAAAGAGTAGGCAGGTACACGGATAAAAAAAAAGTTCTTTTTTTTGGGTGGGGGTGGGGGGAGGAATATGAGCCTAGATCTGGAAAGCAGCTCGGTAACTGGACCAGTTGGGCCTGATGTACAACTGTAGATCTCGAAATAAGACCAATGGCTATGCTTAAAAACTCACTGTTCAATTTACACAGGATTCACACAACACTGGAAAGTGTCAACATTTTAGTGGTTAAAAAAAGAATGTACTACCTAGATGGAGTTACAAAACTGTTCTGCACCAGCGGTAATAATAACAACAAATACACTCAGTAGCCACTTTTAGGTACAAAAAAAAAATACCCAGTGAAGTGGCCAGAGTGTATTTCTGTATGGTGCTGTAACCTTTCCACTTCAAGCATGCAGACATGGTCAAGAGGTTCAGTTATTGTTCAGATCAAACATGAGAATGAGGAAAAAATGTGATCCAAGTGATTTACTATTTGCATGATTTGATTGGGGCACTTCAGCACTAAATTAATCCTGCAGCTATGCCCATCAGCACAGCGTTGAGGACTCACTTTTGGGGACTCTGCAGTTTGCTGTCTTTTTTTCGTACATTCGGTGTTTGCCAGTCTTGTTGCATGGGTTTTTCTTTGAACGGGTTCTATTGTGGTTCTTTGGTTGTGGCTGCCTGCAGAAGATGAATCCCAAGGTTTTATACGTATTCTAATAATAAATGTACTTTGAGCTTTAACCACAGAGTGATTGTTGGTGCCAGACAGGGGGGTCTGAGTATCTCAGAAACTGCTGCGAGAACTGAAAACATCCAGTGAATGGTGGTTCTGTGGGTGAAATTGCTTTGTTAATGACAGGGGTCAGGAGAATGGCCAGACCGGTTCAAGCTGACAGGAAAAGGCGACAGTAACTCAAATAACAGTGGTGTGCAGAAAAGCACCTTTGAACGCACAACACGTTGAACCTTGAAGTGGCAGGGCTACAGCAGCAGGAGTCCATGAACATTCAATCAGTAGCCACTACAGGAGGTACCTAATAGAGTGGCCACTGAGTGCAGAATTGTAATTTTACATTTCCAATATCACTTGACTAGCAAAATGCAGAATGACAAGATACTTTGCTTTTAAGCTACTTATAGCATAACATTCTGGAAAAATGCACATCTTTTGGTTTTCCCCATCCTCTCCCACCACCATCCCTCCTTGAATTCACCAAATCTGAACGCAACAAATCACTTGCAAAACACCATCTTACACTATGTTCTTGTGCAGACTATCAAGTGACGTTATACTATATCACACTTTATGTCAGCCTGTCAATCTTCAAGCTATGACACTCAGGGACTTGTGCTACTATTATTTTGTGACTGTATGTGCTGGTTCGTAACGGTATGTGCAGTGTGTGACTGTGTCTGCTGTGTTTTGCATCTTGGTCCCACAGGAACAGTATTTTGTTAAGCAGTATACACGTATGGTTGAATGACAATTAAACTTGAACTCGAACAGAATAATTGTTAGTAGAGTACTCACAAAACAAATAAATTAAAGGCCATGAAATGTACACTGCAGCATTCAAGTCCTACCTGTTGTAATCTTCTATTTAAAGATAATCACTTTATCATTCAATATTATAACCAAGTAGTCACTGGTGCATTAATCAACCCACAAAATTTGCATTAGATTACGATCTTTAGCTAATATTGCACTTGCGTTATTGAAAAGTAACTTGTTATTTATGACTTATAAATTTTTAATTCCACACTATGCAAAGGTGCTATATTCAGATTTAAGATAAGTTCCTACTTGGTATCATCTGCCACTTCAATCTCTGCTGGAGCTGTGATGGGTGCATTGGAGTGTCCTGCTGTGGGGTCGTCCGTGTTCAGCTCTCCATTTGTTGAACTCACAACCTTTAAAAACAAATCCAGAAAATGAGTAGGTTTCTTGTTGGACAACTAAGAAAAATAATTGCAAATAACAATTTTATAAAAGTCTGTTTCTTCCAAGAAACCAGGACAAAGAAAAACAAAAGGATTTTAATTCTAATGGTTAAACACAAGAGATTCTGCACATGCTGGTAATTCAGGGCAATATACACAAAACGCTGGAGGAACTCTGTGGATCGGGCAGCATCTATGATAGGAATAAAGAGTTGATGTTTTGGGCCAAAGGTTTCAGATGAAAATGCCGACTCTCTATTCCTTTCCATAGACACTGCCTTTCACACACGCCTGTCATCATCCCATCAGGGATAGGGATCCTTTAGCCCTCACCTACCACCCAACAGCCTCCACGTCCAGTACATAATTCCGCGTAACTTCTGCCATCTCCAACAGGATCCCACCACCAAGCACATCATTCCCTCCCCACAACTTTCTGCAGGGATCGCTCCCTATCCATTCATCCCTCCCCACTGATCTCCCTCCTTACACTTACCCTTGCAAGTGGAACAAGGGCTACACCTCCTCCCTCACTACCATTCAGGGCCTCAAATAGTCCTTCCAGGTGAAGTGGCACTTCACCTGTAAGTCTGTTAGGGTCATATACTGCATCCAGTGCTCCTGGTGTGGCTTCCTGTATTTCAGTGAAACTTGTCATAGATTGGGAGACCGCTTCGCCAAGCACCCATGCTCCGCGAAAAAGCCGGATCTCCCAGTGGCCACCCATTTTAATTCTACTTCCCATTCCCAGTCTGACACATCAGCCCATGGCCTCCTCTACTGCCACAATGAGGCCACACTCAGATTGGAGGAGCAACACCTTGTATTCTGCTGGGTAGCCTCTAGCCTGATGGTATGAATATAGATTTCTCAGACTCAGGTAATGCCCCCACCCCTCTCCTTCACCATTCCCAATTCCCATTTCCCCCTCTCACTGTATCTCCTCACCTGCCCATCACCTCCCCCTGGTACTCCTCCCCCTTCCTTTCCTTCATGGCCTTCTGTCCTCTCCTATCAGATTCCCCCTTCCTCAGCCCTTTATCTTTCACCAATCGACTTGCCTGGTCTTTACTTTTGTGGCTGGGGTGACTTGGGTCCCCAAAGATCCTTTTGGCCCTTTTTATGCACCTGTCTCTGTAAGTGTCCTGAATAGTGGGAAGTTCACATCTACAGATGCGCTGGTCTGTCCGCACCACTCTCTGCAGAGTCCTGCGATGGAGGGAAGTACGGGTTTTACTAGAATCTGGTCACTTTTGGTCACCCATCATTTCAAAGATTGATTGTCATTTCTCTTTCCAAATTTGGGACTGTTAATCAAATTAAAATTTCAGATGGTCACAGAAGTACCTCACCTAGGTTGAGACTCCATGCCAGAACTAAAACATTGCCTCACTGCTGATAAGTTTACTTCCACATGTTATGTGTGCATAGAGCAAAAACAACAGAGTAGTATAATTAAGTGTTTTTATTGAGTCATGTTAGTAATGATACACTCTGGGCAACTTAGTGTGGGAGTGACAAACCGGGCCGGCCGAAACAAAAACGTGCAGTTGAAAGAAAGAGACAGGCAGAGAGACAGAGAGAGACTTTTGCACATGAGGCCCAATCAATTTACCATGCGATCGATCAGCCACATATGCTCTCACCCCACTTTTGCAATCGATTAGATACGGTACACCACAGATAAAATTTAATTCTTATATTTGGATAAATGCAGA
Source organism: Mobula hypostoma (assembly GCF_963921235.1). Lineage (NCBI taxonomy): Eukaryota > Metazoa > Chordata > Chondrichthyes > Myliobatiformes > Myliobatidae > Mobula > Mobula hypostoma. The sequence goes on along the minus strand of NC_086120.1, from coordinate 43,696,793 downwards.
AAATCCTCCCTATGACTGACTCAATCAATATCACCTAAAGGTAATTTAACTCCCTGTTTATCTACTTACAAATCATTGATTTCACTTTTCTTTTGTGGATGTTTTTCTTCCTCCAAATACCTTACAAATTGCTTACAATATGAGAATAGACCTACCCTAAAATATTTCTTGGTCAATCTTAAACTGATAAAATTCTGTGCTAGATTGGAGAAATGCAGCACAATGTTTCCTGGGTTTTTTTTTAGCCCTGCTGTGAAAAAAAGAGCACGTGATTCACAAATAAAAATTCTCAGTTAAATTGATCAAAATCCCTGGTTGTAATACTCATATAAGAGAACAAAGGGTTGGGGGCTGAATACTTTTACAAGGCACTGTACATAAACTATCTTATGCATTTATATTTATTGTGTTCTTTATTTTATTGTATTTACTGTTTTTCTTTAGTATTTGTACAGTTTGCTGCCTTTTGCACATTGGTTGGTTGTCCGTCCTGTTGGGTGTGATCTTATATTGATTCTATTGTTCCTTGTATTTATTGCGATTGCCCACAAGAAAATGAATTTCACTGTTGTATATGATGACATATGCAAATGATAATAAATTTACTTTGAACTTTTTCTGTGCGGCATGGGATCTGGAGGAACAATTATTTTGTTCTCCTTTACACCTGCATATTGAAAATAACATTAATTAATCTTGAATGTTGAAAATTGTTGCTGTTGCTCCTCTCCTCACCTTGCGGTGCACTGGGTGGCAACCTTGTCATTTCTTCAGCACTTGTCTGTTTTTTTTAACCATGCTGAGTAGCTAGCTCGACGCTCAACCCAGCATGGATGGAAAGCGTGGAAGTAGCCGGTTGGGTTTGAATCTGGGAGCGCTCACCTCAAAGACCGGTGCAGGTGCCACTACACCACAGGCTAGCGGATTGAACATTTTGGAAGTCTATAAATTGGTAATAGTTAAGCACCAATTTCTGGTTGCACTTAGCATTAGAGTAATTACCATCTACGAGTACCACAAGAAAATTTCTCATTAACTGTGTACGTGGGCTTGTTTTGCTGTTGTTGGTTTGTCATTTGTTGTGTTCTGTATTGTTCTGCTGAGCATGGGCCAGCATGCTATGTTTGCACTGAAATGGTGTGGCGACACTTGCGGCTTGCACTCAGTGCATCCTGAGGTGCGTTGGCTGTTAATGCAAGACACATTTCACTGTATGTTTCCATATACACGTGACAAGTAAATCTGAATCTGAACTGAACTGTATCATGAACATCACTTGAAATCCAGTTACAGTGTTAAAAAAACAAGGTTGAGAACATAGGTGTTAATTACTGGAGATATTAGCTTGTGGAAATGGCATGTCAGCTTTGTAAGGGATGCAGGAAGGTACCTGAACAGAACCAGCAAGCCTGTCTGATGCTAGATGTGTTCCCAAATGATGAGCACTGGGCTGGCAGCGGGTATGTGGTTCCCATGCTCCATTGCGATCTGCCAACTGCCAACATTTACGGTGGGTTGGGGGCCGGGGGTGGGGGGTGGGGGGGGAGGAAGAGAAACAAAAGAAAAAAACCAAAAAACAGAAAAAGTGAGGGAAAAGTCATGCTAAAAGCAAGCAGATACAGCAATTACAAACAGAGCAAATTAGTAAATCAGCCAAATTAAAATCACAGAATGCATTAAAAACAAATGGCAATGAAGAGGTAATTTCTATAAGCAAGCAGAAACAAAACAGTAAAGGTGCAAGAGCATTCGATGAAAAAATGGCTGCTTCCAAAAAGCAATGCATACTTTTATTTGTAATCCATTTTAGGATTTTGAAGTTTCCAATTTTAATTTTTAAAAAGTATTTCAAATTATGTTTGTGTGATTATTCTTTATACAAATCGGTAAATAAGTCCATCAGAGCAGGCAGCTAAGCAAGACAGGTGAAGATTGTGAAGGTGCAGGGTACAAACTGGAGAGCTGTCATTTGATTAGTACTCATTCTTACAGGGCAATGGAGAAATAAACTTTGATAGTAATAGTCACTTAGGGTTGACAGCAACAGAAGCGGTTCAGCAGGAATTGGCAATTCTTTATATCAAGTTGTACGTCTGCAGAATGCGTTTTTATCTGTTAATATTATTGTGCTATTACTTTGTGTGTTGTATGTTGGTCCTTGAGGAACATTATTTTGTTGAGCCGTACACTTGTGGAGGCTTGAATGACAGTAAGTTTGAACTTGAACATGGCGTTTTTGAATGAATTCAGAAAAGTTAAGACAGTACATAGACAGTACAGCACAGGCCTTTCAGCCCACGATGTTGTACCGGCTCAAAACACCGACTGTTTCTTTCTCTCCATAGATGTTGCCTGACGTGTGTATTGTTCTGGTTTTCCAGCATCTGCAGAACCTCTTCTGTATATGACGCAGTGACAACACTAATTCTCTTGGAAAACAGATGGTTAGAAACTTTGCAATTAGGAGCTGGTGTAGGTCATTCAGCCCTTCAAACCTGCTCTGCTATTCAATACAAGAACGGCTGATCCTGTCTCATTATCATATTTCCACCCACTCCATTTCCATTGGTGCCTTTTGTATATAGTGCGTTATCCATCTCTCCTGTAAACATAGTTAGTCATTTCGCCTCCAATGCATTGGTTTGAAAGTAAGCAAGGTTCATAACAGAGTGAAGAAACATCTCCCCATCTTAGTCTTAAGTGTCTTAATTCCACAACTGAGATTGTGACACCTCATCTAGACCCCAACATCTTTCTGTATTCCAGTCTGTCCATCATGTCAGAATTCTGTAGGCTTCAACAAACCATGCAGCACAGGGCGCCCAGCCCACTGAGTTGTCACTGCCCTTCAAACACCTATCATATTTTATTCTCCCAAAGTTCCCATGGGCTCCACCTAAATACTCAGCTACACACTAGGGGCAACTGACTTGCGTGTTGTGAGGTGCAAAGAACCACAGCACCCAGAGGAAACTTGTGTGATCACAGGCAAAACATGTAAGCTCCAAGAGAGAGCAGGAGACCGGACAGAACCTGGGTGTCTGGCAGTGTGAGGAAGCAGCTCCACCCTACTCCTGCATTGTAGGGTAGAACTACTTTCTCATCTGGGATTGAAGGGCTTATCATTACAGGAGTGTTTGATGGCTCTGGGCCTATACTCACTGGAGAATGAGGGTGGATTTCATTGAAACCTATTGAATGTTGAAAGGCAACGATAGAGTGGATGTGACGAGTGTGTTTCCTATGGAAGGGGAGTCTAAGACCAGAGGACACAGCCTCAGAATAGAGGACGTCCATTTAGAATGATGAGCCAATGAGTGGTGTGTCTGTGGAATTTGTTGCCAAGGCAGCTGCAGAGGCCAAGTCATTGGGTATAATTAAGGCAGAGGTTGATACATTCTTGGTTACTCAGGGCATGAAGAGATATGGAGAGAAGGGAGGTAATTGGGGTTGAGAGGGAAATAGATCAGCCATGATGAAATGGTGGAGCAGACTTGAGCCAAATCCTTCTGAGCTCTCGTGTGGCATCTCACCACCTCAGGATTCATTCAGCAAGCATGGAGCTGAACTCCTTGAGAAAATTTGTATTTGCGGACTAAAAGACTGGAAAGGAGATGCTTGTGTTGAAATATTTAAAAGAAAAAAGTATTTTCAATTATTTTGCACCATTATTGTTCCTTCCAAGACATCACAAAGCACGGAGTTTGATGTTATCCCCATGACCACGTGGGTTTCCCCTAGATGCTCTGGTTTCCTCTCACATTTCAAAGACACACAGGTTACGGTTGGCAAGTTGTGAGCATGCTATGTTGGTCACGGAAGCGTGTCGACACTTGTGGGCTTCCCAGTATAATCCTTGCTGATTTGAGTTGATGTAAATCAAATGTATATTTTGATGAATGTGACAAATGAAGCTAATTTTTATCTTTAAATATATTCATTGTTTATATTACAGTAACCAAGATTAATGTTGGAGTTGTGTACAAGCCATTATTTTTGCTCATCTCTATCTACAATTAGAAGTAGTTTTAGTTCAGGGTGCAGCTTATTTTCTCATCCTGATGCGTTCTGCAATAAAGTTCACACAGAGTAACTCAGTATCAACAAGGTAAAATGAGGCTTTTGTCCTGATGCTGTCATTTGATTTTAAAATCACTTTGAATTAAGTTAAAACCACAGCAACGCTCAAATTCAAACACTATGCACGGAATTGCTCATGAATGAGTGAAGCATTATCGGACGCATGTCACAGACCTGTGTAATAATTAAGTGATCCAATGAAAACTTTAACAAATGCAAAGCTCATTTTAATATTCCATTACATGTTCAATAGTTTCTCTTCACAAACTTTTCATCATCTAAACCAAACATACAGATACACTAAGAGAGAAAGAAGGTTGCAGCAAATACCACTGTTCAAAACAAAGCAGCCTGCAAACATTATGAACTAGTATTAAAAGAAAAAGATGATGTCATGGTCATGCAATAACCAATTCTTCTTTTCCTTCCTGAATTTCAACTTCTCTATTTCAGAGGATGCGATAACTACCAACATTAATCTAAACCCTCCAATGATGAGTTACCATAAAATTACCTTTCTCTTTGATTTCAACAGACAACCTGACCATTGTGCCACCCTGGTTTATTCATCAGCCATTCTAAAACTGCTTTATACACAACTTCCCAGGAACAGGCTCTGATTCCGGTCTCTGTGGCACCATTTTTCCCTCATAGCTTTGATGACCATCAACACTATTTTCTGTTCCTGCACAGAATATAAAGTTTTCAGCTCTGCATTTTCACCTGGTGGAACTCGGAATCTTTCTCTCCCTTTTTCAAATCCTGCAACGTGATACAGATTAGTGACAAGTATTCAATAAAACTAATGACTCCAACAATCGTTGGGATGGCACCTCCTGTTACTTTGATTCCTGTACAAACTGTACTCTATTCTCTATTTCTTCAGCTCTATTATATTTGTTCTGATGACATCAGTATTACCAAGATATTTTTGTTTTTCCTTCATCGTGGTCTTCCCTCCATCATGATCAACAGAGCCCTGAGTTCTCCCTTTTGTTGATAATATACAAATATTTAATCTCTCTTGCCTTCCACCCTATCAGAAATTCCTTTATACCACTTTCTTCCCTTTCATAGTCCCTGCATCTGTACTTGACAAAACTTGTCTCACAAGTGATTCTGCAGATACTGGAAATTTAGAGAAACACACACAAAAAGGTAGAGGAACTCAGCAGGTCAGGCAGCATCTATTGGGGGGGGGGGGATTAAGTACTTAACATTATGGGCCAAGATGTCAACTGTTTATTCCTCTCTATAGATGCTGCCCGACCTGCTGATTTCTTCCAGCATTTTGTGTGTTATCTCACACATTTTCCAGTTCCAATACAAGATTTTCAACTTGAAACACTAGTGTTTCTCTCTCCACAGATGTCACCAGACCCCATTATTTCAAGTGCTTTTGCACTTCTGATTTTCAGTATCAACAAATATTTTAATTTGCTCCTTGTGTAGGCAACACTGCTTTAATATTACCCACTACACTATGGCAGAGTCTCACTACAGCTGTGAGGATTCAAGTTATCTCATTTCTACATCTTTTAACAAAGATAATTTCATGCACATAAGTTTTCTATTAACGTACTAGTATTTTGCCAGAAATCTAGATCACCTTGGTCGGCTCACTGCTAGAACACAGTAGAGAATTGTACTTCTTGCATTGTACTGCACATGTAATGGAACAAAAGGAGATTCAAGAGAATGTTCGCAAAGCTAGAAAGGGTTGGCTAAAATGAGGTGGTGTTTCCTTTAAAACTTAACTGATTTTTATAAAATTAAAAAAAAATTATGACAGGTTTCCTTTACCAGACTTGTTAATATCTACAGGTGATAGATTTAAGTTAAAGAAACAGAGGGAAAACTGAAGATGGTTTTCCTCCACCCTAATGACAATAGGGATCTGGAACTCTGTCTGATCAAACCATTTACAGCAAGGGATTGCAGCCTTTCTTTGTGCCACGTACCTCTACTATTAACAGAGGGTCCATGGAGCCCAGGCTGGGAACCTCCAATTTAGAGGAGCCTTGATATGCAATAACAAGGACAGGAAAGGAATAGCTTTGGGGGATGAAGTTCACACAAAGTGGGCCGGATGGCTTCCTTCTGCTTTTAAAAGTATTGTGATTCTGTACCATTAAGCTACAATTATAACAGAGTAACATATAGCACTGTGCAAAAAGTCTTAGGCACACTTGCACAGTACAGCAGTAATTTTATGCATCGCACTGTACCGCTGCAATAAAAAGAAAAATAATAAATTCATGTCACACACACAAACTGCTGGAAGAACTCGGAGCGGGCCAGGCAGCATCTATGCAAAAGAGCAAACAGTCAAGGTTTCATGCCGAGTCCAAGTTGCTTTGAATTCCAGCATCTGTAGATCTTGCTTGAAACTTCATGTCAATTGTGAGTGATGATAAACCTGATTCTGATCTGGGTCTCTATTGTGGACTGAGAGTGGGAAGGGGGGCAGGGAGAGGGAATCATGGTTGCAAAAAGGGGAAGAGAGAAGGGAGGGAGTGGGAAGCACCAGAGAGACATCCTATACATAAGAACATAAGAAATAGAAGCAGGAGTAAGCCATCAGGCCCGTTGAGCCTGCTCTGTCATTCAATAAGATCATGGCTGATCTGACCATGGACTCATTTGTAATGACCAATAAACCAATTGTCTGGAATCAAGTGACCTTGCCTGGTGTTTCAAGGTTGTGTGTGCTCCCACCCATGCCACCCCGCCCAGCCCTGGCACTTCTTCTCTGCCACCTGACCCACACCCTTCCCATGACACTCCATCCTCAGCATACACATCACTGAGGATCTCACGTGGTCTGTACATAGCGGCTATGTGATGAAAAAAGCACAACAGTGCCTCTTTCACCTCAGACAGTTGAAGTAGTTTGGTATGGGCCCCCAAATCCCAAGAACTTTCTACAGGGGCACAATTGAGAGCATCCTGACTGGCTGCATCACTGCCTGGTATGGGAACTGTACTCCCCTCGATCGCAAGACTCTGCAGGGAGTGGTGCGGACAGACCAGAACATCTGTAGATGTGAACTTCCCACTATTCAGGACACTTACAGAGACAGGTGTATAAAAAGGGCCTGAAGGATCGGGAACCAGTCGCCCCAACCACAAACTGTTCCAGCTGCTCCCATCTGGAAAACAGCACCGTTGCATTAAAGCCAGGACCAACCAGCTTCAGGACAGCTTCTTCCACTAGGCCATCAAACTGATTAATTCACGCTGATACAATTGTATTTCTGGGTTATATTGACTGCCTCGTTGTGCATACTACCTATTACAAATTATTATAAATTGCACATTTAGACGGAGATGTAACGTAAAGATTTTTACTCCTCACGTTTGTGATGGATGTAAGAAATAAAGTCAATTCAATTATTTTAGACGTATTTTATTTTATTGTGCACAAGGTTGTCAAAGGGTGCAGATTTTAAACTGCTGTCTTGAGATTATACCAAAACATTTGCTGGCAGTTATTTGAATAATACCTACTTGGTCATTTTCACATTTCCTAAACATTACAGTTATTTCACAGAATTCCCGTTTCTGATTAAATCATTCAAGTGCGTACCTGTTTGGTTAGTTGTGGTGCTTTGTCTCGGTTGGGTGGTGACAGTGGTATGTCAGCGTGGATTGAACCGATTGGAGTTGGCTGAAGTCAATGGGGTTGGGGGTAGGGAAAACAAAAAGTCACATTACAAAACGTTTCTGTTGTTTCCTTGAGCCGCATTGAAACAGCTTTTTCTCATTAGAGTATATTAAACAACTGGAGATCCAGCTAGCTTGTATTAATCAGCATCATGCCTGGGGTGAAAACACCCTTGAAACAGGAAAATGAAAGAATAAATTAATAGACACACAAAATATGAAGCACAGAAAGAACAATATAATAGTACCAAACTAAGACAGAGAATGCCAATAACACCTAGTAAGGAATAAAAGTACATTCTAGACTGCTTATGCCCACTCACTGCAGGACAACAGCACTGAGCTACACTAGTCTATAACACAATAGATGCTGGAAATCCAGAGTAACACACACAAAATGCTGGAGGAACTCAGCAGGTCAGACAGTATCTATGGAAATGAATAAACAGTCGACGTTTTAAGCTGCGATCGTTTGTCAGGTCATCAAGTCCAGCTTCCATGCCAAAGAGTAGATCGCTGATGGGATAGACCTGCTGTACTTGAAGTTCTTAATGTCCAGCATTGTCTTGTGAGCGTAAAAAAGACATTAAAAAAAAAAGACAAGAACACCTTTGGTTGGCTTCTGAGAGGTGGCTGCATCTGAACGTGTCGTCATCTTACCAGAAATTTACAAAATATGCCTGTGATATTAAGCCTGTCTCTGGTCAGGCCACACCAAGAATACTACACTGACCCCCACGACCAAAGCATGAACAGTAGATCCCAAGAATCTCACAGGAAGCAAGATTTAGAGGCCATGAGGAAGGTCTAAAAAACCTTGGATGAAGCCTTCAAAGGGATGGTGCAGGACTGGATCCAGAAAGAGAATACATTGAACTAGGTTGAATAATGGTTTAAATTCACTTCAGGTTACAGTAAAGTATGTTTATAAATACATGCAGAAATGCTATGCAGGAACTTGAGAGGAAGGCAGTAATCTTGCCAAAGATTCAAAGAAAAGTTACATGAATGGATTGCAGCTTGAAAGAACCTCAGGGGAACTGAATGACCTCAGTTTATGTACTCAAGTAATCTACAAGAGGTAGACAGAATTCTGATTAAAATATGAAATGGGGGGAGGGGCGGGGTGTAATCAGCAACAATTACAGACATGCTGCTGGAATGACCTGCAGTGCATTTTGCAGGTAGTGCTCACTGCAACCACCAACACACTGGTGAAAAAAAATAATTGTTTTGGGTGATTCTTCCACTGACACGGGCGGCTCTGGGCTGCATGGTAGCAAAGTGGTTAGTGCATTGCTTCACAATGCTAGCGAGCTTGGTTCAATTCCTGCCGCTGTCTGTAAGGAGTTTGTACGCTCTCCCTGTGACCACATGGGTTTCCTCCAACTGCTCTGGTTTCCTCACCCATTCCAATGACATACAGGTTAGTAGGTTAATTGGTCACATGATTGTGACTGGATGATACAGGCTCACTGGACCAAAAGGGCCTCTTACCATGCTGTGTCTCTAAGTAAAATTAACAGGCAATACTGTTAGGGCTGTAATTCCTGCCTCTCAGGAAACCTACAGGTCAACTGTTAATCTGGATTGACAACACCAATCTAGTTTTCACTTTGTTCAGGGGGGTGGTGTACATCAGACTTAACATCCCTTATGTGGTAGGCCGGGGTACAGCATCCATATTTGTTAAAATCCTTGAATGCACCAACCTTCCAACCGTTCCTTGATGGCATTCCCATGTACATCGATTCTTCTCTGTACATTGCCAAAGTAGCAATAATACGTGAATCTTGACAACAGGATGATGCATTATTCAACTACAAACATGAAACTCAATTTAAACTTCATGTGGACAATCTCATTAGCAATGAGGGTTGTTCCACAAGGATCGAAGACTGGTGTTTAATCATCAAGTAATCAATTCAGAACAAACTTCAGAAGGAGGAAGAAATGTGATCTAAGTGACTTCAATGGTGGAATGATCGTTGGTGCCAGGCGGGGTGGTTTGAGTATCTCAGAAACTGCAAATCTCCTGGGGTTCTCACACACAAGTCTCTAGAGTTTACAGACAATAGTGCGAGAAACAAAAAAACATCCAGTGAGTGATAGTTCTGTGGATGAAAACACCTCGTTAATGAGAGACATCAAAAGAGAATGGCCAGACTGGTTCAAGCCGACAGGAAGGTAACAGTGAGTCAAATAACCACGTGTTACAGGTGGTGTACAGAACAGCATAACAAGTCGCACTTTGAAGTGGACGGGCTGCAGTAGCAGAAAACAACAAACATTCGGGAGGTACCTATTAGTGAGGTCACCGTGTACATTCAAATGCAAATCCATTCGCATGCTAAAATTCATCATCTCAACAAATAACAGGTGTTATTTTTGGTGACTTCCTACTCTGTACATCTTGGTTTCTTCCCATTTAATTAGTTGAGCCCCAAGTATACAGCTCAAATCAATTAAGGATTGAAACTCGTGGTCATGATTTTCTTCTCCCCAAGGAACACCAACATTAAATGACTGGATTTTTCTTTGCTGCTTTTAAAAGATTCAGAGCACAAGAGATGGTTTAAAAATTTGATAGGCCATTCAAAATTTGTAATATACTTACTAATGGTTTGCCAACCCAATCATATTCATAATCAAACACAAAGCCATTCCTATCGAACAAGTCTGTGAAGAGTTTTCTCAGATATTCATAGTCTGGTTTTTCAAAAAAATCAAGTCTTCGTACATAGCGGAGGTACGTTGCCATTTCTTCTGTAAAAAAAGGGAAATAAAATCAAATTTTGTACTTCAAAATATTTACAAATAACCTTAGTAATATGTACAAGTATTTGTTATGTATGCACAGAGCAAGAATGAAAACAGAGTAGGAAAATTAAATGTCCCCCCCACCCCCGAGTTACAGATGCAGGAAGTAGTTTGTGAACCTTTTGCAGTTACCTGGTTTTCTGCATTAATTACTCAAAATATAGTCTGATCTTCATCTAAGTCACAATAACAAATACAATCTGCTTAAACTAATAACACACAAACTATTGGACTTTTGGAAAAGTATGTGAACCCTTGTCTTTAATAACCGGTAGAACCACCTTTAGCAGCAATAATCACCATCAAACATTTCCTGTAGCTGCTGATCAGACTTGCACAATGGCTAGAAGGAATTTTAGATCATTCCTCCATACAAAAATGTTTCAGTTCATCAATATTTCTGGGATACCTTGCATGCACAGCACTCTTCAGGTCATGCCACAGCATCTCAATTGGGTTAATGTTCAGACTCTGACTTGGCCATTCCAAAACATAAATTTTCTTCCTTTTAAACCATTCTGTTGTTGATTTACTCTTGTGTTTCGGATCATTGTTTTATTGCGTCATCCAACTTCTATTACGCTTCAGGTGACGGACCTCTACCCTGACATTCTCCTGTAAAATGTCTCGATACAATTTTGAATTTATCGTTCTCTCAATGAGTGCAAACTGTCCAGGCCCTGAGGCAGCAAACAGCCCCAAACCATGATGCTCCTTCCACCGTGCTTCACAGTTGGGATGAGGTTTTGGTGTTGGTGTGCAGTGCCCTTTTTCCTCTTAACATAGTGGTGGGCAGTTCTGTCAAAAAGTTCAACTTTTGTCTCATCTGTCCACGGAACATTGTCCCCGAAGTGTTGTGCAACATCCAGCTGGTCGTTGCAAACTTGAGATGTACAGCAAGGTTTTTCTTGGAGAGCAGTGGTTTCCTCTGTGGTGTCCTTCCATGAACGTCATTCTTGTTCAGTGTTTTTCTTATAGTGGACACATGAACAGAGACTTTAGCAAGTTCTAGAGATTTCTGCAGGTATTTTGCTGTTACCCTTGGGTTCTTTCTCACCTCCCTCAGCATGCACACTACGTGTGATTTTTGCAGGACTTCCTTTCCTAGGGAGAGCTGTTCTGGTGTTATTAATTTAGGCAGATTGTGTGTCTAGTATTGTGACTTAGATGAAGAGCAGACCAGATTTTAAGAGTAATTAATGCAGAAAACCAGATAATTGCAAAGGGATCACAAACCTTTTCTTGCAACCGTACTCTATTATCAGTGCACGCTGGGTAACTTACAGTGTGGAGCGACAATCCGAGCCTGCTGAGATGAAAACATGCACATTCAAAAGCTCGCCCCAGAAGAGAGTGCCACCTGCACATAACAGCCCCACTCGATTCAACTGCGATCAATCAGCTGCATGCACACTTGCCAATTCTCACAATCGATCCAATATCATTTAAGTATATGCAACAAATAGATCATACTGGCTCATGATGCATCTTAGATGCTTTTTATTTGTCCCTATGCATAATTATTTTAATACGTTAATTGTGAAGAAGATGCATATGGATCCCTTTCGGTGCATGTCCTAATTCAGGAGTTAATATAACCGAGCCTTCCTGGATATAATTGCAACCCATTGTTTTCTTTTCAGATTCTTCAAAGCAGGTATTCAATTTGCATCTTAAGTTATACCCAACAGGATTTATGTTTCATGTTTAGTTAGAACTGAAACTGTAATGGGGAAAAAATATTTCTTAAGAAAATCAAATGAACAGACCTGACAAAATCTGATCTTTACAATGTCGCATTGGTTCACAGTAATTACCTTCTGCTGACAGTCTGAACTTAACTGCCTAACCTTTGACCAATACCATTACTCTTTGCTGGTGGCGCAGTGGCATCCTCACCCAGAGGGTGCCAGAGGTTCTGGGCTCGAGTCTGGCTGGCTCCTTGCACGACTTTCACCTGGGCTGTGTTGAGCGTCAAGCTAGCAACTCGGTCTTGTAAAACAGACAAAACACTAAAGAAACGGCAAGGTTGCCACCTGATGTGCCAAAAAGGCAGGGGGAGGAACTTTACCTTTACCTTTTACCAATATCACTAAGCAAGAGGTCCACAGACCACAGGTTGGGAACCGCTGTTCTAGACAGACCACTCAGACATGTACAATTTGCTCACAGAGAGAGAACGTGGATTTGTAATGGACAAAGCCAGTTTTAACCAACTTAGCTGGACCTCATTTTTGAGAATGTACCTTAGATAGTAGGAAATGGCATTTTTACATGAACTGTCTTTTAGGCTTTCAACATAATTCAAAATGAGAAATTGTTAGCAAAAATCAAAATATGCAATTGGAAACAATATACTGACTGAATTGGGAAATTTATTAGAAGGTGGATGTTAGAAAAAAGGGATAATAAATAAATACCCTATTTGGCAGGACGGTACCAATTGAGATATCTGGAGACTTTTCACTGCATAATAAACAGACAAGGGATTGCCCTGGCAAGTTATGTAGTTGGGAACATAATCCAGAGAGGGACACAAGACAGACTTCAAAACTGTTTAATGTAATTTCCAAGTCACAAGTGTAAAGGAAAATTAAATAATAGTTAATTCAGATCTGATGCAGCACAAAAAAACTCTAAGACAATGAATACAATAATAAAAAACAATAAATAATATATAAATACATAAGGAGGTTATATACATAGATTGATTGTAGATTATGTACATAAAGTGATGTTAGACACAAGAATGTTGTACATACATAAAGTGACTCTGACAGGAAATGATAAAGATGGTGGGGGGTGTGGAGGGGTGGGTTAGTGGGTAGAAGGGTTGATCAGCTTTACTGCTTGGGAAATTAAACAAACAAAGCTGTAACTGGTCATTCACTTTGTGACAATATCTTCCTGAAATGCCTCTGAGACCAAATCAAAACACAGAGGCTTACAAAAGTAAAGTAGATGCAGATGAAGTACAAATCATTTGTGATTTAACCGGAGTGGGCTATAAAGTTCCAGTGACCCCTGCAATTGAATTATAAACATTTGAAAGATAAGAAACTGAAAATGTACTGTATCTACCATTGGGTGGATTGTAAAGTTGCCGTGGGACTATATAAAGAACTTTCTCATATAATCTCTTAGCCAAAATAAAATGAATTAAGCAGTCTTTATCTAATCATGTCTGTCAGATTTTACTTTGCACAATATAACAACATCAGGACTCTAAAGTAGCTAATTGTCTGTGAATCACTGGGAGAGACACAGTAAAAAGTGCCATGTTAACATAAAGCTGCCTTCTGGTCAAATTAGATTCAAAGAAGAAAGGTTTCATACCTGGGAAATTGTCACACAAGACTTCAATTGGGGTAGCTCGTTTGGTGTCACCTATTTTCTGATATCTTTCTTTTAATGTGTCAGCCTATAACAGAGAAAAAATAGGAGCACTAAATTAAAAACAAAAACAATATGACACTTGACAAATACGTTATAATACACACGATTATATAAGGTTTCCTACGGCATGTTCCACAGAAATGTGCTAAAAGATTACCTGGGCTTTGTGATGGCTAAAGTGTAACTGAAACGAAAATGGAACTCATCGTTAAACAAGACTTTACTCATTGCAGATATGCAGAATATTAGATGCATCTTTATTTTCTTGTGTAATAGAAACATAGAAAACCTACAGCACAATACAGGCCTTTCGGCCCACAAAGCTGTGCCGAACATGTCCTAGGCTTACCCATGGCCCTCTGTTTTTCTAAGCTCCATGTACCTATCCAGGAGTCTCTTAAAAGACCCTATCATTTCCGCCTCCACCACCATTGCCGGCAGCTCATTCCACACACTCTTCACTCTCTGCGTAAAAAACTTACCCTTGACATCTCCTCTGTACCTACTTCCAAGCACCTTAAAACTGTGCCCTCATGCTAGCCACTTTAGCTCCGGGGAAAGGCCTCTGACTATCTACACGATCAATGCCCCTCATTATCTTGTACACCTCTATCTGGTCACCTCTCATCCTCTATTGCTCCAAGGAGAAAAGACTGTGTTCACTCAACCTATTCTCATAAGGCTGCTCCCCAATCCAGGCAACATCCTTGTAAATCTCCCTTCCTATGGTTTCCATGTCCTTCCTGTAGTGAGGTGACCAGAATGGAGCACAGTACTCCAAGCAGGGTCTGACCAGGGTCCTATGTAGCTGCAACATTACCTCTCGGCTCTTAAATTCAATTCCATGATTGATGAAGGCCAATGCACCGTATGCCTTCTTAACCACAGAGTCAACCTGCGTAGCAGCTTTGAGTGTCCTATGGACTCGGACCCCAAGATCCCTCTGATCCTCCACACTGCCAAGAGTCTTACCATTAATACTATATTCTGCCATCATATTTGACCTACCAAAATGAACCACCTCACACTTACCTGGGTTGAACTCCATCTGCCACTTCTCAGCCCAGTTTTGCATCTTATAAATGTCCCACTATAACCTCTGACAGCCCTCCACACTATCCACAACACCCCAAACCTTTGTGTCATCAGCAAATTTACTAACCCATCCCTCCACTTTCTCATCCAGGTCATTTATAAAAATCACAAAGAGTAGGGGTCCCAGAACAGAACCCTGAGGCACACCACTGATCACCGATCTCCATGCAGAATAAGATCAGAGATTATTTTTGGTATTAAAGGAGGGGGGGAGGAATATTACATATTTGCGAAGGTGAGCACTAACTTGTGTAATATAAATGCATTAGCTCTAAGGAGAGAGAATGAAATGAGGAGATTCACTCAATTCACTTCAGAAACCTGTGAGAAATGATAATTGGTCAGTGCCCAAAAAACAAAAGTGAAATTATTTTGGGCATAATTGCAGGTGCAGTAGGGAAAACAAACTCCTACTCACTCAACACAACTGCAGAGAATGTCAAATTATCTTGTCTTTTAAGTACTGCTAAGGCTGAAATAATTTTCGACTGGGTTTTCTTGAAGAGTTTGATGGATAGTACGCTTGAAAGTCCCTATAGCACAGGGTGATAATACAGCCACGGACAGTAGGGAATACCAAGATCAAGCACAAGTTTAATGTCATCTGACTGTATATTTTTACAACCGAATGAATCCCAATCCAGTCACTTGAACACACAAATGATGAGATCGAATCTCCAGTGCTACATTATTGAAGATGTCATTTTAAAGGACATTTTAAGCTAAAACTCCATCTGTCGCAGACCTGCAGAGAGTTGACAACTCAGCCAACTCCATCACAGGCACAACCCTCTCCATCAGAGGGTGACTGAAGGCGGTACCCATCATTAAAGACCCTCATCATCGAAAAGGTGCCATCTTCTCATTACTACCACCAGGGAGGAGGAATAGGAACTGAAAATGCACACTCAACATTTCAGGAACACCTTCCCCTCTGCCGTCAGATTCCTGAACTGACTATGAACACTACCCCTTTACTTCGCTCTCTTTTTGCATTGAGTTTTAAAAAATATTTCTTACTGTAACTTACAGCATATTTTAGGTATTACAGTGCACTGTTGCTGTACAAATTTCACAGTACATGCCAGTAATAATAAACCTGATCCTGTTTTTTTTTTACAAATGGAAAAGAATATTTCCATTTTGAGCAGTTTGTAGAAAACATATCTCTGTCCTGACCAATATATTTTTCATTTAAACCTCATCACTAATGACAAGTTGTGGTTATTCTGATCTTGGTAACTGCAGTTTGTGTTTAACCTAGTGGCTGCAATTCCAACAATGTATAAATGAATAAAAAGTAATTCAGTTCCATAAAGTGCTTTGGGATACTCTGAAATGAAGGTGAAAGAGCTGCACAAATATGAGTACTGGATTCATTGAGTAAAAACGAGGAAGAAAGAGCAAGGAAGGGGTGTAATCAGGATAAACATACAACCTCTACACAATCATACTACAGTAACAGTTGCCTTATTAAATTAATGAATACAGCTCTTTTCCTTTCCTGTAGCTGAGATTTCAGAACTAGAGGGCAAATTACTGTAATGACTCCCAAGTGGCTATAATAACAATTTTAAACTCAATTGACAAACAAGAGAAAATGTGCAGATGCTGGAAATCCAAGCCACACACACAAAATGCTGGAGGAACTTGGCAGGCCAGGAGAAAAAAAGCTGAGGAGTGGATTTAAAAGATGGAGGAGGAGAGAGAGAAACACTGGGTGACAGGTAGAACCTGAAGGGGGAGGGGTGGAGTAAAGAGCTGGGAAGTTGATTGGTGAAAGAAACACAGGGCTGGAGAAGGAGGCTCCTGCTGAGTTCCTCCAGCATTTTGTGTGTGTTGCTTGGACTGAATAGATAATGGAACAAGTGGATTGCCAGTTAAATTGGCCGCAATCTCACACCCACCTTACTTCATCCTGCCTTTCCCAACCAGGTGGCTTCATCTATCACTTTCTAACTTGTACTCCTTACCCTCTTTATCCCCACTCCCATCTCCTTTTCCTGGCTTCTTCCACCTTTCCTTCCAGTCCTGATGAAGGGTCTGATTGTTTATTCATTTCCATGGATGGGGCCTGATCTGCTGAGCTCCTCCAGCATTTTGCATGTGTTGCTTCCTGATACTGATGATTTACCGTATTTAGAAGTACTAAAGATTAAACACCCAGACTACGCAAGCATTCTACTGCAATCTTTGAAAATTCAGAGCATCAGCTGTAAGCAGCTTCAAAGCTTTTCTCATAGCTACAGCATTTGTGTGGTTGGTCCAGTTAAACTACTGGCAAACAGAAACCCCTCAGAACCTTCACGAGAGACCGGTAATGCTTGGAATTTAGAATCTCAGGTAGGTATGCTCTTTTATACAGGAGAATGCCTTACAACTATGCTGCAGAAATGTTACTTGCCACTTGGGGCCAAATTGCACAAAGGCTTTGTCACATGGTATTGAATGAGTAGGACAGGGGACCTTAATTGATAGGAGCAGGAATTACTCATGTACAAAGACGACATGGGCAATCTCATGAGGCAGAAAATGTGATAATAATAATTAAGCACAGCTGCAATAATTATATATAACAAAATTAACAAATTCATTATAGACTGTACCTTCAAAAATAGTTAAATTCAAAAACACAAAACTGACAACGTAGGTGCCATCAATTATTCAAGTAGTTCCAGGATATTATTCATACTTTGAAAATAAATTGTTCACTAGCCTGCTCGGTAGAATCTTATAAATAGCGATTTAGCAATATGTAAATCGGATTAAAGGATTTATAACTCATTTTGGCAGAATCAATCATTCAATACAAAAAAGACAATAATTTAATGCAAAGGCTAATAGGATCAGAGAAAAACAGAACTGACGTTAGCTTACCCAGTGAAATAATAGCTGCACTCAGTGGCCACTTTATTAAGCACACCTGTTCACTGGCTCGTTAATGCAAATATCTAATCAGCCAAACATGCAACAGCACCTCAATACATCAAAGCATGCAGACATGGTCAGGAGGTTCAGTTGTTCAGAAAAAAAACATCAGAATGGGGAAGAAATATGATCTAAGTGTCTTTGACCATGGAATGATTGTTGGTGATAAATGGGATGGTTTGGGTATCTTAGAGACTGCTGATCTCCTGGTATTTTCACACACAACAGTCTCTAGAGTTTACAAAGAATGATGTGAAAAACAAAAACATCCAATGAGTGGCAATTCTGTGGGTCCAAACACCTTGTTAAAGAGAGAGATTAGAGTATGGCCAGACTGGTTCAAGCTGACAGGAAGGTAACAGCAGCTGAAGTAATCATGCATTACATTGGGGGTGTGCAGAAGTGCAATTCTGAATGCACAGCACATCAAACCTTGAAATGGATGGGCTCCAGCAGCAGAAGAGTTATTTATTTATTTAGAAATGCAGTGTGGAACAGGCCCTCCCAGCCCAATGAGCCATGGGCTGAGACTCCGCCCGAGGCGTCAACTGTACTCTTTTCCATAGGTGCTGCCTGGCCTGCTGAGTTCCTCCAGCATTTAGGTGTGTTACTTGGATTTCCAGCATCTGCAGATTTCCTTGTGTTTGTGAATGAACTGCGCTACTCAGCAATTCACCATCTTTAAGCACAGGATAATTTATAATGACCAATTAATCTACTAAACAGGGTTCTACTCTTGTACCTAACAAAATGGCCAGTGAGTATATATTTAATGCTAGATTTTAAAGTTCAAAATTACAAAGTCTAATTCACACAATAAAACAAATGAACTGTGATAAAAAAGCAAGATAATACAATTTTATTAGAGTAAATAGAATCCAGTTTTATTCTTGGAACTGCCCCAGAGTGAGGCTTCATTCTAGATTGCTACTGCTAGGGGATACCAGGAAGTGAAAGTAATGTGATGGCAATTTAAAAAGATCATGGGATGAAAAGAAATGTGAAAAATTGAGTATTCTTTAAAACTTCTCATCACTATTTAATTTTTTCCAATGGAGGTTGAAAGCCTGATAGCTTACTGATATTTCAAATGTCCCCTTTATTATTCTATTACAATGATTGGGTGGCAGGGTGAAGGCAGGGCTCCATCATATGAGGTGTACGATGCTCCTTCCCTCTGCTAGCCGGCAGGTCACCCTTGGGCAAGATGTAGCACGTACTTCAACCCCTGATCATGGTCACATGAAGCCACCGGAGCTGGTGGTAGATTGTCGTATGAGCAGCTGGTGTATATCACAAGTCCTGGTTATGCAATCCACTGATGTCAGGCACACAATCTTTGAAGTGTAATGATAATGACTGAGGACACGCATCTTTGTAGACACTGCCTAGAAGGCGGTAACGAAAAACCACTTCTGTAGAAAAATTTTGCTAGAACAATCATGATCATGAGACCATGATCTCCTACATCATATGATATGGCACAAAATGATGATGATTACAACGATATCATAAAGAAAGTGGGTTTAACAAAATCCAGTATAGAAATAATGCAAAGATGATCAAGAATCATGGAAGCCACAATCTGCTATGATGGAGTATTGCTCACCTTTAGACCTTGCCAAGGTAAACTACCACGCAGGAAGTACATAAACATGTGACCTAGTGCTTCAAGGTCATCTCTTCGACTTTGTTCTGTAAAGAAAATAGTACATTTACTTAATTTGATATAATTCAATTACTTCAATAAAGTTTGCTTCTGTATTGGCAAATTATTGAATTGTTGGAACTTGGTCACTTTAGCAGTTGTTGCATTTTTTGCACATTACCTAATTTTTTTTTGGATGGGATTAGGAGAAAATAAAGAGGGTAACCAGGTACAAGTTTTCAGCAAAGTTTCACTTATTGAAATATAAGGAATTTGAGCATAAAAATGCTCAATCTGTTGTGTGTAAAGGACAGTTTGCTCATTTGTCTTTTCCAACCAATAGTTTCCTTAAAGTTGTTATAGGTGGGGTGGTAATGTGGATAAACTCCCATTCCCTCCTAAATGCTCTCAATGTCGTGTGTCTCAAATAGCCTCTGACAACCATGTCCAGCTCCTGGCCTTCATGTGTGACTTAGCTACTGAGCCCTACAGAACCATTTCTGCTGACAGAAGAGGCAAAAGCCAGTTACTGGTGCCTTAAAAACCAGTCGCATCATGCAGATGGGGCTTATCAGCCATGGCTGGCAGCTCATCTTAGGAGAAGAAACAATCTCAAGTCAAGTCAAGACACTTTTTATTGTCATTTCAACCATAACTGCTGGTACAGAACATAGAAAAATGAGACAATGTTTTCCAGGACCATGGTGCTACATGAAACAATACAAAAACTACACTGAACTACGTAAGAAAAAACACAAAAACGACACTAGACTACAGACCTATCCAGGGCTGCATAAAGTGCACAAAACAGTGCAGGCACTACAATAAACAATAATAAATAAACAAGCAACATACATCAAATTTGCTGGTGAACGCAGCAGGCCAGGCAGCATCTATAGGAAGAAGCGCAGTCAACGTTTCAGGCCGAGACCCTTCGTCAGGACTAACTGAAGGAAGAGTGAGTAAGGGATTTGAAAGCTGGAGGGGGAGGGGGAGATGCAAAATGATAGGAGAAGACAGGAGGGGGAGGGATGGAGCCGAGAGCTGGACAGGTGATAGGCAGAAGGGATACGAGAGGATCATGGGACAGGAGGTCCGGGAAGAAAGACGGGGGGGGGGGTGACCCAGAGGATGGGCAAGAGGTATATTCAGAGGGACAGAGGGAGAAAAAGGAGAGTGAGAGAAAGAATGTGTGCATTAAAAAGAGTAACAGATGGGGTACGAGGGGGAGGTGGGGCCTAGCGGAAGTTAGAGAAGTCAATGTTCATGCCATCAGGTTGGAGGCTACCCAGACGGAATATAAGGTGTTGTTCCTCCAACCTGAGTGTGGCTTCATCTTTACAGTAGAGGAGGCCGTGGATAGACATGTCAGAATGGGAATGGGATGTGGAATTAAAATGTGTGGCCACTGGGAGATCCTGCTTTCTCTGGCGGACAGAGCGTAGATGTTCAGCAAAGCGGTCTCCCAGTCTGCATCGGGTCTCACCAATATATAAAAGGCCACATCGGGAGCACCGGACGCAGTATATCACCCCAGTCGACTCACAGGTGAAGTGATGCCTCACCTGGAAGGACTGTTTGGGGCCCTGAATGGTGGTAAGGGAGGAAGTGTAAGGGCATGTGTAACACTTGTTCCGCTTACACGGATAAGTGCCAGGAGGGAGATCAGTGGGGAGGGATGGGGGGGACGAATGGACAAGGGAGTTGTGTAGGGAGCGATCCCTGCGGAATGCAGAGAGAGGGGGGGAGGGAAAGATATGCTTAGTGGTGGGATCCCGTTGGAGGTGGCGGAAGTTATAGAGAATAATATGTTGGACCCGGAGGCTGGTGGGGTGGTAGGTGAGGACCAGGGGAACCCTATTCCTAGTGGGGTGGTGGGAGGATGGAGTGAGAGCAGATGTACGTGAAATTGGGGAGATGCGTGTAAGAGCAGAGTTGATAGTGGAGGAAGGGAAGCCCCTTTCTTTAAAAAATGAAGACATCTCCCTCGTCCTAGAATGAAAAGCCTCATCCTGAGAGCAGATGCGGCGGAGACGGAGGAATTGCGAGAAGGGGATGGCGTTTTTGCAAGAGACAGGGTGAGAAGAGGAATAGTCCAGATAGTTGTGAGAGTCAGTAGGCTTATAGTAGACATCAGTGGATAAGCTGTCTCCAGAGACAGAGACAGAAAGATCTAGAAAGGGGAGGGAGGTGTCAGAAATGGACCAGGTAAACTTGAGGGCAGGGTAAAAGTTGGAGGCAAAGTTAATAAAGTCAACGAGTTCTGCATGCGTGCAGGAAGCAGCGCCAATGCAGTCGTCGATGTAGCGAAGGAAAAGTGGGGGACAGATACCAGAATAGGCACGGAACATAGATTGTTCCACAAACCCAACAAAAAGGCAGGCATAGCTAGGACCCATACGGGTGCCCATAGCTACACCTTTAGTTTGGAGGAAATGGGAGGAGCAAAAGGAGAAATTATTAAGAGTAAGGACTAATTCTGCTAGACGGAGCAGAGTGGTGGTAGAGGGGAACTGATTAGGTCTGGAATCCAAAAAGAAGCGTAGAGCTTTGAGACCTTCCTGATGGGGGATGGAAGTATATAGGGACTGGACATCCAAGGTGAAAATAAAGCGGTGGGGGCCAGGGAACTTAAAATCATCGAAAAGTTTAAGAGCGTGAGAAGTGTCACAAACATAGGTCGGAAGGGATTGAACAAGGGGTGATAAAACAGTGTCGAGCTATGCAGAAACGAGTTCGGTGGGGCAGGAGCAAGCTGAGACAATAGGTCGGCCAGGACAGGCAGGTTTGTGGATCTTGGGTAGGAGGTAGAAACGGGAAGTGCGGGGTGTGGGAACTATAAGGTTGGTAGCAGTGGATGGGAGATCCCCTGAGCGGATAAAGTCGTTGATAGTGTGGGAGACAATGGCCTGGTGCTCCTTAGTGGGGTCACGATCGAGGGGTAAATAAATAAACAAGACAGTAGGCACAGTAGAGGGCAGTAGGTTGGGTGTCAAGCCAGGCTCTGGGTATTGAGGAGTCTGATGGCTTGGGGGAAGAAACTGTTTCATAGTCTGGTCGTGAGAGCCCGAATGCTTCGGTGCCTTTTTCCAGATGGCAGGAGGGAGAAGTGTTTATATGAGGAGTGCGTGGGGTCCTTCATAATGCTGTTTGCTTTACAGATGCAGTGTGTGGTGTAAATGTCTGTAATGGTGGGAAGAGAGACCCCGATGATCTTCTCAGCTGACCTCACTATCCACTGCAGGGTCTTGCGATCCGAGATGGTGCAATTTCCAAACCAGGCCATGATGCAGCTGCTCAGGATGCTCTCAATACAACCTCTGTAGAATGTGGTGAGGATGGGTCTGATCTCAAACCCAAAGAAAAATTGCAGAGTTGCAGTCCCTAAGGCAGTCTGTCTGACTGACAACTCCTGCGATGCCTTTTGTGCTAAACTCTATTGGTCTCTGCCATTCCTTTGGATTCATCAGCTGTGTGGAGAGGAGGAACCTGCTACATTGGCAACAGCTTTCTTTCCAAGTTTGCAACATTTCAGAGAAATTTGAATAAGTGCACGGAGGGCTGTGGGAGTAGGTACAGTAACAGTTAATCAATGACTAAATGGGCCAAAGGGCCTGTTTCTATACTGTAGGCACCTTGGACTGTAACCATACGGGTCTCTTTGGACATCAACAATTTAGTCTTACACCAAAAAAATACAGCTTTTCTATTTTCTCATCCAGAAAGGATGACCTTTCAAATTTCCACATTCCATTCCTCATACCATATCTTTATCCATTCAGTTCATATCAAAGTTTCTGTGCATTCCCAGCCAGGCTTGACTGCCAATCAGCTTTCTCATCACTAGCTTGAATATATTAAATATGATCCTCTCATCTATATCATTGATCTAGATTGTGAGTAGCCAAAGCCCCGTCACCAACCTTTACCACAACTGACTTTTCACAACCTCCCAAAGCAAAAATGACCCATTTGGTCCTATTCAACATTTTCTGTACATTAACCAATGCACAGTCCATAACAACCCATATATTAACCAACACCCATGCACAGATTTTGTTTCATCATCTTTTGTTTAAAATCTTGCTTAACAATCTCTTGTTATGGAAAGAAGCTACAAAAATTGAGAGTTCAAGATTCAACCACTTCTGTACCAGTTGTGAAACTTCTGCTAAAATGTAAACAGAAGGTACAGTTGCCAATGGCCAAACTTGTTTATAGAACTAAACATACTTTAAATTATAATTCTACAATAAACATTTATTTCAACTGACTCAAGGCCACAAATCAGTTATGATGATCAATTAAATCAAAGTTAGTTGAGATTACTTCTGCATCATAGGTTGCCATTCTAGAAGCCACACCCTGCCCAATTTATGCTAATTACCTTTCTAAAGATTAAGAAAACATAATGACGACGAAATAATTTTGTAGACTTTCATTCCTAGAAAGCTACAAAGTATTCAAATCAACTAATACTACACTTTGAGGGAATCTGCTAAAATATTTTCTCACAATTTTCACAGGTGATTATGGACTAACATGTCACACTATGCAAAATGTTCTAGAGGATGCAAGAATAAATTATTGACATCAGTGTGGGCACTGACAGTAAAACCCTCTCTTAAAAACTCCTATCTAGACTCCAAAGATGTAATATCTAAACTGAAGAGGGTGTTTAGCTCTGTGCTTTAGCTTAAGTGCATATTATTGGGTTGTGGGGTATCGTAAGAGGTGTTAGGTGTTCCTTTCCTCTGCTAGTCTGTGTGTCACCCTTGCAAGGTGTAGCACCTGCTTAGCCCCCCGATCAGGGTCACATGAATCCATAGGAGTAGGTTGTGGATGATCATATGAGCAGCTAGTGCATATCATAAGTCCTGGTTATCCGACCGCTGATGCCAGGCAGACAATCTCTGAAAAGTATTGATGATGGGTGGGGTCATCCATCTTGTAAAGACACTGCCTAGAAGACGACAATGGCAAACCACTTCTATAGAAAAATTTGTCAAGAACAATTATGGTCATGGAAAGACCACGATCGCCCATGTCATATGACATGGCACATAACAAATGAATGAACGAGCATATTATTGCAACTGGATTGATATATCAGTAGAACAAAAGATTTTACAGCGGCATTTTGTACCATTATCACCCAATCTCTATGATTGTGAATCATGGCTAGACGGCAAAGAAAGCAGGGCAAGTCATCCAGTTTCTGCCGCCCATCTTTTCTGGAACATTTTGTTTCTTTTTCCTGTTTGCACTTCAAATCTAACTATAGAACAAATCATAAATAATCCAATTAAGTCTGGTAGTAACTTTAACTGTTTGTATGGCAGACGTGTACCGATTGTCACTAAAAAGTGGGAAAATATGGAGACAAAAATTTTTGAGCTCTATTTAAAAAAATCGATTTATTGGTGAGGAAATTGTATCCCAAGTGCATTTAGGATTTAGTATTTAGGGTCAAGTGAAAGGTTTGACAGTCTTTTATTGTCTGGAGGTCTTGTAAGCATATCTTTTTTTAAATGTTCTCAAAGTTCAGCTAACTGAATTTTCAGCTCAAGACCTTTAGTTCATGGTGAAGGGAGATGATGATAACAACAACAACATACCAGTCATAATAAAATTAAACTCATTGCCAGGAGTGGAAATACTATAGAAGGGCTTTCAAAAACAATGTTAAAACAAACAATGGAGAACTGAGAATATAGTATTGATCCTGCAGAACACAGACCAGCAAACAGTCAATTCAAAAATATGAGGTGCAAAGGGACTTAGCAGTCCTTGTGCAGGATTCCCTACAGGTTAATTTGCAGGTTGAGTTTGTGATGAGGAAGTCAAATGCGATGTAAGCATTCACTTCAAGAGGACCAGAAAGCAAGGATGTAATGTTGAGGCTTTATGAAGCACAGGTGAGGCCTCACTTGGCGTATTTTGAGCAGTTTTGGGCCCTCATCTCAGAAAGGATACGTTGACACTGGAGAGGGTTCAAAGGAGGACCACGAAAATGATTCCAGGATTGAATGGCTTGTCTTATGAAGAGCATTTGATGTTTCCTATGGTGGGAGAGTCGAAGATCAGAGGACACATATAAGATTATTAAGGGATTGGACACGCTAGAGGCAGGAAACATGTTCCCAATGTTGGGGGAGTCCAGAACCAGACGCTACAGTTTAAGAATAAGGGGTAGACTATTTAGAACTGAGTTGAGGAAAAACTTTTTCACACAGAGGGTCGTGGATCTGTGGAATGCTCTGCCTCAGAAGGCAGTGGAGGCCAATTCTCTGGATTCTTTCAAGGAAGAGTTAGATAGAGCTCTTAAAGATAGCGGAGTCAAGGGATATGGGGAGAAGGCAGGAACAGGGTACTGACTGTGGATGATCAGCCATGATCACAGTGAATGGCGGTGCTGGCTCAAAGGGTCGAATGGCCTACTCCTGCACCTATTGTCTATTGACACAGCCTCAGAATAGAGGGGCATCCTTTTAGAATGGAGATGAGGAGGAATTTCTTTAGCCAGAGATGGTGAATCTGCAGAATTCTTTGTCACAGGCAGTTGTGGAGGCCAAGACTTTATGTATATTTAAGGCAGAGATTGATAGATTCTTGATTGGTCAGGACATGAAGGGATATGGGAAAAAGGCAGGAGATTGGGGCTGAGAATAAAAATGGATCAGCCATGATGAAATGGCAGAGCAGAATTGATGGGCCAAATGGCCTAATTCTCCATCTATATCTTGTGTTTTTTTTGTTAGAACAGTACAGCACAGGCCATTCAGTCCATAATGTTGTGCCAATCCTTTAAATTACTTCGAGATCAATCTAACAGTTCCCTCCCACATTGCCCTCAATCTTTCCTTCCTCCAAAAGCCTATCTAAGGGTTCCTTAAATGTTCCTAATGTATCTGCCTCTACTACCATCCCTGGCAGCGCATTCCACACAACTACAACTCTGCAAAAATCATGCCTGACACCCTCCTGATACTTTCCTTCCAACAGCTTAAAGTTGTAACTCTTTGTATTAGCCATTTCCACTTGGAAAAATCTCTGGCTGTACAATATCACACATCTCACCATCTTCTACATCTCTATCAAGTCACCTCTCATCATCCTCCTCTCCAAAGAGAAAAGCAAGCCCTCGTTTGCTCAACCTATCTTCATAGTACATGCTCTCGAATCTAGGTAGCATCCTGGTACATTGCCTCTGCACCCTCTCTAAAGCTTCTACATTCTTCCTGCAATGAGGTATCCAGAAATGAACAGACTGAACAACAAGTTATAACTTCTTATGCTATCTGATCAAGATGAGATGGAAGTATAGTAGCTGGGTCTCTGAACTGAAACAAATGATGATGAAAGCTGCTTTTAAGATCAAGGTGACTTTTACCTGTTTAGCTTGCATAAATTAAACCGGGGTAACTTGGGGAATCAAAATCTGAAAATGACATGGGCAATCAGACAAGGGCCATTCACAGAGTCAGTGCTAAACTTAACATGATATTTCCGCAGTATTACTTCATTCTTTGAAAATTTCCAATGAACTGTTTCTGGACTGGATAAAAACTTGTGTGGAAAATACAAATGTTTCTTCCAGTGAAAATGGGTGAACGCGACTTAATTGATGTTGTTAAAAAGGTATGAGGTAGGTGCTGGCATGGTGCGGAGGGGTGGGGGAAGAAAGGAAGGCCAAAAGAGAAGATGATTTCAATTATAGTTAGCACGTTTCACAGTACAGGCGACCAGGGTTCAATTCCCGCCGCTGCATGTAAGGAGTTTGTACGTTCTCCTGTGACCGTGTGGGTTTCTTCCGGATGCTCCGGTTTCCTCCCACAGTCCAAAGGTGCACTGGTTGATAGGTTAACTGGTCGTTGTAAATTGTCCTGTGATTAGTCTGGGATTAAACTGGGGTATTGCTGGATGGCACGGCTTAAAGGGCCAGAAGGGTCTGTTCCACATTGTATCTCAATTGATAAATAATTAGAATTAAGTCTCTAAATACAACGTAGCATAATCAACCAGATCAAGTGAGTGAACAAGGCAAAGTTATAGGGGTAGTGTTCATTACCCCATTATACTATTCCATTCATGAAACAATGAATTGGAATACTCTGCTTGCAAGAAAACACATGATGATCAATTGACCTTTTCTTCCCTGGTAATGCAAGTAAATGCTAGTTAGGGATAAACACTATATGCCTGTCCAAAGAAAGATTTTAGTACAAATCAAACAATAAAATATACAAACACAAGAGAGTTCCTCCAGCATTTTGTGAGTGCTGAACAAAAATATGCAAACTAGGTGCCATTGTGGTCCATCACAACAAAAAATGTGCGGTAGTTATTTTCATTCCCAAGGTCCAATTACCTTCTGTCTTTAAGATGTTACCAGAATATGTCTTGATGTCTCTATTCCAAGTGTAGCCGGCCACAACCAGGATAATAAAACATTGAGAGAATGTTAACAAGCTTGATCTGGCTATCATTTAACCTTCAACACAATAATGAGAGTAATAAGATAGAAATCCATTATGTTCCTTCACAGGAAAAGCCCTCCCCACCACATCTACAAGGAGTGTTGCCATTAGAAAGCAGTGCCCATCATCAGGAACACAAGAGATTCTACAGATCCGCAGGAAATCAAGTGCAACACACACAAAATGCTGGCGGAACTCAACAGGTCAGACAGCATCCAACAGTCAACATTACGGACCAAAACCTTTCATCAGGGTCTCTACCATTCAGGTCACCCTCTCTTCTCACTGCTGCCGTCGTGAAGGAGGTACAAGAGCCTTAGGACAGTAAAGAAGGTCCTCTATTTCCGGCGGTGTTCAGGGCTTCCTTCACTGTGTCAGTAAATTCCTTTCGGTTTTCACTACTGTCAGTCATGCAAGTTCCAGATGGAGACTCAGGATATCACCGTACTCAGATGTCGAAGGATTCTTCATTGCTGTTTCTGTAATAATTCTGTTTGACCAGTCAGGGTGTTAGCCCTGAGCTGAACCCCTGAACCTGGGTGACAGATGGACCACTCTTAGTCCGGTCTCTATCCTTTGACCTGTTTGCCATGGGTCACCCCACCAAGAGCCAAAGCATAAAGCTTGCACTTCAGCCAACAAAGCTCTCTAGGTCATTGAGGCACACACAAACTTCCAAACCACAAGGTTATGGTCCTCTTGGAGCACCACCAGGTTCAGGAACATTTACTACCCTTCATCCATTAGCATTCTGAACCAGCATGGATAACTTCATTCACCTCAACACTGAACTGATTCCACAACCTACAGAATCACTTTCAAGGACTCATGTTCTCAATTTTATTTACTTATTATTATTATTATTATTATTATTATTACTAGTTTTTCTTATTTGCAGTTTGTCTTCTTTTGAACGCTAGTTGTTTCTCAGTCTTTGTAGGGATAGAACATAGAATAGTACAGCACAGTACAGGCCCTTCGGCCCACAATGTTGTGCCGACCCTCAAACTCTGCATCCCATATAAGCCCCCACCTTAGATTCCTCCATATACCTGTCCAGTAGTCTCTTAAACTTCACTAGTGTATCTGCCTCCACCACTGACTCAGGCAGTGCATTCCACGCACCAACCACTCTGAGTAAAAAGCCTTCCTCTAATATGCCCCTTGAACTTCCCACCCCTTACCTTAAAGCCATGTCCTCTTGTATTGAGCAGTGGTGCCCTGGGGAAGAGGCGCTGGCTATCCACTCTATCTATTCCTCTTATTATCTTGTACACCTCTATCATGTCTCCTCTCATTCTCCTTCTCTCCAAAGAGTAAAGCCCTAGCTCCCTTAATCTCTGATCATAATCCATACTTTCTAAACCAGGCAGCATCCTGGTAAATCTCCTCTGTACCCTTTCCAATGCTTCCACATCCTTCCTATAGTGAGGTGACCAGAACGGGACACAGTACTCCAAGTGTGGCCTAACCAGAGTTTTATAGAGCTGCATCATTACATCGCGACTCTTAAAACTCTATCCCTCGATTTATGAAAGCTAACAACCCATAAGCTTTCTTAACTACCCTATCCACCTGTGAGGCAACTTTCAGGGATCTGTGGACACATACCCCGAGATCCCTCTGCTCCTCCACACTACCAAGTATTCTGCCATTTACTTTGTACTCTGCCTTGGAGTTTGTCCTTCCAAAGTGTACCACCTCACACTTCTCCGGGTTGAACTCCATCTGCCACTTCTCAGCCCACTTCTGCATCCTATCAATGTCTCTCTGCAATCTTTGACAATCCTCTACACTATCTACAACACTACCAACCTTTGTGTCGTCTGCAAACTTGTTTACTTTTTCTTTGATTCTACTGCATTTCTTTGTTGTACTGTGAATACCCACAAGAAAATGAATCTTAGGTGACATATGGTAATAAATTTACTTTGAACTTTGAAATTAACAGCTGGAATCTGAGATGAGTTTCCGAACCAGAGACTGAGCTGGGGTAACTGGACCTGTTCAACAGCATACGAAAGAAAATAAATTTGATTTCAGGTCTGTGTTTCACCACAAGCTGCAAAAAGGAACTTTACCAAGGATTTGATTCTCAGTTCCTTTTTAAAAATTATTTTCATCTTCTATTTTTCTAGTACTAAATTTTAAGAGTCTGGTGCAACCCTTTGTTACCATCAGACAAGTTAGCTGCAAACATTAATGTAGAATTAGCAAGAGTTCCGATGTAAGAGGGTGCGATAATAGCTAACAGATTTTGATTCTGAATTTACTTAAAAATATTTGAATCCATTAAACACACTTTAATTAGAATGCAACTGCCAAGTTGCTTAAAATAATCACCAGAACATACAAGAGAAGCACAGAAACAACTAATGATGTGAGTAATTTAAGTTCTGACAGTGTTAAGTAGGGCCTTCAGGACAAAATGTTGTTTCACTTGTAAACTTCATCACTTAAGCAGGCACACAGAACAAAGCTCCTTCAAAAGAAAATATACAAAATGGTGGAGGAACTCAGCGATCAGATAGCATTTATGGAAAGGAATAAAGAGTTAATGTTTTGGGCCGAGACATTTATTCCGGATCTGAAGAGGCTTAGTCCGAAAAAGTGACTCTTTATTCCTTTCTGTAGATGCTGCCTGACCTGCTGAGTTCCTCCAGCATTCCAGCATCCACAGAATCTCACAATCAAAAATACACATCATCCTTCCAATCCCACCAGTAAGAAATTACCTTTGCCTAGATGTGTGTTAATGCTCATATATCGTGCTGTCCCAGTTAAACTCTTGTGCTCTCGATAAGGGATGTGCTTTTTGGTCTCTGGGTCTATGTATTCTTTGGCGAGGCCAAAGTCTATAATGTGAATGGTATGTTGTCGCTTGCTCCCTGGTCGGCCCACTAAGAAATTCTCTGGTTTAACATCTCTGTATATCAAACTTTTGCTGTGTACAAATTCCA
This sequence comes from Mobula hypostoma, assembly GCF_963921235.1. Classification (NCBI taxonomy): domain Eukaryota; kingdom Metazoa; phylum Chordata; class Chondrichthyes; order Myliobatiformes; family Myliobatidae; genus Mobula; species Mobula hypostoma. Next base: position 43,665,720 of record NC_086120.1, on the reverse strand, counting down.
TTCGTGTAATCTGAAAAGAGAAAATAACGATCTAGATTAATGTTGTTTCAAAATTACAGGTTTATTCAAAACTATCAATTTCAATTCCAACTATTCCATCATGACCTTAATCAGAATAGCATAGCAAATAAAAAATCCTCATCTTTTACTTTCTCACCACTCTCTTTTGAGAATTGGGACGTTTGTATTAACCTCGAATTCCTTCCCATTCTCAAGATTTCATTTCAGATGCAGAATAAACCTCCCACTAGCAGGTCCAACATTAAAGAACCATTCACTGAAACTTGATTAAGATTGTCCAATCTATTTTAGATTAGATCTTTCAACATAACAGATGGATTATTTTACTCGCTGAGTTAGACTGGAATATTGGCCTTCTAAGGTTAAACCCAATGTCTGAGCAACTTTGTTGCCCCATTTCCCACAATACATGTCAGAGTCACAGAGAGATACAACATGATAACAGGCCCTTTGGTTCATGGCGTCTGCATTAACCACTTCTTTAAGGAGAATGCCTTCTGAGCATAGGTTGAGCAAGCCAGGCCTTTTCTACTTGAAGCAAAGTAGGATTAGGGATGACTTCACAGAGGTGTACAAGACAATAAGTGGCATAGATCAAATGAACAGCCAAAGATTATTTCCCAGGGTAGAAATAGCTAATAAAAAGGGGTATAATTTTATGGGTGACTGGAAGAAAGTATTGGGGGGGGGGGGGAATGTCAGAAGTAAGGTTTTTATTTTTAAAAAGTGATGGGTGCATGGTACCCTGCTAGGGGTGGTGATAAACTCTTAGAGAGGCAAATGGATTTTTAAAAAAATGGAGAGCTATGTAGAAGGGAGAGTTAGATTGATCTTAGAGTAGAATAGAGGAATGTCTCTTTAGAACAGAGATAAGGAGAAATTTCTTTAGCCAGAAGGTGGTAAATATGTGGAATTCATTGCCACAGATAGCTGTGGAGGCCGTCTTTGGGAATATTTAAAGCATAGGTTAATTGGCTCTTGATTCCTCAGGGCATCAAAGGTTACAGGTAGAAGGCAGGGAATAATGGCATAGAGAGGGATAATACGTCACTATTCTGCTCTTATGTCTTATGGTCTAATGATCCAAAGAGTTGGCACAACATTGTAGGCTAGAGTGCTGTGCTACAGTGTTCTATGAAACCTGAGTATTTGAGGCAAACAAACGCAGTCAGAGACAGAGTGTGCAAGTTCCACTCAGGTCAGGATCCAAGCCATGTCTCTGGTGCTGTGAAGCAGCAGTACCTCAAGCTGCACCACTGCGCCACCCAAGTTTAAACATGTCCCCACAGGCTACAGACTGGAGCCTGAAGTTGTTGGTCACATGCTCTCAGATGACACCACAGAGCAGCTTTGCCTAATTTATAGCTGTATCTGAAATAACATCAGATAATAAGCTTCCTTCCAAAAGCTACCTTGTTTAAAATCACATTAGCTGCTAGAATTCCATCACCCAAGTCATAGCTACTTCTCATTGCTACCATCAGGAAGGAGGTACCGGAGCCTGAAGGCACACACACAATTCTATATGGAGATTGAACCCATTGACACTAGCTCACTACTTTTTTTTTCCTCTTGTTGTACTACTTATTTAATTTTTTAAAATAGTCATTACAATTTATAGTTATTTATTATGTATTGCTATGTACTGCTGCTGCAAAACTACAAATTTTATACATATGCTAGTGATGTTAAACCTGATTCTGGTTTTAGATTCCATGCAACCAATGCCCATTTGGTTCACTCCACTTACCAACTGTATAGCTATCATTAATACAGTTTTAATGGAAAACGTTCGATCACAAAGATCAAATAAATCCTCCAAGCTAGGTCCCAGCAACTCTAGTACCATGGCATTGTACTTTCCACAAGGCCCAAAGTAGTAAACCTGAGGTATTCCCTCTGTAAAAAGGAAAAAAAAACATGCTTTAATGAACAATTTAAAAATAAATCTACTAGGCATTATTAGAATCTGTGATCTCATTACAGTAGCAGACAGGAAACAATTGACCAAGAACTTGAATGATTTGAGAAGTACAGTGCCTATAAAAAGTACTCCCCCCCCCACAAATTTTCAAGTTTTATTGTTTTACAACATTGAATCACAGTGGATTTATTTTAGCTTTTTTTAAAACACTAATCAACAGAAAAGACTCTTTTGTGTTAAATTTGAAAACATTTCTACAAATTGGTCTAAATTTATTACAATTATTAAACACAAAATAATTAATTGTATTAGTATTCACCCCTATCAAGTCAGTATTTAGTTGTTGCACCTTTGGCAGCAAGTACAGCCTTGAGTGTGTGGATAGGTGTCTATCAGCTTTGCACATCTGGACACTGCAACTTTTCCCCATTTTTCTTTACAGAACTGCTCAAGCTCCGTCGGATTACATGGGGATCATGAGTGAACAGCCCTTTAAGTCCAGCCACAAATTCTCAATTGGATTGAGGTCCAGTCCCTGACTTGGACACTCCAAGGCATTAAATTTATTGTTTTTAAGTTATTCCTGTGTATCTTTGGCTTTAAGCTGGAAAACAAATTTCTCCAAGTCACAGTTCCCTTGCAGATTGCATCAGGTTTTCCTCCAAGATTTCCCTTTATTTTGCTGCATTCATTTTACCCTCTACCTTCACAAACCTTCCAGGGCCTGGTGCAGTGAAGCATCCCTACAGTATGATGCAGCCAACATCATCCTTCATGGCAGCAGATGATGGTGTGTTTTTGGTGATATGCGATGTTTGGTTTACACTGAACAAAGTATTTAGTCTGATGGCCAAAAAGCTCAATTTTGGTTTCATCAGGTCACAGAACCTTCTTCCAGCTGACTTCAGTCTCCCACATGCCTTCTGGCATACTCTAGCCGAGATTTCATGTGAGTGTTTCAACAGTGGCTTTCTCTTTGTCACTCTCCAATAAAGCTGCAATTGAAACAATTGTATGCATAGTCTCCCAATCTCAGCCACTGAAGCTTGTAACTCTTCTAGAGTCATCTTAGGTCTCTTAGTGGCTATCCTCACTAGTCCCCTTCTTGCATGGTCGCTCAGTTTTTGAGGACGGCCTGCTCTAGGCAGTTTTACAGCTGTGCCATATTCTTTCCATTTCTTAATGATTAACTTAGCTTTACTCCAAGTGATATTCAGTGACTTGACAATTTTCTTGTATCCATCTCCTGACTTAGGCTTTCCAAAACCCTTTCACGGAGGGAGTTGCTTGGAGTGTTCTTTTGTCTTCATGGTATAGTTTTTGTCAGGAGACTGACTCACTAGCAGTTGAACTTTCCAGATACAGGGCGTATTTTTACTACAATCAATTGAAACACCTTGACTGCACACAGGTGATCCCCGTTTAACTAATTATGTGACTTCTAAAACCAACTGGCTGCACCAGAGATGATTTGGTGTGTCATATTAAAGCAGATGATTACTTATGCAAAGAATTATTGTGTGTTTTATATTTGTAACTAATTTAGATCATTTTGTGGAGATCCGCTTTCACTTTGACATGAACACATCTTTTTCTGTTGATCAGTGTCAAAAAAAAAGCCAAATTCAATCATTGTGATTCTACGTTGTAAAACAATAAAACATGAAAACTTTTTTGGGGGGGGGTGGTGAAAACATTTCATGGGCACTGTATACTACATTCTGTGCGGATGGTGGGGTCTCTGCCAAAGGAAGTGCAAGGGGCTCCTTCCCTCCGCTAGCCTGTAGGTCATCCTAGGGCGAGGTGTAGCACTTGATCAAACCCAGAATCAGGGTCATATGAAGCCTTGAGAACAGCTGGTTCACATCACAAATCCTGGTTATGCGACCACTTACGCCAGGCAGACAATTTCTGAAGAGTATTGATAGTGGCTGAGGTCACCCAAGTTGTAGAGACACTGCCCAGAAGGCAGCAATGGCAAACCACTTCTGTAGAAAAATTTGCCAAGAACAAATCATGGTCAAGGAAAGACCACAATCACCCACTTCATATGACACAACACATGATGATGATGATGACAACAATGACTATATTCAGTATTAAGAAAGTAAGCATCAACTTCTGGGAAACTTTTTAAAATAAAAATTTCCTTTTGATCTCACTGCAAACGTAACACAATAAAATGCAGATTATTTCCAGTTCATTTTACTAGATTTATTAACACTCAGCTAGGCACAGAATCATAAAGCGTAGTTAAAAATGGGTTGCAACTCAATTTCAGTCAAATTTTAAATCTTACAATTTGATTTTTTTTTAAAACAGAGGTCTGTGGGTATGTGTGTATGCACAGGTTCAACAGACATTTTCCATACTCTTTATCCCTTTGGAAAAGAGAGGGTGTTGGGACAGGCAAGAGTAGATTTTGCTTGTTCTCTGCGGTGGTCATTTCCCTCTCCATGGCCGTGAGGCTATGAAGACTGCCGGCTGCTGTACTCTGTGCCCGCTAATCAGTTGAACCAATAAGTGAACTTTTGGACCTACTTCGGGGTACACCAGGGTTTAGATCTGAGGACTCACTTTTGGTTCAGATTGTTGTTGTTACATTGTTGCATGACTTGTGTTTTTACCCCTCTTTCTCTTACATATCAGGTGTTGGTCTTTTATTTTTATTCTTTAAGAGAGTTCTTTCAGGTTTCTTACATTGTGGCTACCCAAGAGCAAACAGATCTGAAGATTGTATAATTTATACATTCTTTGATAATAAATGTACTTTGAATCTCTGAAATATGAAGCAATATTTAAGAGAAGTTGGGACAGGTATATGGATGAGAGCGATGTGGAAAGCTATGGTCCAGAACGTGTAGGTGAGGCTGGGCAGAAAAGCAGGTTGGCACAGACTAGATGGGCCAAAGGGCACAACAGCACAGAAACAGGCCCTATAACTAAGACAGGACAAGATTCTTTTGAAAGCCTGGCAAATTAAACTTTTGAGGGAAAAGAAACCAATGATGTGCCCGATAAGGTTCACTTGTTATACTGGGAGAAATAATGAAAAGGTCAAATCACCATTCATCAGAATAGATTTTCCGAACACCACAGTGACATGATACTGCTCTAACAATGCATTGCAGCTTGGGGATTTACTACTGATGCAGCCTCACAGCACGAGTGGGTTGCTTGGTGAGTGTCGCAGGAAAGCAACATCTATCAAGAACCTCCATCATCTAGGCCGTTGCTGCCATCAGGAAGAAGATTAGGGAGTCTCTGATTCTACATCACCAGGTTCAGGTACAGTTATTACCCCTCAGCCATTAGGCTCCTGAATGAGAGGATAACTTCACACACCTCAACAGTGTATTGATTGCACAACCTATGGGCTCACTTTCAAGGTCTCCACCACTCATGTTCTCAATATTTATTTATTGTATTTGCAGAATTTGTCTTTTGCACATTGGATGTTTGTCCATCTTGTTGTGTGCGGTTTTTCATTAATTCTATTGTGATTTACTGTGAATGCCCGCAAGAAAATGAATCTCAAGGTACTCCATGGTGACATATATAGTTTACTTTGAAATTTGAACCCTGCAGTTCAGAAAGTTGTCACTATTCTGGCACACCACATTGAAGGATCAGAATCCATAAAGCCCTTGTTTGAAGTTTCCATATGCTTAGAATGCTTTCATGATGATTAGAGTAATAAAAGAATGAATTTGGCACAAATAATCCTTCTAAGTGCCAGCCGGTGTAGTGGCTTCAGCAAGTGGTCACGCGTTCAAATCCAGCTGGCTCCTTGCACTCTTTCTGTCCGTGCAGGGCTGAACGTCAAGCTAGCAACTCAGCATTGTTAAAAAAAACTGTCAAATGCTATGGAAACAGCAAAAATACTACTCGATGTGCCACAAAGGGCAAAAATGAACATCAACAATCCTTCTAAGATAAAGATTTGAAAGATCATCTTTATTTGTCACATATACAACAGAACACCAAAAAAATGCAAGTTCTATGTCAAATCCTCAAGGATTGTACTGGGCAGCCAGCAAGTGTTGCAGCACTTCCAGTGCCAACATAACATGCCTCTAACTTACTAACCCTAACCCGCATATCTTTGGCATGTGGGAGGAAAGTGGCACACCCTGAGGGAAAAAGGAATTGAATCCTAACTGGTGATTGTTGGCGCTAACCACTACATTACCATGATATCCAAAAACTAATGTAAGCAAAAACTCATGGGCATCGCAGAATTTCCTACCTTGGAGTATCAGTGAGGCATGCTGCCTTTCTTTCATTGTCACATTTAAGAACCAAATTATCAACCTAGCTGTTCAAACTCTAACAGACCAGAAACAAAAAAAAAATAATCACAGTCAGTTCTCAGGAGAAGCGAACTTTTCAACAAAACAGAATTTCTTTACTCAGTGAGCAAAGAAGCACTCATTTGAGAAGTATCTCCTTATTAGGCAGTTCACGACAGCCAAGGATGACTTACTTCCAGTTGAATTCTGTGGAAGGAGTGAGTGAGATCAGTGTGGTGGGAGTGGATGGTATGGGAGATGGTAGAGGTACAGGATAGACTATAAATGCATATTGTGCTTGAACTATGTATTGCATAAAGAAAATGGACATGAAGATGAAGTGAGATCAGTGTGATAGGAGAGTGAATGATACAGGAAATGATATTGGAGGTACAGGTAAATACATGCTGTGGCACATGGTATTAAAAAAATGTATATGAAGTTTCACTATGAGTGTGGTTTGCAGGATCAACCTAGAGCAATTTTCCTGACCCACTTTGAATGTAATTATATTCCTCCTTTAATGAGGGACAACTTAATTCCAGATGTGGCCTCACCAAAGCTTCATAACTTTGGAAACAAGGCTTGCCTGCTTTCATGCTCCACCTCACTTGCAAAAGAAAAAGGCCTAATCGAAGACACAGGCAACCTCCGGACCACACCACTAGGTTCAGGAACAGTTACTACCCTCAACCATCAGGCTCTTGAACCAGAGGGGTAACTTCACCCGCCCCATCAATGAAATGTTCCCACAACCAATGGACTGACTCTCTTTCAAGGACTCTTCATCTCATATTCTCATTATTTATTATTTTTTATTTCTAAGTTGTATTTGCACATTGGCAGTCCATCCTTTTGGTGCAATTTTTCATAGATTCAATTATGGTTATTGGATTTATTGAGTATGCCCTCAAGAAAATGAATCTTTGGGTGACATATATGAACTTTGATTAAGAACTTTGAACTTTAATTATTTGCCTTATTTTGATGTTAGCCCTGTGCTTCATGGATAAGGACACCCAAATCCCACTGTACTATAGTCTCAAAAAAAATACTTTTCTATTCTTTCAACTGAAGTGGATAACTTCACTTTTCCCCATGATAGTCCAACAAACATATTTGCCCGTCTTACAACTTGCTTTCCTATCCATCTTTCTGGATTCCTAGACAAATATAAACAGGGAAGATAAAATCAGTGTACTAGATTCCACGCACCATCACTCAAATCCAACCTCCTCAGCAGCCATTTGACTTCCAGCATCTCTTGTGTTTACGGCCAGCTGCCATAGCCATTGTTATATGTAAGAAATATTTTTATCTCACCCCAGTGGGTGACATGGTAGCATAGTGGTACATGACAGCTGTTAGAAAGGGGATCAATTTCTGCCACTTTCTGTAAGGAGTTTGCACATTCTCTCCATGACTGCGCAAGTGCTCTGGCTTCCTCTCACATTCCAAAAAGATGTATGGGTAGGATTAGGAAATTATGCGCAAGATACATTGGTGACACCTGCAAGCTGCCCAGCACAATTTTTGCTGATTTGATATGTTGCAAACAAAGCATTTCACTATGTTTTGGTATAATCTGACAAGCTAACCTTAATCTTCTTATATAAATGCTCTGCACAACAGAATTTATGTCTCTAATAACAGATCAATATTTTTTTAAAAAATAGACTATGCTGAGAGCTTTACTGACAAACCAATGACCAGATGAAGGTCTTTAAAATTCTGAAGGTACAACAGCAGAACAGAGAAGATGCTTTCACCATAGGAGGTGACTAGAAATGGCATAAATGCCAGACTGTCACTTACAGGTGACTCCTTAAGGTTGCTATAGCTGGGGGTGGTGGTGGGGACAAGCTCCCTCTACCTATTAAATGCTCCCAATGGTGTGCATCTTAAATAGCTTCTCCTGACCCTCATGTATGGCTTAGCTGGAACTGTTTCTACTGACAGGAGAAGGAGCAAAGGCAGGTTACTAGTGCCTTAAAACGAGTCATTTCAGGCGACGGGGCTCATCAGCTCTGGTTAGCAGCCCATGCAGAAGGAAAACTCTGATCTCAAACCTCTGTGGCCTTGCAGCTATACCTACTCATGGGAAAGGCTTTGGGAGTAAACCCCAAGAAAAAGTCGGAGCTGGAGTCCCTGAGGCAGTCCTACTTTGAGTTCAATGTGACTGGCAACCCTTGCAACACTACCCGTGCCAATCTGTATCAGCCTCTGCCTCTCCTTTGGATTCATCAGCTGCGTGGAGAGAGGGAGCCTTCTAGCTCTCCAATTCATACTGCCCTGGCTTGTGTATCACGTAGACAGCAAAATCCACGGTCGACCCTGACCAACCGAGGGCCTCACTAACAGACCCAATTGAGCCAAAAGTTATCAAAACGTGGAAGACACACCACAAAGCACAGCAGAGGTGTCTAAAGGAGAAGCTAGGTGAACAATAAGGAATGGAATAATATAACATTAGGGTTAGATGAAATATGGGTGAAGGCACATGTAGAGCATATACACATATGTGGACTTTTTGGGCCAAAAGACAATCTTTATTGCTGCAAATGTTTGATAAAAAAAGAAATTTAGTTCGGAAGGTATCAAATGTTTTGATTTAACTATATAAATAAACAAGTTAAAAACATCTGAAACATTCAAAAGGATTATCTTTGATTAAATCTAATTGCCCAAAGTACATAGCAACACACATCAAAGTTGCTGGTGAACGCAGCAGGCCAAGCAGCATCTATAGGAAGAGGTGCAGTCGACGTTTCAGGCCGAGACCCTTCGTCAGGACTAACTGAAGGAAGAGTGAGTAAGGGATTTGAAAGCTGGAGGGGGAGGGGGAGATGCAAAATGATAGGAGAAGACAGGAGGGGGAGGGATAGAGCCGAGAGCTGGACAGGTGATAGGCAAAAGGGGATACGAGAGGATCATGGGACAGGAGGTCCGGGAAGAAAGACGGGGGGGGGGGGACCCAGAGGATGGGCAAGAGGTATATTCAGAGGGACAGAGGGAGAAAAAGGAGAGTGAGAGAAAGAATGTGTGCATAAAAATGAGTAACAGATGGGGTACGAGGGGGAGGTGGGGCCTAGCGGAAGTTAGAGAAGTCAATGTTCATGCCATCAGGTTGGAGGCTACCCAGACGGAATATAAGGTGTTGTTCCTCCAACCTGAGTGTGGCTTCATCTTTACAGTAGAGGAGGCCGTGGATAGACATGTCAGAATGGGAATGGGATGTGGAATTAAAATGTGTGGCCACTGGGAGATCCTGCTTTCTCTGGCGGACAGAGCGTAGATGTTCAGCAAAGCGGTCTCCCAGTCTGCGTCGGGTCTCACCAATATATAAAAGGCCACATCGGGAGCACCGGACGCAGTATATCACCCCAGTCGACTCACAGGTGAAGTGATGCCTCACCTGGAAGGACTGTTTGGGGCCCTGAATGGTGGTAAGGGAGGAAGTGTAAGGGCATGTGTAGCACTTGTTCTGCTTACACGGATAAGTGCCAGGGTCCAGTCCTTATATACTTCCATCCCCCATCAGGAAGGTCTCAAAGCTCTACGCTTCTTTTTGGATTCCAGACCTAATCAGTTCCCCTCTACCACCACTCTGCTCCGTCTAGCGGAATTAGTCCTTACTCTTAATAATTTCTCCTTTTGCTCCTCCCATTTCCTCCAAACTAAAGGTGTAGCTATGGGCACCCGTATGGGTCCTAGCTATGCCTGCCTTTTTGTTGGGTTTGTGGAACAATCTATGTTCCGTGCCTATTCTGGTATCTGTCCCCCACTTTTCCTTCGCTACATCGACGACTGCATTGGCGCTGCTTCCTGCACGCATGCAGAACTCGTTGACTTTATTAACTTTGCCTCCAACTTTCACCCTGCCCTCAAGTTTACCTGGTCAATTTCCAACACTTCCCTCCCCTTTCTAGATCTTTCTGTCTCTGTCTCTGGAGACAGCTTATCCACTGATGTCTACTATAAGCCTACTGACTCTCACAGCTATCTGGACTATTCCTCTTCTCACCCTGTCTCTTGCAAAAACGCCATCCCCTTCTCGCAATTCCTCCGTCTCCGCCGCATCTGCTCTCAGGATGAGGCTTTTCATTCTAGGACGAGGGAGATGTCTTCATTTTTTAAAGAAAGGGGCTTCCCTTCCTCCACTATCAACTCTGCTCTTAAACGCATCTCCCCCATTTCACGTACATCTGCTCTCACTCCATCCTCCCACCACCCCACTAGGAATAGGGTTCCCCTGGTCCTCACCTACCACCCCACCAGCCTCCGGGTCCAACATATTATTCTCCGTAACTTCCGCCACCTCCAACGGGATCCCACCACTAAGCACATCTTTCCCTCCCCCCCTCTCTCTGCATTCCGCAGGGATCGCTCCCTGCACAACTCCCTTGTCCATTCGTCCCCCACATCCCTCCCCACTGATCTCCCTCCTGGCACTTATCCGTGTAAGCGGAACAAGTGCTACACATGCCCTTACACTTCCTCCCTTACCACCATTCAGGGCCCCAAACAGTCCTTCCAGGTGAGGCATCACTTCACCTGTGAGTCGACTGGGGTGATATACTGCGTCCGGTGCTCCCGATGTGGCCTTTTATATATTGGTGAGACCCGACGCAGACTGGGAGACCGCTTTGCTGAACATCTACGCTCTGTCCGCCAGAGAAAGCAGGATCTCCCAGTGGCCACACATTTTAATTCCACATCCCATTCCCATTCTGACATGTCTATCCACGGCCTCCTCTACTGTAAAGATGAAGCCACACTCAGGTTGGAGGAACAACACCTTATATTCCGTCTGGGTAGCCTCCAACCTGATGGCATGAACATTGACTTCTCTAACTTCCGCTAGGCCCCACCTCCCCCTCGTACCCCATCTGTTACTCATTTTTATGCACACATTCTTTCTCTCACTCTCCTTTTTCTCCCTCTGTCCCTCTGAATATACCTCTTGCCCATCCTCTGGGTCACCCCCCCCCCGTCTTTCTTCCCGGACCTCCTGTCCCATGATCCTCTCGTATCCCCTTTTGCCTATCACCTGTCCAGCTCTCGGCTCTATCCCTCCCCCTCCTGTCTTCTCCTATCATTTTGCATCTCCCCCTCCCCCTCCAGCTTTCAAATCCCTTACTCACTCTTCCTTCAGTTAGTCCTGACGAAGGGTCTCGGCCTGAAACGTCGACTGCACCTCTTCCTATAGATGCTGCTTGGCCTGCTGCGTTCACCAGCAACTTTGATGTGTGTTGCTTGAATTTCCAGCATCTGCAGAATTCCTGTTGTTTGCCCAAAGTACATAAATAGCTTTCCAACCACAGAATCATCAGGATGCAACTTCAAAACATTTCAACATATCAAGCTGATTAGTAATGTAGAGACTCAATTCTTAAAGTGTGAAAATTAATGATTCATACATTTTTATACTCAATCTTCTAACCCATGTGACAAGTGATTAAGTAAAGCTCCATATGGGGAGACCGAGGCTTCCTGTGGGTTACCAGCAATGAAACATTTGTCATAAGCTCATGCTTATATCTTTGGAGCATGTGGAACCATATTTCACCAGAAGCAATGGTGTCTACATCAAAAGGAAGAAAAGGGTAGCTTCTAATGAAACAAATTTCCACTGATGTTCCAATGAAGTTTTGCACATGTCAAACAAGTGTTTGATGTTTATCTGCTTCATCAAAATATAATGCAACAGAAGGGCTTTTATCCTTAGCTCATGATGTTGTGCCCACTTTTTAACCCACTCTGAGATCAATCCAACTATTCTCTCCCACACTGCCCTCCATTTTTTTTTTAATCATCCATGTACCTATCTAAGAGTTTCTTAAATATCCCTAGTGCATCTGCCTCCAAGACCACCCCTGGCAGTACATTCTATGCATTCCCCCTCCAGTGTTTGCATGGGAGAAAACGAGATGTGTTCATGGACTCAAGGATTTGGACTACATTGTTTTGTATGATTGTATTTTACAGCTGTCTTATATGTGCTAGGTACAACTGTTGGTACTATGATTTGCACTTTGGTCCCAGAGTAACACTGTTTCATTCCGCTGTATTCATGCATGTTCATATCTTGTTGAATCACAATCAAACTTGAACTTAAAGTCCTGAACTTCAAAGTATATAAATGTCACTATATACAACCGATTCATTTTCTTGTGGGAATACTCAATATATCTATAGAATAATAACCATAACAGAATCAATGTACTGCACCAACTTGGGCATTCAACTTGTGTGCAAGAGACAATAAACCATGCAAATATTAAAAGAAAGACACAATAAAAATAAATAAACAAACAAACAATGCATATCAAGAGCATGAGATGAAGTCCTTGAAAGTGAGTCCATTGGTTGTGGGAACAGTTCAATGATGGGGCAAGTGAAGTTAAGTACAGTTATCCCCTTTGGTTCAAGAGCCTGATGGTTGAGGGGTATTAACTGTTCTTGAACCTGGTGGCTGGAGTGCTGAAGAAGAGCAGGAAGACAGCACATCCTGGCTGGTGAGGGTCTCTGATAATGGATGCTGCTTTCCTGTGATAACACTTTGTGTAGATGTGCTCAATGGTGGGGAAGGTTTTACCTGTGATGGACTGAGCCGTCTCCACTTTTTACAGTATTTCCCAATCAAGGGCATTGGTGTTTCCATACCAGATGGTGATGCAGTCAGTCAATATACTCCCCAACACACATCCATAGAAGTTTGTCAAAGTTTTAGACATGATGCCGAATCTTCTTGAACTCGTAAGTATAGCGTTGCTGTGCTTTCTTCATAATTGCACTTATGAGCTGGGGCCCAGTTCAGGCCCTCTGAAATAATAACACTTGAGGAACTTAAAGCTGCTGTGCCTCTCCACCTCTCATGAGGACTGGTTCAAGGACCTCTGGTCTCCCCCTGAAGTTAAGAATTAGCTCCACGGTTTTGCTGACATTAAGTAAGACGTTGTTGCTGTGGCACCACTCAGCCAAATTACCAATCTCCATCCTATTTGCTGATTCTTCACCACCTTTGATTTGGCCTGCAAAAGTGGTGTGGTCAGCAAGCTTGTATATGGCATTGGAGATGTGCTTAGCCAGACAGTCATAAGTGTAAAGTGAGTAGAGCAGGGGGTAATCACACAGCCTTGTGGTGCACCTATGCTGACAGAGATCGTGGAGGAGAATCTGAACTGACTGGGGTCTGAAGTGTGCAAATCGAGGATCCAATTGCACAAGGTGGTTTTGAGGCCAATGTCTTGAGACTTATTGATTAGTTTTGAGGGTATTATGGTACTGAATGCTCAGCTTTCCACCTTTCATTACTGTGCTTTCTGGCTTCAACAAGTATCCTAGTTGGATAACAATTTTCACGTTTTCCAATATGTGCTTAGCTCTGCCCTTACCCATCTCCATAACGTCCTCTAACCCCATAATCCTACAAAGTTTCAGGATCTGGTTCCTGAGAAGCCCCCATATTCATTCATCACTCCTTCTAGAGCTTCAGCTGCAAGTCCCAAGATCTGGAATTTTAATACTAAGCCTCTCAGTCACCAAATGCCTTTCAGGAGTCAAAAAAACAAAGTCAGAACTGGAATTCTATGAAACAGGAAGCCTGTTTATTCCTGAATATTCAGTTTTCAAACTCTTAGTATAGATATTAAAAATCATTTTTAAATTTAAAAATTAAAGCCAATTTTAATAATCCTTAATAAAACCCTTACATCACAAAAGCATTGCCATCTAAGCCCTAGATAATGAATTCTGTCAAATCACACTTTCACTAAACTGTGGGAACATTTCACAACACCAAGAAGACAGCTTAAAATTACAAAAAAAAATCATGCCAGGCAATATGAGATAGCACAAATAAGAGAGTATTAACAATGGAGATAAACTTGTGAAGTACTTTTATTTTCAAATCATTGCGGCTTGCCTGTAGGTAATGTCTTAACCTTATTTTACATTAATAACCAAAGAGAATGAATGAAAATTCCAAGGATAGAAAAGACTGTTCTGCAATTATTTCAAATTAATTGGAAGACTCTTAAAACATTAAAGCGTGCCACAGAGCTGATCAATAATATCTGAGTGAATAATAATTTAGGTTGAAGAAAGGCAACATTAAGATTCAGTAAACTTGTTAATTTTAATGTTAAAACATGGTATAAACAGTTATGAACTTAAGATTTCTGGAAATAGGTTTGTAGGAAAGGCAAAATGAGATCACGATTAAAATGGAAAGAAGGAGAGGCAATAGATGAGCACTGAACAGATTTCCACCCTCCTTCCCCCACAGTGCTGACAGAGTATCATAAAATAATCAAATGAAAACTCCGATGCAAACAGAAAATAGAGTACACAGGTCCACAAACTTTTGATGCAAAGCAGGATTACAACAGGAATTACCATGAGATGGTGTGTTTTCTACTCAAAGAATGAAACTAACCTCTTGAATTAAACAAATTTTCACAATGAACATCTTCTAACAGATAAAAATATTTAATTTTACAAACCAATCATCAAAACACTCCCAAGCAACCTCTGTGTTAGGCAATGTAATTATACCAAATTTTACAATTATTTAGTTTTTTCTGTTTTTAAAGGGCAGTGAGAACATGCAGAGAGAGGCAACTAGTGAAGACATTGCATCTGATTTTAATTATTAAACAAATATTTTTATATTATTTCCTACCTGCATTGCCCAGTTGTTTGTAGAATCTGTACTCCAAATGAAGCTGTGGAGCCCTGGATTTTACAGGTTCCTACGACAAGTACAGAATGATATTAGTACTACCAACATTTTTTAAATAAACCATGAACATAAAAATAAGTGATGACAAGAAATTCTTCTGGTAGTCAAGTTTGGCTTGATAACACAACTCATTCAACGGCAACTTGTACAAGCTTCATATTTAGTCTTTTCCAGTAAGATAAGAGTTGCAGTTCTCCACCAAAGTGCTGGAACTCATTGATTCTGGGGAATAGACCAAGTTGACAGATTCGAGAATCAGGATACAATACTGCTGTTCTTCATGCCAATTAAAAATACAAACAGCCAAACTATTAGCTGTAAGAGAACCTGAATTAAAATTGAATGCAAAATCCCCCATCAATTTGTTTTTCAGAAAGCAGGGCACCAGAGAGTTCTGTTCTTCGGTCAGAACCAACATTGAGTTTGAACATTAAAAAAAACTGCAGATGCTGGAAATTGGGAACAACCACAAAATGCTGGAAACACTCTATAGACATGCAACACCTGGAAAATACGGAGTTAATCTTTCAGGTAGAAGATCAGTTCTAACCTGAAATAGTAATTATTTCTCTTGCCAAATATGCTAGGCTGAATGTCAAATAATTATGGATCGGAATGGCTGAGAAGCACTTGAAGATTTCCTTTGCCATCCTGAGTCTCCATTTATCTATCACCTCTGTCACTGCACTGCAAATACTTTAAATCACTTCTTTATAATGTTGATTACATTGGAAATACATACTGGTATTTATGTACATTTTATTCCATATCTGTAGACAGGCAGCATCTATGGAGAGGAAGAGAGAGTCAACATTTTGGGCCAAGACCCTTCATCAGGTTCCTTCATAGCCTTGAAGGGGTCAGCCCGAAATGTCAGCTGCCCATTCCTCTCCATCAGTGCTGCCTGACCTACTGAGTTCCTCTGGCATTTTGCATGTACTACTGTGGATTTCCAGCATCTGCAAAACCTCCTGATTATTCTATATCTGTAATTTAATCTATAACTATTTTTAAATAATTCTTTATTTTTAAACTTTTTTCAATCCTTTATGTAACACCCTGGGAAAGGTTTCGCTGTTAATGTAATGGTTTTTCTGTAGCTGCAGTGTTTGGGTTATGGCTAGGGATAACGGGGGCTTTGGAATGTGCACTGTCCAATGAAGAGAGTGTTTTTTTTTTCTTGTGTGCCTGAGAACGAGGTGATCTGGGTCTTTTGTATGGCGTGTGATGAAGACAGAAGGTGCCGGAAAGAAGAGGTCGGGGACAGCAGGATAGAGTGGACTTGGAGTGGGGCCGGGAGTCGACAAAGCCAGGGGAAATCGATGGAGGACCAACAGAAGGGAAATCATGAGCTCCCACTTGTGCACATTGGACTGTTTCATTGAAATGGGCCCTTTTCTTTTTTGTTTTACTTTACTAACCCTTTAGTCAAATTAAGAATTATAAAGCTAAATCGTTTAATTGCATATGGTGTACTGTTTGTTATTTCGTGGTACTGGTTTGTAACAAAGGTACAGATCACACAGCATCCACACAAACAAGAGGTTTTGAGGCTCAGACTCCACACGTTTGGCAGGGCCACAGACGGTCTTCCCTAGACTAACGGCACCAGCCAAACCTGAGGGTTACATCTATAATTGTTAAATGTCTCTTATTCCACACTGTGCCCTGAACCAACACACAACACCAAATGTAAATGTAGATGGTGAATAAAGATTGTGACTTTATTCTTGATCCTTGACATCAGGCCTCTACAGTCTTCTAATGACATCTTTCCAATCTCACAATTTGAGTTGCTTCATCCCTAACTCACTAAGATTCAGTCTTCTTTTGACCGCAGCTTATTCCAGTTCTTTTGAAGTGATATCATCCTGAAATTTTTAATCATAAATTTCTCACTATTGACGTCTCATGAATTACCGAAACATTTTACGGATGGTAGCTTGATGGAATGGTGTGGGCGGAAAAATAGAAGGCATGATAGCTGTTGGCCAACAATTAACTCAACAGCTGAAGTCACAGACTATTGTTAACCAAATACACGCTAATATGGATTTTACATGTGATCATAACTAATGTGATAGGTCCTCCTTTTACAGTAAATTTAACAAAGTAATGCAGGAAGGACTGAAAAAAAAGTAATTCAAAAGCAATTCTACATAGCATCGACATCAGGACCACAAGACTCAAAAACAGTAACTTTCCCCAAACAGTAAGGCTGATCAACACCCCCACCCACTAAACACCCCTCCACCACTACTTTATCATTCCTGCCAGTCACCTTTATGTACAGACACTCCTGTGCCAGGCATCACTTTCTGGATATACACAAGATAGTTTATATACATTTACAGTATTAATATTTATTTTATTATTGTGTTATCTTTTGTGTTTTTCTTTGTGCTGCATTAGTTCCAAAATAACAATAATATCAGTTTCTTTTACACTTGTGTACTAGAAATGACATTAAACAATCTTGAACCTTGAATGAATTAAGTGAACTCAGCAATAAATGAACTGCTGTTTTTATACCCAGTATAGCCATGGTTACCACACACTTGAAATTACACAGGAATCTGCAATTTTACTCGTCCTACAGCTTTTAACTTTACTGTTTGTATTTTCAAAAGTGAATCCAAATTGGGATCATACCGCTAACTCTCAGGCTACCTACATTTGATTAGGCAGCTGAGAAAATCAGAGCTCTCAGTTGTTTTCACAGATCATTGTTATCGGAATCAAAGGTCTATTCAGCCATTTAGGCTATAATAATCTGCCATCAGCATTCATTTTAAAACAGCAAAAGCACTTTTCCTTAGCCATCTACTGAACAATTTCTAAAATGAGCCAATTTCTAAAATGATTCAGCACTTATATTACTTGTAACAAAACTGCAAGTAAACACGTAATATATTTTTTTCTATATTTATGTAGGGACAATGTTATAGTTATGCTTACCAAAGATCAAAGTAACCATTTTGTAATCCATAACCAACATTTACAATGTTAAACCAGAACTATTAAAGTTTTGCAGTCAGTTATGCAAGTCTCCAGAATCAGGACATTCAGTTTATAAAGTCACAAATGGACAAAACTTTAGACCAGATGGCTCTCAATCCAGCCCGCCACCTGGGCTCATTTCTCAGGCTGACACCACAACCACACCAACCATTCACAAGGGGAATCCATTGAAACATACATACTGGCACTAGGTTAGGAACTGGATATGAAATACACCCAACTTCTCGGCCCACCGAATACAGGAGGATCTTTGTACTCCATGGTGGATTCAGGTGCTGAGTAAGAAGTCATACAACGTTGATTGACCATTAGCAGGGTCCACTCAATAGTACTTAATCAACACGAGCTCATCTAATGTACAGGTCCTGTGCAATTATGAACACCTCCGATCTACAGATATCCTGTACATATGAATGAGTGTTTGGAAGACCAGGGAGGTGAATTTACCAGCTGCTGTGGGGGCTGCAGGCATTTTCTGCTGGGTGGGGATATGGCATTTCTGCTTGCCTTTCTCTTTACTGTAACCACTCCCTCCAGCAGCAATCGGGAGGTGGTTTGGGGGGGTGGGGGGAGAGACAGGAGGTGAGACAGGCAGAGCTGGGGGAGCACTGAGCAAACACTCTCGATCACTGATTCAGTGAGGTTGGCTGGCGGCTGCTCTTGCATCACTACAATTTCTACGAATATTTCCCACACACTGTTCTCCATTTACGAATAGTCTGGATTACAGATGGCTCTCAGGAATTGTCGTAACCTGGTGACAGCTTGCTAGGAAGCCAGATCTAAGAGACTGCAGGTGCTGGAATCTGGAGACGATTGCACTTGGAGAGCTATGAGCAGTTTTGGACCCCTTATCTAAGAAAGGATGTGCTGGCATTGGAGAGGGTCTAGAGGAGGTTCATGACAATGATCCCTGGAATAATCAGGTTAACCTACGAGTGCTTGATGCCTCCGGGCCTAAAATCACTGGGGTTTAGAAGAATGAGAGGAGATCCTTTTGAAACCTATTGAAAATTGAAAGGCCTAGATAGAATCAGTGTGGAGAGGATGTTTCCTATAGTGGGGGAGTCTAGGGCCAGAGGGTATAGCTTCAGAATAGAAGGGCGTGATGAGGATGAATTTCTTTAGCCAGACGGTGACGAAACTGTAGAATTCATCGCGACAGATGGTTATGGAGGCCAAGTCATTAAGTATTTTTAATCAGGGGTTAATAGGCTCTTGATTAGCAAGGGTATCAAAAGTTAAGAGGAGAAGGCAAAAGAATGGGGTTGAGGGAGATAAATCAGCCATAATGGAATGGTGGAGGAGACTCGATGGGCCAGATAGCCTAATTTTACTCCTACATTTTATGGTCTAAGAAAATCTGATGGAGGAAGTGTCGAGCAACATCTGTGGGTGGGATTTTGAACCAAAATGTTAACTGATCCTTCTCAGTCAGTCAATACCCTAGCACATCCTTAGGTTGTGTTGGCTGTTAACACAAACAATGCATTTCACCAACACAAGAGATGCTGCGAATGCTGGAAATCTGGAGTGACACACACAAAATACATCTCTTGTATGTTTTGACATGCATGTGCAGACATCCCACCCTGCAAAAACTCATTTCAGGGAGGTAGCACCATCAATTTGTGGGAGACTCTGGGACAGGTGGGATGTCTGCAATAGAGTAGCTCCTTAGCAGCTAGCCAGCTAGTTTAAATAATGTTAACTATGCTAATGAACGAATGAAACCTGTTAAACTTACCTCAACATGGCTTTGACAGTCTTAACCCACCATGGGCAATAGAAAAGTCACTGTTGCGAGCAACACTGTCATTATTTTGACCCCTATTAGGTAGGGGTACACTTTAGTGTAGTCTGGGGTGACATATGTTTTATATTTTCATTTTTTGGAATACTCTGCCATGGTGTTTTTTCTCTCTCTCTCTCTCGGTCGCTCTTGTGCTCTCTCTCTTGCCTTCTCTCGCTCGCTCTCAAAAAAATTGATTTCCATGATATTGTATATAATTTGCGGGCATCAGGGAGCCACTATTAATATGCAGGAGACTCCTGGAACTTCCAGGAGAGGTGGGATGTCTGCATGTGCGAAGTAAATAAATAAAATAGTGAATCTCAATAGATTGTTGTTCGAAAGACAGTTGTCACTGGCCTGTAACATGGATCGTTCATTCCTCTCCACAGATGTTCTGACTTGCTGAATTCCTCTAGCACTTTGTATGCGTTGCTCTAGATTTCCAGCATCTGCAGAATCTCTGGTGTTTGCAATCGCAAAAAGTGGGTTCCCCAAAGTCTATACAGCTTCCTAACCAGTTTTGCTGAACTATCAATTCAAGCAAGGTCTGAAACTTAGATCCCAGGATCTGTTCTTAAAAAGGTCAACAATTTACCTTCAAAAGTTAAAAACCAATTTTAAAATTAGATGGAAATTGCATCTATTGACCACCAGGAGGCAACATTCAAACTCAAATATTTTTTGTCCCATCAAGGAGGCAAAACACCCAGTCTCCAGACTTCTATATAGTATTTCACTCCAGTGTTGAGCACTTAACTTTAAATAATGTGCAGTCTACTGCACAAATCAATACAATGTTTTAATGACTCAGTAAAAGAACACAATCATTAAATGCATTTTGATGTTTTGTGGAAGTTGCTGAGAGAGTGAAAAAGAAGTCTTGGGCAGTGGGTAGACAGGACAAATGCTGCAGGTGGAAGAGTATCCTTGAAAGTCCCACAGAGAGCTTGCATAGCAGTTTTTATTTTATCTTATTGAGATACACAGTGTGGTACCTTCAAGCCTCACTGCCCAGCAATCCTGATTTAATCCTAGCCTAAACACAGGACAATTTACAATGACCAACTAACCTACCAACTGGAAAGTCTTTGGACTGTGGGAGAAAATTGGAACACTGAGAGGAAACCCGCATGGTCACAGGAGAAACATACAAAACCCTTACAGGCAGCGACAGAATTGAACCTGAGTCATCTGTACTGTAAAGTGTTGCTCTGTCCACTACACTACTCTGCCGCCTGAAACAGTCCAAACATTGTGCTGAGGCAGCTCACAAGTGCCAACAGTATGCCCACAGTTCATTAATCCTAACCGGTACATCTTTGGAATGTGGATGGAAACAAAAACACTTGGAGGAAACCCACATGGTGATGGGGAGAATGTGCAGACTTCTTACAGACAGTGGTGGGAATTGAGCTTGGGTTGCTGGCACCGTAAAGCATTACGCTAGGCTCCCATGTCACCTGAGGGAGTAAGGGATTAGAATAATAACTGATGAACAAAATCAGTGCTAGATTTCTTTCCCTGAAGTAGTCAGGCTTTTCAATTATGACCACTTTTATGATTGATTGTTTTTCCTTTGTCACTAACAAATTACCACATTTATTGAATTCATATTGACTAGACAAACTGGCGACACGGGTAGATTTTAATTTTTATGCTTTGGATAATTTATTACTGAACAAATCACAATTTTGAAAATTGTAAGTGCATCATCTCCTAAAATTAAAACTGGGCATATCCACAATTTTAAAAAAAACTTCAATTTTATTACTTTGCAGAATACATTTTCCCAGTGGGTAGAATTTCTTGGCTGCATTTCAACCTAGTGATTAAAAAAGTTGGCAGAAATATAACTTTGGCATTAAAACACTGTTTTTCCAAACAAAGAGTAATACTGAAGTTAAAGTGTGATATAATACATTCAGGTAATAAAGTTCACCCTAAACCTATACCCTCCATGGTTTTGGATTCCCACGACCTGGGAGGAAAGAGTTGTTATACAGCATGTTGCTATACTAAATTATATTTTGTTGAAGAGGCCGGTCAGTATTGTCCTAAAGATGAGAGACAGTGGCATAATAAAAGGCTAAGATATAAAAGCAAGGATGTAATGTTGAAGCTTTAAGGCACTGGTCAAACCACATTTGGAGTATCGTGAGCAGCTTTGGGCCTCATTTCGAAGAAAGAATACAGCAACATTGGAGAAGGTTCAGAGGTTTGGAAGAATGATCCTGGGAATAAAAGGATTAATGTAGGAGGAGCATTTGATGGTTTAGGGCCTGTACTCACTGAAGTTCAGAAGAATACTGAAAGACCTAGATAGGCGTGGAGAGGATGTTTCCAGTAGTGGGTGGTGGGGGTCAAGGAACAGAGGGCGCAGCCTCAGAATATTCTAAGGACGTCCTTTAGAACAGAGGTGTGTAGGAATTTCTTTAGCCAGATGGTAGTGAATCAGTGTGGAATTCATTGCCAGATGACTTGGAGGCCAAGTCATTGGGTACTTTTAAAGCTGTGGTTGATAGGTTCCTGATTAGTAACAGTGTCAAAGGTCACAGGGAGAAGGCAGGTGAATGGGGTTGAGTGGGATAATAAATCAGTCAAGATAGGATAGCAGAGCACACGTGATGGACCAAATAGCCTAATTTTGCATCTAGGTCTTATGGTTCAAGGTTAGCAATGTAAAGATTAACAAGTGTAATTTTGGTAATTAACAGATCCAAATTTGGGAGTGCTAGGCTTAAGATATTCTCACCAAAAGTGCTTCTTTTAAACAAGCAAAACCTATGAGAATGTTTAATTTGTTTTTGGAAATAGCAGAAGCAAACAATCAATTTGTGCATTTTAACATAATCACGGATAGTACTTTGTTTGATGACATTAACTGCTCAGAACGCTTGGCTTTGCTTCTAAATGTCAGCACATTTTAACTTCTTCCTTGGTGCCTTACGCTGGTGAACAATTTTCCAGGTACAGTGGTATACTGCATATATTTACGTATGAAATTGCTGGAGGAGATTCAGGATTATTTCTACTACATGTAAACAGCAAGCTAGCTATATCTGTACTACATCTATTTATGGAAAAATAAATATAACTTACCAGTTTGATGGCCACATATTCATTCGTGTACAAATTCTTTCCTGCATGCAAAAGAAAGTACAAGCTCTTAAAAAGACCAAATAACGCAGCACTAAGGCATTACTATTGTAAACTCACATGGATGTATGCTCTCTCAAATTAAACCACAAGTTGCAGAAAAGTCAGGAATTAATCAAATAAGGATAAGGATTCTTACCACAGTTCCTGCATAACTCAGAAATTGGCCAAATAGTGATTTTTTTTAATGCAATGTGGTTCAGTACAAAATAGAGTTTCTATACTTGTTTGTGTTAGTTTAAAAGTATTGCACTGGAAGATGACATTAGCACAGAACTAGTCACACCCTCAAATTAAATTCACTGCTGTTGTAAGTTAGAGTCAATTGCTCTAGTTTGCAGAGTTTTATAGAGCAGCTCAAAATTCCTTCACATTCACAAGAAAAATAATTAAATTGAATAATAATTGTGTATAACTGAGGCGTTTTTATCTTTGCTCAATGAAGGGGTGTAAAGGTTGTCTGGTTACCACATGCTACAGTTTTTGATTTATTAAAATGAATTAGAGTTTGAACATTTTGAAAGCTCTGATATAGAATTCTTTACTCCACTCAGAAACTTCAAGCAAAATATTATGCCCCTTTGGTTTAAAAGATTTTAATTTATTTAAAATTGTTATTCAAATATTGCAGACTAGGTTTGCAGTCCATTGGCCCATAGTTGATTCCCCCATGGGTGACATGCAAATAGTTTCGTCAAGTCATGTAGAAACAAATGTCACTATTAAAAGGGCATGGGAATTCCTTTAGTGCCTAGGTTAACACATCAGCAGTTCTGACTTGCAAAATGAACTTCGTTGCAGTACCTGCAAAATCTATATCGTAGATCTAATCATTCAGAAAGCTAACAATGTTAGAACATAAACATGAGAAATTCTGCAGAAGCTGAAAATCCAAAGCAACACATACTGTACACACACAAAATGCTGGAGCAACTCAGCAGGTCAGACACATCCATGGAAATGAATAAATAGTCAACGTTTTGGACTACACTATTCTTCAGGACAGTTGTTACGCATGTCAGAGGTGCACAGATATGGTATGCAAAGGAGTAAAATGTTACCACAATTAAGGATTTAGATGTTAATGAGGTAAAAGGACCAGATTACCTGATTGTAATCTCAACTCTATGGTACCTTGCAATCTTCAACTTCAGAATCAGGTTTAATAACATTGGCATCTGCCAAGAAATTTGTTGTTTTGTGGCAGCAATATATTGCAATACATAATAAAAAAATATAAATTACAATAATGTACAGTTTATAAAATTTAGTGCAAAAAGAGCAAAAATATTGTTTATTGTCCATTCAGAAATCTGATGGGAGAGAAGGATTGATCTAAAAGGTTGGTCTGTGTAGGCTCCTGTACCTCCTTCTTGAATGTAGCAATGAGAAGAGGGCACATTCTGAGTGACGGGGGTCTTCTTGAGGCATCACCTTTTGAAGGTGTCCTAGATGCTGGGGAGGCTGGTGCCCATGATGGAGCTGGCTGAGTTTACAGCTTCTGTAGCCTTTTCTGATCCTGTGATGAGGCTCCTCCATGCATTACAGATGGACCAGACAGTGATGCAATTAGTTAGAATGCATTTCACTGTACATCTATAGAAATTTGCGAGAGTCTTTGGTGACATACAAAGTCCCTTCAAACTCCTCATGAAATATAGCTGCTGTTGTGCCTTCTTAGTAATTGCATCAATATCCATGATAGATCTTCAGAGATGTTGACACCCAGGAACTTGAAACTGCTCACCCTTTCCACTGCTGATACCTTGACGAGGATTAGTGTGTTTCCTCAACTCCTCCCTCAAGTCCACAGTCAATTCCTTGGTCTTGCTGACTTTCAGGACAAGATTGTTATTGCGACACCACTCAACCAGCTGATCTACCTCGCTCCTGTACGCCTCCTCACCACCATGTGAAGATCTGCCAATAGCTGTGTAGTTGGCAAATTAATAGATGGCGTTTGAACTGTGCCCAACAGGGTTAGGGTTAGAGAGTAAAGCAGTGGGCTAAGTAGGCATCCTTGAGTCAGATCAGCCATGATAATGAAATGGCACAGCAGGTATCAACAGATGGTCTGCTGCTGCTCCTGACTTCACCTTAACATTAGCACATCATCAGTTCACAATTACATGTAACCTTTCAGTGAAAGGTTCAAGAGGCTTACAGTTTCCAACTAATTAGTATACAGTGGTGGAAAAGCAATGAATACTTACACCCAATGTTGAAATTCTGTATTTGAGTTCGAGTCCAAATAATTCTTTTTTTTAAAACATTCAAAAAGTTAATTACCAACTGAAACTTTAATTGGTTTATCACAACTGATGAAAGATAGAATATTTGAATACTGGCACTGTGCTTCCATTCAGTTGTGGATAAAACCTCTTCAGATGGTGCAAGACATTCTCAGGGGTTGTACTTGGCATAGATGGGGCCTGTACTCACAACTGAGCTCTAACAATTATCCAAGATCTTTTCTATTTCACCTGAAGCTCAAAGAGCTTGCACAACCTTCACAGTCACAGAACACTACAGTACAGAAACAGGCCCTTCGGCCAATCTAGTCCATACCAGACTGTTTTTCTGCAAAGAGCCATCAGTCCGCACCTGAACATAACCCTCCATACCTGGCCCATCCATGTGCTTGTCCAAGCTTCTTTTAAATGTTGCAATTGGACCCGCATCCACTGGCAGCTCGTTCCACACTTTATACCACCCTGAGTGAAGTTCTTCCTAGGTTCCCCTTAAATATTTCACCCTTCAACCTAAACCCAAGTCCTGTAGTTCTAGTCCCCACAAACCTCAGGGGAAAAAGTCTGCATGTATTTACCCTATCTACTAATTTTCTATACTCTATAAGATCTCCTCTCATTCTTCTACAGACCAGAGAATAATTCCTGTTCATTCTTTCCCTATAACTCAGGCCACTAACATTTTTGCAAATTTTCTCTATGTATAAGCCTCTAGAAATGGGTGGAAAAATAAACTATATTCGGCCATGGCTACAAGTTGTATCCCGCCCCCGAGTATATAGTGTCCATCCAACTCCAGTATAGTAATGGATGGGACTGGTCTGTATGCTTTGTTCCCAGCTCCAGAGGAACACCCTTCACTGGTCTGAACAAACTGTCAGAGCCCTGCTTGAAAGTGATATGGCACATTTTATTATTGTCAAAGTTATTTGGCCGAATTCCTCATCAACAAAGCCTTCAAGATATACCAAGACCTTGTTGGCTAGTGGCAAGGAAAATAATCCCTGCCAGATCTTTAAAGCAAGGCTGGAGTAATGGGTCTTGCCACATGCCGCCCTTGTGACAGATGTACTCTAACTGAGACCACTGCCCAACTCCTTTGCTAGGAAAGTCTAATACAAGATACTTGTTGAGCCTTATCATGAACAAATGCATAACACAGGATGCACTATGTGGGCAGTTTCAATGCCACCCAACAAGTATCAACTGGTGCTAGAAAGCCAATAATGTCCACATCAAGGACCTTCACCATCCAGGCCATGTTCTCTTCTCGCTACTACCTTTGAGCAGAGGGTACAGGAGTCTTAGGTCCCACACCTCCAGGTTCAGGCACAGTTATTACCCTACAGTCAGGCTCCTGAAGCAGGGTGGAGAAATTTTACTGATTCCACAACCTACAGACTCACTTTCAAGGTCTCTAAAACTCATGTTCTCAGTGTTATATTTTTTACTTGTACAATTTGTCTTCTTTTGTACATTGGTGGTTTATCAGACTTTGTGTATAGTCTTCATAAATTCTATTCTATCACTTTATTTTCCTGTAAAAACACAAATCTCAAGGTAGTATATTGCAACATATACATACTTTGTTAATAAATTTATTTTTAACTTTAAAAGACATTCAGTTCTGTTCCCAAATTTAACTGGCATTCTAGAACAAGGAATTCTAGGGAAGATATTGATGCAAACTGGCAGCTTCTTGAGGTCCAGGAGTGTGTTGAGGAAGCACACCAAAACTTTGTACAGCCACTCAATTTGCTCAGGAGCTGTACAGAAATAGTAACTGACAACATGTTAATGTTTGCAATGGGAACAATACTTAATGAAAATGACAACTTGAATGCTCTGTGCTAGACACACATTTACTATTCAGTACTGTGCAAATATCTTTGGCACATACAGTGGCATGCAAAAGTTTGAGCACCCCTGGTCAAAATTTCTGTTACTGTGAATAGCTAAGCGAGTAAAAAATGAACTGATTTCCAAAAGACAAAGTTAAAGATGACACATTTCTTTCATATTTTAAGCAAGAAAACCTTTTTATTTCCACCTTTTACAGTTTCAAAATAACAGAAAAGGAAAAGGGCCCAAAGCAAAAGTTTGGGCATCCTGCATGGCAGTACTTAGTAACACCTTCTTTGGCAAGTATCAAGCTTGTAAACGCTTTTTGTAGCCAACTAAGAGTCTTTCAATTATTGTTTGGGGGATCTCCACCCATTCTTCCTTGCAAAAGCTTCTAGTTCTGAGAGATTCTTGGGCCGTCTTGCACGCACTGCTCTTTTGAGGTCTATCCACAGATGACGTTTAGGTCAGGGCCATGTTAGGTGAGGGCCATGGCAAAACTTTCAGCTTGTGCCTCTTGAGGTAGTCCATTGTGGATTTTGAGGTGTGTTTCGTTAGGTTCATTATCCTGTTGTAGAAGCCATCCTCTTTTCATCTTCGGCTTTTTTACAGATGGTGTGATGTCTGCTTCCAGAATTTGCTGGTATTTAATTGAATTCATTCTTCCCTCTACCAGTAAATGTTCCCTGTGCCACTGGCTGCAACACAAGCCCAAAGCATGATCGATCCATCCCCATGCTTAACAGTTGGAGAGGGGTTCTTTTCATGAAATTCTGCACCCTTTTTTCTCCAAACATACCTTTGCTCATTGCAGCCAAAAAGTCCTATTCAAAAGGTTCAAAGGAACATCGAAATAAGCCTGATGCATTTTGGAAACAAGTCCTGTGGACTGATGAAGTTAAAATAGAATTTTTAAATAGAACAAGAAGCCTTTTATAAGGAAGAATGGGCGAAAATCCCCCAAACAGCCACAAAAAGCGTTTACAAGCTGTGATATTTGCCAAAGGGGGTGTTACCAAGTACTGACCATGCAGGGTGCCCAACTTTTTGCTTCAGGCCCTTTTCTTTTTTTGTTATTTTGAAATGGTAAATGATGGAAATAGAAAAGTTTTCTTGCTTAAAATATGAAAGAAATGTGTCATCTTTAACTTTGTGCCTAAGACTTTTGCACAGTACAGAATTTGTCAATGTGGAATGAAGAGAGGTTTGCAAAATTTGGCAGGAACAAAGGATGCTGGGAAGAGCGAGGGTGTAGCATTGCACGAGGGGGTGAGACAGGTGGCAGAGGAGCGCCAGGAGTGGGGGGTGGGGGTGGCTCAGGTGCAGACACACTCAGCCTGAGACAACAGGCAATATCAATAAACCAACTGTTTGGAATCAAATGACCTTGCCTGATGTCTCAGGGCTGGATGTGTCCGCACCTGCACCACCCAACCTCCGCCCTGACACTCATTCTTTGCCCCCGTCCTACAACCCTCCTGTGGCACTCCACTCTTGCCATTTCCAAGATCCTTTGCTCCTGCCAGATTTACAAACTCGCTCTCTACTCCATGTTGACAAATACAGCACTGTGCAAAGGTCTTAAAGACGCCCTAGCTATGTACATGTGCCTAAGATTTTTGCACAGTACTGTATAGTTTCAGGGGACAAAATGGGGTGGCTGCAAGAGGACAGCATTTCCAATCACCCACAATTGCCAACAATTTTGGGGAAAGCAGGGTCCGGGTCTTTATAAGGAGCTGAGGCAGCATCTTTCACACAGGATCAAAGACTTGGTGAGTAAATGTTTTTTTAAGTAAACGGAATTTAAAACACCAACAACATAGATCAAGTCAGATATTTAACCAAAGTGTGCACTGAAGTTCATTTCAGAGTCTGGCTTTGAACATGCCTATTTAGTGCCGGGCAATCTTCCTTTTCCTAAACACTTAACCTTGGATATTAAGATTATTTGGGATAAGGTGTACCAGAATGTTTAAAAACTTTAGGAAGCGACTACAAGCTACCCCAATATCAGAAAACCACCAACTACATGTTATATCGAACGAGTGAATGCAGAAGGATGAATAGAGGTCCAAAGATCACGGTTAATTTGGTAAGCATGGCATTCGATGAAGATTGTTTCAACACTAACAATGGAACACACCTGCAGCAGCTTTAACAGTCTTTATGTTAGTGCTATTCGTTTAAAAACAAAATGCACATTAACTAAGAGTTTTCCCACATCAATACCATTCAAGCAATCATTCTTCACATAATCCTCACTGAAGACACTTGGTCATTTCTGTACTCAGTGAGCGTAGAACAATGCTTACATGACTGCACGTTACATGAGCATTAGATGTTAACACAGAATCCAACAAATATCCAAATGTATATCTGGACAGCAGCCTATTTAATTGTTCATTATTCCTTTTTTTGTTAAATCTGTTATATACTTCTATTTCACTGACAGGTTAATCAATTGTTTCATTTCAATTATTTTTTTTATTAGAAGATGAACCATAGCATTTAAGTAATTAGGAATCACTCTATCCATGTACAGGAAAGCTAACTCCCTTTTCCTCAAACGTACTCCTAGAAATACCAAACATATTGTCTACAGAGCAAATTGTTCAAATGTTATATATTTCAGTTAAAATATATTTTAAAAACTTAAGCCTCAAATTAAATCTTTGCCTTAATCTAGTTCATTTTCCGTAAGAGCAATGGTTTGCTTATTTTACTTCAGTAAGAAGTTAGTTCTGTAGTAACTAGGGCAAGAAACCTTAGCTTCAGTTGACAAGTTCCCTTTTATACATTTTAAAAGACACAAGCAATAAGGAGAGACCTGTGCAATAAGTAGGAATATCAGAGGCATTTTATACCTTTCTCCAAGCTGCATACTTAAAAGGAGGAACTCAGCAGTTTGTTTTTCAGTCCTCATTCCATCAACTGCAGTCCTTTGTGTCTGTATATTTAATAAGTGTTTGCAAAGAGGAACCAAATTCATACCTTCAATGAAGTCAAAAGACTGCTTACCAAAGCTTTCTTGGAAAAAAAAATGTTAGGTAAACTGCATAGAGGTTAGAAATGTGCTGAATGGGTTTCAATTTGCTGAAGAGATTTGACATGATAACTAAAGTCCCTCATCAACAGTATATTATGAGGAAAGATTAGAGAATGAGGTTCTTTAGAAAAGTGGTTAGAGGAATTATTATTACCCAATAGGTTTGAAAAAACATTTCAAGGAAATTTGAAGGATTTAATGTCAATACGGATCTGATTAGGACAAGTGAATGGTTTCCCTGGTTATAATAGTCAACTATAAAGATAACTTCACTAAATTGATGCAAGATATAGCACAAGCATTGTGTTCGACAAATGCCAAGATATAACAGGTGGGCCAGAGAGAAGATAAACATAAGGAACCGAAGAACATGTTATATGATGCATGATGTGTTCAGCCAGAAAATCAATGAAGTTAATAGGGATAAAACACTGCAGAGAGTGAATTTATATCCTGTATACCATGTTTTCCTTAATCATCTAAATGACAGATGTTTGTAAGCCTACAGCTAGGCAGACAGCTTGTAAAAGTTAACCATGTCATTTAAATTCACTTGATTACAAATATAAAAAAATGGTAAATAGAGCAATTCTTACAACTCTCACCTAAACGAAGCTCTCCAAAATTTCCACATCCAATCTTCTTTCCCACTCGGAAGTTGGGACCCACCATTAAGACTCCAGAGCTGCTCCCTGTACTCCGGCCACAGTTGGTTCCCCGTCCACCAGACTTTGACATTCTCTTTGTTTCTTCCACCTCCCCCCTCCCCCCTCTCTTATCAAAATCCATAAGTTTGTGATAGCCTGGCTTCTCCACGGTTACTTTGCCATGCAAACCCACAATGCCAAAACTTGCAATTTTAGTATATCATCACGGTTAAAACAATGGGCTACTGCACGTTCAGCACCACCAAAGGTCTCGACAAATCTTCCATTTCTGTCTTCTCTTGTACATTTTTTAAGAGACAAAGCATCCTCAGGTCAAATCGGAGTTAGTGATGGAACAATCACCTTCCTTTCTCTGGTGTAGACCTACAAAATAAAACAAATTAATGACTTGATATTTGTTTCCAGTAGCACAGAATTAAGAATAAATTGCAGCATTACTAAGCGAAAAGACCAGTCTTTCCTGCTCCTTGCTGTACAGGAAAGTTAAATGTTACAGGAGATTTTGATAATAGAAGGGTGAATGAAATTATTTAAATCAATACCAAGCCTACAATTTACTACATATTCTGGTACTTGAGAAGAGGGATTATTTAAATCCTGCAAATTCCTGCAATACGAAACCTTAAAAGCCTCATTATCATTTTTCAATGTTTCTTATAAGTCTGCGAAGACTACTGTAAATTTAGGCAGAAATGACCAATAGTTCCTTCTGCGGAAACACAGCCTTTAAGAATTATTGGGTCCTATCATGAACAATTTACGTTTTTTTAACTATTTCCTCTCTGGGGAGACATGGGTACTCCTGATGTCTTTTTTCTTGGCATGTACAAGACAGAAAATGGGATTAGCTCTATTTGTACTACATATCTCTAAGTATTACTATTGCGATGCTTATAAGATACAATATGCTTCTTGTAATCCAAAGCTGCTCTATTCTCCAATTTATTTTTGGCAAGAAATTCCCATTTTCATGGGTGATTTATGTTGATTCATTTAATTTACTGGATATATATTTTTTTCCCAGCACAAAGGGATTTGAATTATCAGCAGAATGAATCCACAAGGGCTGTGTAACATTACCTTCCCCAGTTTTTACCTTATATTGATGTCAGAGCTGGATTGCCGGGTAAACCCATAATTGAAAATGACAAACAGCAGAAAGCTTTGCATTAAGATGGATACCGCACATCACCGGAGTCGAAATTCAGTGCAAGGCAGATTGGTTAAATGACACTGCTGGCAGTGAGGAAAATGTTCAGGCATACAGAAAAGATATTTCAGTAACTTGCTCGGAAAGAGTATTTCATAAGCAGAGTCAGAGTCAATTAAAGATCCCCTAAAGAACAAGGCTGCACACAACAGATTGAAATTTAGAGTGTTAGAGGCTGTTAACATTCTTCACACTAGCCCTATTAATTCCCAGCAAATCCTGTTTAGGAAGTTCTTAAGTCAAGTCTATGACTCAAACCGGTTTTTCTGTTTTTAGAGTAGATTTTAATGAAATCTTCATGGGTTAGAATTCTTTTTGTCACTAGGTAACGTTAGTGAACATGGCCGTTCCATAAATCTGCTTTAATGGATTCACAAGAGAAAAATTCAGTGGAGTTTATGGAGGGTATCTTCGAAAGGCAACACCTCAAAAAGGCAGCATTCATCATCATGGACCCTCACCATCCAAGGGCATGCCCTCTTCTCATTACTACTACAGGACACACGCTCAATGTCTTAGGAAGAGCTTCCCCTCTGCTATCGCATTTCCGAATGGTCCATGAAACCATGAACACCACCTCACTATCTTTGCTCTCTTGTTGCACTTTTTTAAAAAATATTTTTATGTAAAATAAGTTTTTTTGGTATTATTGCAAAACAAACGAAACATGACAATACAGTATGTCAGTGACAATAAACCTGATTCTGATTCTAATGCTTGGAGCAGGATTCACAACAGCAATAAAAAAGTTAAAGGAATGCAGATTTTGGAAATCAGCAAAACAACTGAAAATGATGGAGAAATACAGAAGGTCAGGCACCTGGTGACAGAAACAGAGTTAATAGTTCATGTTAATGACCTTTCCTAATGACAGGCAGTGCAAATAAATTACTGTGGGAAGAGACTGAACACTTGACACTGATAAAGAACCATCCTTTACCTTGTCTTATCAGAATTAAATGTGCATTATAGCTCACATAATTGAGCATGTTGCACTTGCCACTGATGAGCTAGATGAACTTGGGATTTAAATGAAAATTTTACAGAACTTTTAAAAGTTTAACATTTCAACAGGACTCATCCAGTGCTTTTTACAAATTAATTAAGGTTTCTTGTAAGAGAAAATATAAAGTTTCATATATTGTGCAGATTGTTTTCCCGTCTGTGTGCATGCCATGTGCAAGTCTGGGACAAGCAGACTGAAAAAAAATCAGTGTGCAGAGTGGAGAAGGAATGGTCAAACTGGTAGTTCAGTGATGTGGTAGAACCACTTTATAGTGAGAATCCTTTGAGAATATTGCCAAGATAAAAGGGTATGCTTTAACATGATTGAATAATGTGTACAATTCTAAAATCATACACATTTAAATTGGGCGAAACAAGATTCTGTGACTGATGCTGAGATACATCATCAGGGATGTAACCTGGGGTCATTGGATGTTTCGGGTCTTTCAACATCAGATACTGTCACCCAAACGACCCCAGCCAGGGTTGATCAGGCCTTGGCTTGTGTCCCAGCAGCATTGGTCCACGGGCCATACCTTTTGATCCATAGCCATGTGGAGGTTCACTCAGCTGGCTCTATTCTTTGCAGCCCCCATAATGCCAAGGAGAGAGAAGGGTCTGCACAGCGCATGGCCAGAAAAATCTCTACACCACAACTCAGCTCAAAAGTACTCTACTCAGAAGTATTTTCTCACAAAGTAAACTGCTGACATAAGATAGCTGGGCATGCTGGCTATCCTATATCAGCACTCAACTTGCCCATCCATTGAGATGTTCCCACAGCCAATGATCTCACTTTAAGGACTCTATCTTGCTATCTCATGTTCTCCTTATTTATTACTATTTACTTA
Organism: Mobula hypostoma; assembly: GCF_963921235.1. NCBI lineage: Eukaryota > Metazoa > Chordata > Chondrichthyes > Myliobatiformes > Myliobatidae > Mobula > Mobula hypostoma. Next base: position 43,631,891 of record NC_086120.1, on the reverse strand, counting down.
TATTTGCATTTGCATAGTTTGTTGTCTTCTGCAGTCTGGTTGATCTTTCATTGATCAAATTATATTTACTATTTTATAGATTTGATGAGTACTACAGTAAAGCCCACAATCGGGTGATGTATATGCACTTTGATAATAAAATTACTTTGAACTTTGAATCTTGATTAAGCTATTAAGTGACACTTCAGAACAGTGAAAAGGTTTACACTCAGTGGCCACCTGATTATGTACAGAAGTGGAATCTGCCATGGTCTTCTGCTGCTGCAGCCCACTCACTTCAAGCTTCAACATGTTGTACATTCAGAGATGCTCTTCTGCACACCACTGTTGTAATGCATGGTTACTTGAGTTACTCTTGCCTTCCTGTCGGCTTGAACCAGTCTGGCCATTCTCCTCTGACCACTCTCATTATTAACAAAATGCTTTTGCCCACAGAACTGCCACCAACTGGATGATTTTGTTTTTTTGCACCATTCTCCATAAACTCCAAAGACTGTTGTGTGAAAATCCCAGGAGATCAGCAGTTTTTGAGATACTCAAACCACTCCGCCCAGCACCAAATTGTTTCATGGTCAAAGTAACATTTTTTTCTCCCAATTCTGATGACTGGTCTGAACTGAACCTCTTGACCATGCCTGCATGCTTTTATGCATTGAGTTGCCATCAAATGATTGACTGCTTAGATATTTGCAGTAATGAGGTGTACAGGCGTGCCTAACAAAGTGGCTACTGAATGTAATAATGAAAAATACATCACCTAACAGTAAATCTGGATTGATAAATTAAACCACTGGACCTGAGTGCATCTAAGATTATAGGTACGGCATTAAAGATTCTGTAGCATCATCAGAACAGATTAAAACTTGCACAATCCCTCTTCAATACTTATCCTTCCAATCGTAGCTGCTAGTTTAAGAGGTTCGTGAATCATCCCTGATTGAGTATTCAAGATCAATTCTTGATTAAAATTACCATGATCAGAAGTAGTGCAATTCTAAACTAAAATTTTCCAGACTGACAACAAAATTGGGCATTTTAATTCCAAGGATTGTCCTGCGTGAGCAATACAGCACTACTGTGAGCATCAGAAGATAGGGTCAGACTGTCAAAGAGTTCTAGCTACTGTAATTGCTACTCACGGTATGGTCTGCTCTGTGGGAGGGATGCCAAATGAGGATGGTTTGGCTGTTTGGCAGAGATCTCCATTTAACCCATGAGTGTGGTCTGGGGTTTCGGTCACCTGTCATTTCATTCTTTGTTCTGCTCTCACTGATCTTGGTCCTTAGCTCCCCGCACTGTGGCAATAAGCCACAATAGCACTGCGGTAAGCGTGAAACTATTATAGCTCGGAGCATTGGAGTTCAGAGTTCCTTCCAGATGTCATCTGCAAGAAGTTTGTATATCCTCCAGGTGCTCCAGTTTCCTTCCACAATCCAAAGATGTGTCAGTTAGCAGGTGACTAGATAATTTTAAACTGTCCTGTGATTAGGCTAGGGTTAAATTGGATTGCTGGGCATTGCGGATCAAAGGGCCGAAAGGGCCTATTCCGCTGTATCTCTAAATAAATAAACACCCGAGTCTCCAAACCAATAACCTTACCACCTCCGGAACTGACACTTCAATTTTAGATCATAACAACCAATCCCAAGTCTTCCAGCAGGAAAATACAGATAAGGATTCATTTGTACTCAGTTGCACCTATTGTGCTTGTGAGTTATGCATCATTCAATTTTTTTCCCCTTGTGTCAATGCATCTGGCTCTTGAAACTCTCATTTCTCTCAACCCCACCAAATAAACTGACCCTGAATCACATGGCATGCCTCTCAACTTACTTGAAAACTGTTACAAGACTAACTGATGAAAATTTACTGACTCAAGCATGAACTCAGCTTCTCTGTCCACTCCTGAAGTCCAACCTGCTAAGGTGCCCTACCATTTTCATTTCCCATAATGACAGATCCTGTGATCAATAGTCGGTCAAGATGGGGAATGAAAGTTGTTTCCAAAAAGGAAAAGACCTCTCTTCTAGAGTTTCATAATTTATTTTACTACCAAATAATTTGAACCAGGACTTAACATTTCTTACAAATGCCACTATCTTTATTTTTATTTATAAAGTGATACTTCCTGAGAAAACTAAAGAAATCTGGCCTGTCCCCTAAAACCCTCACTAATTTTTATAAATTCACCGTAGAAAGCATTCTTCTAGGGTGCATCACAACCTGGTATGGAAGTTGTCCTGTCCAAGATCGAAAGAAGCTGCAGAAGATCGTGAACACAGCGCAGCACATCACACAAACCAATCTTCTGTCCTTGGACTCACTTTACACTGCACGCTGTCAGAGCAGTGCTGCCAGGATAATCAAGGACATGACCCATCCAGCCAACACACCTTTCGTCCCTCTTCCCTCCGGGAGAAGACTCAGGAGCTCGAAGACTCGTACGGCCAGATTTGGGAACAGCTTTTTTCCGACTGTGATAAGACTGCTGAACGGATCCTGACCTGGATCTGGGCCGTACCCTCCAAATATAAGGACCTGCCTCTCGGTTTTTTTGCACTATCTTACTTCCCATTTTTCTATTTTCTATTTATGATTTATAATTTAAATTTTTAATATTTACTAATGTTTACTATTTTTAATATTTAATATTTGTAATCCAGGGAGCGGGAAGCATAGAATCAAATATCGCTGTGATGATTGTACGTTCTAGTATCAATTGTTTGGCCACAATAAAGTATAAAGTACAATGTGGAGTAGGTCCTTTTGGCCCTTTGAGTCACGTCACCCATAGCAACCCTGACAAACCTGATTAACTCTACTCTAATCGTGGGACAATTTACAATGACCCTACCTAGTACATCTTTGAACTGAGGGAAGAAACCAGAGCACCCGCAGAAAAAAAAACACGCTCCATGGGGAGAATGTACAGAGACTCCTGTACAGAACTGAACTCCAAGCTCTGGAACGCCCTGAGCTGTAACAGTATCATACGAACCACTGTGGGCAGAATTTAATCAAATCAATACTAATTCTCAAAACCAGGAAATGGTAATGGGATTGGTGTTGGTGAATGGATCAGTTTATCTTCAATCTCTGTTTGTGAGGTTAATATCAGGTCACTGCCATTTTTTTTTATTGCTGATGTAATAGGCATAATTGGTTGTACGCTCACTTGGAATATTGTGAGCAGTTTTAGGTCCCTTATGTTGAAAAAAAGGACATGCTGACTTTGAAGAAGGTCTGGAGGAGGTCACAAGAATGATTCTGGGAACTAAAAGGTTACTGTATTGGGAGCTCTGGGCTTGGACTCACTGGAGTTTAGAAGAATGAAGGGGAATTTCATTGAAACCAACAGAATATTTTAAGGCCTAGGTAGAGTGGGTGTGGAGAATATGTTTCCTATAATGGGTGAATCCATGACCAGAGGGCACAGCCTCAGAATAGAGGGATGTCCATTTAGAAAAGAGATGAGGAGGAATTGCTTTAGCCAGAGGGTAGTGAGTCTGTGGAATTTATTTCCAGACTACTGTGGAGGCCAAGTTCAATGGGTATATTCAAAGTGGAGTTGATAGGCTCTTGATTAGTAAGGGTGTCCAAAGGTAATGGGGAGAAGGCAGGAGCATGGGGTTCAGAGGAATAATAAATCAGCCACGATGGAATGGTGGAGCAGTCTCGATAGGCTGAATGGCCTGATTCTGCTATGTCTTATGGTCTAAATGTCAGAGGCCAAGCAAGAAGACTACTTCAAGTCCTTAGTAAGCTCTGTAGCTTGTAAACCCTGGAATATGTACTAATTCCATGGTCAGTACTACAGGATTTTATTGCCCGTCCACAAGAATAAGAACCCAGATCTGTGGCAAGCCTTTTAACTCAGTGCTTAACCTCGCAGGATCCTAGGGGACCCTCACAGGACACAACGCATTGCAGTTTGGAGGCAAGAGTAGATTGAAACCATGCTCTTGGGAAAAACAATCTAAGCTACACAAAATAGTAGAGGAACTCAGCAAGCAAGACAGCACCTATGGAGGGAACTAACGATTTGGGCCAAGACCCTTCATCAGGACTGGAAAGAAAAGGGGCAGAAGCCAGAATAAGGTGCTGTGGGGAGGGGAAGGAATACAAGCTGGCAGGTGAAAGGTGTGGGGGGTAGTGGGTAGGTTGGGGGGGGGAATCAATAAGACGCTGGGAAGCAATAGGAGGAAGAGAAGAAGAGTTAGAAAAAAAAAATCTGATTTCTAATCTAAAGGTAAAGGATCCAGGTTTTTTGACCCAAGTAAAATTAGATTAGATTAGATTCAACTTTATTGTCATTGTGCCAAGTACAGATACAAAGCTAATGAAATGCATTTAGCATCTGACCAGAACTACAAAGAATAGTGTTATTTACAAAATAACCGCGAATTAAAAAAGTGCTACAGCACACAAATATAAAAGTACTGAGACAGTACAATACTGATGCAATACTGCTTAGCGCTGTGATGAGAGGTTCAGCAGTGTCACAGCCTCAGGGAAGAAGCTCTTCCTGTGCCTGTTGGTGAGGGAGCAGAGGCTCCTGTAGCGCCTACCGGATGGGAGGAGAGTAAAAAGTCCATGGTTAGGGCGAGATGCATCCCTGATAATGCTTTTCGCCCTGCCCAGGCAGCATTTCTGGTAGATGTTCTCAATGGTGGGCAATTGGGTGCCGATAATCCGCTGGGCAGTTTTCACCACACGCTGGAGTACTTTGCGGTCCGATACGGGACAATCGCCATACAACACTGAGATGCAGTTGGTGAGTATGCTCTCAATGGTACAGCATTAAGAGCAGCCCCAAATTTGATTTGAACTGTGATGAGAATACACATAGATTAAGATGCTAGCTGGCCTGTGCTGGCACCAGTGGGATCAGCAGTTGGTCTGCCACCTGTCTTCAGGAGAAAGAGAGATAAGGAAAACAATGAAGCAGCATTTGGAGATGTTAATGAAGGGACGGGAGAGAGTAACAGAAGGAGAGCTGTCAAGATCGGCTCCCCCTTTGAACCCTGAACTGGTTGAAGTGATGGACAGGCGATACCCCAGCAGGGGGATAAAAAGGGACAGGTTTGCTAAGGCGACACACACGACACCCCGAAGTAACGAGACCCTGGAAGCGGTGCGTCTCCCACCAGTCGGTGGGAAGTTTTGGACGGCTGTTCGCGGGATCAAGCCATAGACGCACAGGGTGGAAAGGCACGATCGGCGGGAACCTGGTGTGTGTCCACCCTTGCCTGGGTGCCAGGTTCACCGCAGAGAAATGATCGTATCTGGAAACGGAGGGGTCACGGTCGGTGACCTCAGGTGACATCACAAAGGACTGGCCCGAAAGCTGACTACGAAGGTCTGTGTGGAAGCCGTTTGAATATTCATTCGTTTTGCTCTCTCTCTCCTTCCCCCCCACACTGTCCATCTCCCACGGCAGCGATTACTGCGAACTGAACTGAACTAAATTGAACTGAACTTTGCGTCACTTTGAAACTGGTCATTTACCCCTAGACAACGATAGAGCTTGATTGATCCTGTTATCTTAATTCTGTGTACATGTGTGTTTATCATTGCTGAACTGTTGCATTTATTATCCTTTTGATTAGAGTACTGTGTTGCTTGTTTCTTTAATAAAACTTTCTTAGTTCTAGTAACCCAGACTCCAACTGAGTGATCCATTTCTGCTGGTTTGGCAACCCAGTTACGGGGTACGTAACAGAATTCAATGGTAATTACTCGAATCACATGCTGTATTTTACGAGTTCTACAGAATGTGACCATGCCAATCCTGATAACACTGGACAGTGCCCTTTCCTTCTCACAAAAAATTGATAGTGCCATTAAAGGCGTACTTGCTAATCTTATAAAGTGGATTAGTTAATCAACTTTGAACTGGATTTATAATTGCAGATATACCAACCACACAAAAGTTTACTTTTTAAACTAGAAGATGGCATTAGGTGCCAAAGAAATGACATGGTGTTATGGCAATTAATGTTGCTGCCAGCTCACAGTTCTAGAAGGCCAAGTTCAATTCTGACCTCTGATCATTCTGGAATTTATACATTCTTCTGTGACTCACATGGGTTTCCTCCCCCATTGTAAAGATGTAGGGTTGGCAGATTAATTGGTTGCTATAAACTAATCCTCGCATAGGTGGGTGGAAATGAAATCAGAGGAACGTTAATAAGACAACAGATTCTATGGGGAAATGGAATTGCTCTGAAAGCTAACATGAACTCAATGGGCCAAATGGTCTCTTTCAAGGTCATAAAGACACGGAAACATCACATTGTTTTCACACACTGGAGGATCTGTCATGCCCTGACCAACACGCTACAGCTAATTCCTACTGCTTGTAAATATTTATGGTGAAAGAAGTTGATCCTTGATTAACAGTCCCCAAAGGACACATCACCAGCACCAGCCTCCCCGCCATCAAGGATGTATATATAGAAAAGTGCCGGAAAAGAGCCAGCAATATCATGAAGGATCCCAACCACCCTGCTCAAGGACTGTTTGTCTCACACTCATCAGGGTGGTAGCTATGTAGCACCCACACCAGACTCAAAAACAGTTATTTTCCCCAAGCAGTAAGTAAGGTGCAGCACCATGGGAGGCGTATGGGACAGGATTGCACAAGAGGAGTGCCAGGCACAGGAAGAGGTTTGGGGGCAGATTACGCCCAGTCCTGAGACACCAGGGAAGGTCATTTGATTCCAAACAATTGGTCTACTGATCATTTCAGAATGTCTCTGGTGCTTCCTGCTCCCTCCCCTCTTCCTGCCCCCTTTTCCCATCCATGATTCCCCTCTCCCATCGCCCCAAGAAGCAGATTCCAGGCACCCGCCACTCTCCATGTAGAAAATTTTCCCCTCTCATCTTCTTTGCAATGATCCCCTCTCACTTTAGAAGCATGCCCTCTGACATTAGACATTTCAGCTCTGGGAAAAGGATACTCCATCTATGCCTCTCAATCTTACAATCTTCCCTCAGGCTCTGCTGCTCCAGAGAAAACAACCCAAGTTTGTCCACCTCTTGTTCTAACACATGCTCTCTAATCCAGGCAGCAACCTGGTAAACCTCTTCTGCAGCCTCTCCAAAGACTTGAATTCCTTCCCATAATGGGGCAACCAGAACTGCTTGCAATACTCCAGATACGGCCTAACTGGAATTTTATAAAGTTGCAACATAACTTTCTGACTTTTGAACTCACTGCTTCAACTAATAGATGCAAGCATGCCATATGCCTTCTTAACCACCCTATCAACCTGTGTAGTCAGTATCAGTGATTGTAGTGCAATGGTCACCTTTGGAATATGGTCACTGGAGTGAACCATAAATATCAAACCAAATGCTGAGTCACGCTTTTTCTTTACACGAGTAGTTCTGCTAGACAACGGTGGTTATGTTCCTAAGAGAACTCATTATAGCACAACTGACTGCAGTTGCTTTTAAACCTCAGATTGAAATAGGTTTTCCCCACTCAGAATATAACCACTGAGGTTTGGGTAATGCAAATGTCGTTTCCTTATCTATTAATCACTTTTGAACCCAAGTGCACTGATGGAAGCACATGTACAGCTATTTGTATGGGAAGTTCTTGATTGTGGAATATGTCTAAGAGGAAGAAACGAGTTTAGAGGAAATCATCAGAACTGCTCATTCTTCTTTGTGGCAGATCTTCGACATTTTTTGCTGCTGGTAAGTGCTGCTGAAAGGGTAGATGACAATGTCACCAATCATCACAATCTGATAACAATGAAGGAACACTGTCAGTGATCTAAGGAAGTTTAGAAAGAAAATACAAAGAACAGGTTTTAAAGATAAACCAGAAAATACTGGAAACACTCAAGGCCTGACATAAGAACATAAGACCATAAGACAAAGGAGCAGAAGTCGGCCATTCGGCCCTTCGAGTCTGCTCCGCCATTTTATCATGAGCTGATCCATTCTCCCATTAGTCCCACTCCCCTGCCTTCTCACCATAACCTTTGATGCCCTGGCTACTCAGATACCTATCAATCTCTGCCTTAAATACACCCAATGACTTGGCCTCCACTGCTGCCCATGGCAACAAATTCCATAGATTCACCACCCTCTGGCTGAAAAAATTTCTTTGCATCTCTGTTCTGAATGGGCGCCCTTCAATCCTTAAGTCATGCCCTCTCGTACTAGACTGCCCCATCATGGGAAACAACTTTGCCACATCCACTCTGTCCATGCTTTTCAACATTTAAAATGTTTCTATGAGGTCCCCCCTCATTCTTCCAAACTCCAGGGAATACAGTCCAAGAGCGGACAAACGTTCCTCATATGTTAACCCTCTCATTCCCGGAATCATTCTAGTAAACCTTCTCTGAACCCTCTCCAGCGACAGCACATCCTTTCTTAAATAAGGAGACCAAAACTGCACACAGTACTCTAAGTGAGGACTTAGCAGTGCCTTATAGAGCCTCAACATCACATCCCTGCTCCTATACTCTATTCTTCTAGAAATGAATGCCAACATTGCATTCGCCTTCTTCACCACCGACTCAACCTGGAGGTTAACCTTAAGGGCATCCTGCACGAGGACTCCCAAGTCCCGTTGCATCTCAGAACTTCGAATTCTCTCCCCATTTAAATAATAGTCTGCCCGTTTATTTCTTCTGCCAAAGTGCATAACCATACAGTTTCCAACATTGTATTTCATTTGCCACTTCTTTGCCCATTTGCCCATTCTTCCAATCTATCCAAGTCTCTCTGCAGACTCTCTGTTTCCTCAGCACTACTAGCCCCTCCACCTATCTTTGTATCATCAGCAAACTTAGCCACAAAGCCATCTCTTCCATAATCCAAATCGTTGATGTACAAAGTAAAAAGAAGCAGCCCCAACACAGACCCCTGTGGAACACCACTGGTAACCGGCGGCCAACCAGAACGGGATCCCTTTATTTCCACTCTCTGTTTCCTGCCAATCAGCCAACACTCTATCCACCTATGTAACTTTCCCGTAATTCCATGGGCTCTTATCATGTTTACCTACCTCATGTGTGGCACCTCGTCAAAGGCCTTCTGAAAATCCAAATACACAACATCCACTGCATCTCCCTTGTCTAGCCTACGTGTAATTTCCTCAAAAAATTGCAATAGGTTTGGCAGGCAGGATGTTCCTTTAAGGAAATCATGCTGAGTTCTGCCTATCTTGTCATATGCCTCCAGGTACTCCGTAACCTCATCCTTGACAATCGACTCCAACAACTTCCTAACCACCAATGTCAAGCTTACAGGTCTATAATTTCCTTTTTGCTTCCTTGCCCCCTTCTTAAATAGCGGAGTGACATTTGCAATCTTCCAGTCCTCCGGAACCATGCCAGGATCTATTGACTTTTGAAAGATCATTGTTAATGCCTCTGCAATCTCCACAGCTGCTTCCTTCAGAACACAAGGGTGCATTCCATCTGGTCCGGGAGATTTACTTACCCTCAAGACTATTCAGCTTCTTGAGTACTTTCTCTGTTGTAATTGTGACTGTGCACACTTCTCTTCCCTGACACCCTTGAGTGTCCGGTATACTACAGATGTCTTCCTCAGAGAAGAATGATGTAAAATACTCGTTCAGTTCCTCCGCCATCTCCTTATCTCCCATTACAATTTCTCCAGCATCATTTTCTATTGGTCCTATATCTACTCTGAGCTGTTTTTTTTACTCTTTATATACTTGAAAAAGCTTTCAGTATCCTCTTTGATATTATTTGCTAGCTTCCTTTCATAGTTCATCTTTTCCCTCTTAATGACATTCTTAGTTTCATTTTGCAAGCTTTTAAAAACTTCCCAATCCTCTGTCTTCTTGATAAAGTTTGAAGGAATGGGGGATTCTCAAGATTCCTGTAAACAATGGATTCAGTACTGACTATGTCTGTGACTGCAGTGTGTTTGAATAATGTCTCACAGCTGCTTTCTTTGGAGCAAGATAAGGGTTAAAGTTCGCCAGATCTACATAGGTGTCTCTGGGCTTTTCACATCTTTTGATTTTGACAAAAAGCAGTACCTGATGGAAATTAGACAGAACATTCCTTCCTTAATTAAAGCATAAATTTGACGGATGTTCTTATCTTTGTAATTAAGTTGTGGCTCCAGCAAACCAGGTAGGACATTCTTTTCTTTAATTAAGGTGGCTGGAGTGTAACAAATTGATTGTACTTTTGTATCAATAGTCTATTAACTTGACTGGAATAGTTATCAAACTGATTGTTTTCTGTATCAATAGTCCATTGACTTGACCGGAATGGCTATCAAACTGATTATACTTCCGTATCGGTGGCCTTATAACTTCTGACAATTCTAACATCGGGCAGTGAACTTGTAGAACCGCCGGGGAGATGAGAAAGGGTCTCTCCCTGATGTCGGGTCCAAGTTCACTCGCCGGCCGAGCTCGAAGAAATAAATGGGTGAAAGGATAAGTAACGATCCTTTTGTGCTGTCGTTATTTGATCTAGCACAGTTACATTTACATTCCCACTAATTTTTGCTTCCTTGTATGCCCTCTCCTTTGCTTTAACTTTGGCTTTGACTTCTCTTGTCAGCCACGGTTGTATCCTTTTTCCATTAGAAAATGTCTTCTTTTTTGGAATACATCTGTCTTGCACCTGCTTCACATCTCGCATAAACTCCAGCCACTGCTGCTCTGCCGTCCTTTCCGCTAGTGTCCCTTTCCAGTCAACTTTGGCCAGTTCCTCTCTCATGCCAGTGTAATTTCCTTCACTCTACAGAAATACCGACACATCGGATTTCGGCTTCTTATTTTCAAATTTCACAGTGAACTCAATCACGTTATGATCACTGCCTCCTAAGGGTTCCTTCACCTCAATCTCTCTAATCATCTCTGGTTCATTACACAATACCCAATCCAGTACAGCCAATCCCCTAGAGGGCTCAAAAACAAGCTGTTCTAAAAAGCCATCTCGTAGGCATTCTACAAATTCTCTCTCCTGAGATCCAGTGCTGACCTGATTTTCCCAATCCACTCGCATGTTAAAATCCCCCACAATTATCATAACACTGCCCTTCTGACAAGCCTTTTCTATTTCCTGTTGTAATTTGTAGTCTACATCACGGCAGTTGTTAGGAGGCCTGTATATAACTGCCATCAGGGTCCTTTTACCCCTGCGATTTCTTAGCTCAACCCATAAAGATTCTGCATCTTCCGATCCTATGTCATCTCTTTCTAATGATTTGATATCATTTCTTACCAATAAAACCACGCCACCCGCTCTGCCTACCTGCCTATCCTTCCAATACACCGTGTATCCTGGGACGTTCAGCTCCCAGAGACGTGCATCCTTTAGCCACGTCTCAGTGATGGCCACAATATCATACCTGCCAATCTGTAGCTGTACGACAAGATCATCCACCTTATTCCTTATGCTGCATGCATTTAAGTATAACACCTGAAGACCAGTATTTGGTACTTTTCACTTTGATTGCACTGCAACTCGTCCCAATGGCTGCAAATTTGCCTCATCCCCTGCCTGTCCTTCCTGACATCTCTACTGCTCATTATCTGAGATTTATCTCTGTTTACCCCCTCCTCCGCTTATCATTTCAGTTCTCATCCCCCTGCCAAATTAGTTTAAACCCTCCCTAACAGCTCTGTTAAACCTTCCCACCAGGATATTGGTCCCCTTCAGGTTCAGGTGTAACCCGTCCTTTTTGAACAAGTCATACTTCCCCCTAAAGAATCCCAATGATCCAAGAATCTGAAACCCTGCCCCCTGCACCAGTCTCTCAGCCACGCATTCATCTGCCTGATCCTACTATTCTTGCCCTCGCTAGCACGTGGCACAGGTAGCAATCCCGAGATTACTACCCTGGAGATCCTGCTTCTCAGCTTCCTTTCTAACTCCTGGAAATCTCTCTTCAGGACCTCCTCCCTTTTCCTATCTATGTCATTGGTACCAACATGTACCAAGATAGCTGGCTGCTCGCCCTCTCCCTTCAGAATATTCTGGACCCGATCTGAGACATCCCGTACCCTGGCACCTGGGAGGCAACACACCATGCGGGTATCTCCGTCAGGCTCACAGAATCTCCCGTCTGTTTCCCTGACTATGGAATCCCCTCTGACTACTGCATTCCTCTTCTCCCTCCTTCCCTCCTGCACAACAGTGCCAGGCTCAGTGCCAGAGACTCGGTGACTGTGGCCGTCCCCTGTCAGGTCATCCTCCTCAACAGCAACGAAAACGAGATACTTGTTGCTGAGGGGGGCAGCCACAGGGGTGCTCTCCACTATCCGGGCATTTTCCTTCCCTCTCGTGACAGTCACCCAGTTTTCTGACCCCTGTAGCCTCGGGATGACTACCTCCCTGTAACTCCTGTCTATCACCTCTTCACTTTCCCTAATAAGCAGTAGGTCATCAAGCTGCAGCTCCAGATCCCTAACACGGTCTCTGAGGAGCTGCATCTCAGTGTACCTGGGGCAGATGTGGCCATCGGGGAAGTTGGAGGTCTCCCAGGATTCCCACATCTGATACCCTGAACAAAGCACCAACCCTGCAGACATGCTACCTAATTCTACAGGAATGAAACAAGGAAAAATAAGTCTACTCACTCACTTACCTCGCCAAACACACAAACTTTTTAAACCGTTAGCTCGTACCATTAGCTGTGTGAGCCCTGCTGTTCCTCTGTCTGTCTAGGCCGATTCGCCAAGGGGAGGAAAAAAAGAGTTGGGCCTCGCTCTTCCCTCTTCCTGTTACCGCCTAAGCCCGTTGAGCCAAAGTCCTACACTCTGCTGCCCGCTGTATAGGGTGGTCTCCCTTTTAAACTCTCCGCACTGTCCTGTCTACGTCACGTGCCTGCGCAGTCTCGTCCATCTTGTACTCGAAGAAGTTTTTTAAAAAACTGCCTTCCTTCCGAATTTAGCTCTAATACCACTCTTCTTATCCCGATCCAAAAAAAAATCACCGATAACCAAAACTTATTAATTAATTTTGAGATATAGCACGGTAACAGGCCCTTCCGGCATAATGAGTCTACACTGCGAGATTCCATCATGTGACTAATTAACCTATTAATCACAAACACAAGTAAATCTGCAGATGTTGGAAATCCAAGACAACACACAGGAGATGCTGGAGGAACTCAGCAGGCCAAGCAGCATCATTGGAGATGAAAAAACAGTCGTAGTTTCAGGCCAAAGTCCTTCATAAGGACTGATAAAGGGTCTGGGCCCAAAATTTCAACTGCTCATTCATTTCCACAGCTGCTGCCTGACCTGCTGAGCTCCTGCAGCATTTTGTGTGTTTGAATGTGGGAAGAAACTGGAGCAAACCTACTCGGTCACGGGGAGAACATACAAACTTGTTACGGACAGTGGCTGGAATTGAACCCGGGTCGGTGGCGCTGTAAAGCAATACACTAGTCACTAAGCTACCGTGCTGTTGCCCTTGACTAAACCAACTATATCTAGTATCTTTTAACTTACTTCAAAATTACATCATCTTTCTAAAAGACAATCAGCAAAATAGCAATCTGCTATTTATAATCCCCAAAACTTAGGTAGTAAGCCAATGTATGCAATGAAGTTTATAGAACAATGACAAATCACTACAGAATATTGCTAAAAGCGTTGCACTACAATATTTTTAAGGCGGTGTCGACCATTTTTGTTCCAATCTACATTTTACAAACATTGGGTTAGTTGATTTTACAGAAAACTAACTTGATATTTGTATATTTTCTCCTCCAATAAATTCAAAAGATGGTATGAACATAAAACAACAAATCATTTCATCAGGAATGTATTGAAGTTGCTTGTTGCTTGGTTTTGCTTTTCTTAAATGCACAATGCCTGCAGTTTCTCAAGTAATTCCACTCCACTTTCCACAACTACAGTATTCACATTAAATCCTGCCTTTAAGAAAACAATTTAACAAATTCCAATGATCAAGAATCACAAACTTTTGTTTTTACAAAAAAGGTACCAGCAGAGATAAATAATCCTCAAACAGCAAATTTAAGGAAACTCCCACTTCTCTGGCTAACCGGTTGTACCAGTTTTTAAGTTTGTAATCCTGACTTCAATTATTTAAGATTCAAACTACATTTATTACCTAAGTATACAATACACAACCCTCAGATTCGTCCTCCCACAGACAGCCATAAAACAAAGTAACACCATGGAACCTGTTCCAAGACAACAAACACCCAATGCATGAAAAAAAAGCAAATTGATCAAATATATTTAAAAAATGAGCAAAGAATACTCAAACTGCAGAGTTCTCGAAATGGTCTAGTTTAGTTCAGTTCAGTCCAGTGCTGTTGGTCGATGATCGCAGGCCGCAGAGCTAGTCCGTGCCAAAGCACCCCAATCAAATCATTCAAAATAGCAAAAAAAAGTAACCAGAAACACATATAACACAAACCACAAAGTCCTCCAAAAGCAGTCCATAGACATGCTGATCAAACCTTGCAGCATGGGACCCAAGTCTTCCGCACCTTTCTCCAGCAGCAAGCGAGAGAGGGTAGGAGACTGGTCAAGTGCAGGCAGGCAGCGCTGAACACTTGTTCACCTCCCGCTCTTGTCAATTGTCCAAACTGACTATCCATTGTAGAGTCTTCCTGTTGGCCACAGTGCAGTTTCCATACCAAGCTGTGATGCAGATTGTCAAGATGCTCTCTATTGCACATCTCTAGAAAGGCGTGAGCATGGATGTGTAAAGTTCTGCTCTCTTTAGCCTCAAAGTAGAGGAGCTGATGAGTTTTCTTGACTATGTAGCACGTGCTCTAAGTTCACGACAGGTTGTGTTTGGTGTGCACTCCTGGGAGTTTGAAACTACTTGCAGTTTTCACTGCTATACTGCCAATGTAAAGGGGAGGGAGTTGTGAGTGGTGCGAATTCTCCTGAAGTCAATAACCATCTCCTTTGTCTTGTTGACATTAAGACACCAGGCCTCAAGCTCTTCCATCTCCTCTCTGTGGGCAGTCTCATTGTTATTGATGAGTCCCACCACAGTTGTGTCATTGGTGAACTTGACAATGGGATTACTCAGGTATATGGCCATGCAGTCATGTGCAAGTAGAGTTTGCAGCATTGGGCTCAGCACACAGCCTGGGGGGGGGGGGGGGGAATCTGTGTTGAGAATGATAGGGAGGGAGGAAAAGTTGTGCAGAAAGGTAACACCCAGTTGCAGAGTGATGTATTTTGACCAAGTAGGAATTTGTTCACCAAGGTCTGTAGGACAATAGTGTTGAATGCCGAACTGAAATCCAGAAACAGCAATCTAATGTATGTGCCCTTGTTTTCTAGGTGTGTCAGGGAGAGATGCATGACAGATGATATGGCATTTGTCGTAGAGCAGTTCTGTCAGTAAGCATATTGGTGAGTGTTCAAGGTGAATTTAAATGCCTATCTAAATAAAATGCTTGAAACTGGCAGACATTTATGGACAAAGTAAAATTAAAATGCACAGTGTTTGTTATGGGAATAAGGGTGGCAGCACAGCAGCTGGCACAACGCTGTTACAGTGACAGTGATCATAAGATACTGGTTCAATTTCTGCTGCTGTGTCAAAGGAGCTTCTACAGTCTCCCTGTGACCATGTGGGTTTCCTCAAGATGCTCTGGATTCCTCCCACATTCCCAAGACATTGGGTAGGGTTTGTAAGTAGTGGACATGCTACGTTGTGGCACTGGAAGCATGGTGACACTTGCAGGCTGCGCCCAGCACATCCTTGAACTGTGTTAGTTGCTGATGCAAACAAAGCATTTCACTATATGTTAAGATGTACATGTGACAAATAAAGATTATCTACTCTCTAGAAACTCCTGGTCTGGATATAATAGTTATATCCAAAGTAATGCCTTACCTTCTTTCTAAATCACCTCTACGATATCAATGTGATGTTTCAAAATCTCAAACCATTTCATTTCTAATAGTAGAATCCTGGTAAGATCATTAATGTGAATTAGAGAGGTGGGAATTCACTGAGGTTTCCAAAAGTCTTTACTTTAAGGAGGATCATAATTCCTCAGCAACCAGATAATTTCAATCCAGATCCTGTTTTCAAAAAAAAAATAATGCTAGAAAAACTCAATTCAGCCAGCACTGGTGGTATAACATTTCAAATCCAGCACTGTATGTGCTGATGAAGGGTCCGGAACCTGGTACATTAAGTGTTTCTCTTTCCAGATGTGCTTTCATCTGCCAAGCATTTCCAGCATTGTTATTTAAAAAATATTAGATTTCTAGTGTCTGTAGCTTATGATTTCAAATTCAGTTTTGGTCATTTCTAAACTCTGAATTCTAGATTTCCAATATGCACTGTGCAAATGGAAGCATCACTTTGAAAATGCATTTCACTGAATTAAAAGTTGTTTTAAAGTGTGTATTCTCCAATCGGGGGGCTAATTTTAGCAATTCAAACTAGTTGACTGGAGTCAACCTTTAAGAAAAATGGAGATAAAATAGCAAATAGACCATAACTGTTGGTACAAATACATTTTTAAAAAATCAGCATCCGTTTTTCTTAAATGTACATTCTGAATAATCAACATCCTGGTTCTCAGATACATCAGAATCGGAATCAGATTTAATATCACTGGCAGATGTAAAATTTGTTGTTCTGCTGCAGCAGATTATCACAATACATAGTAAAATTTATTAAATAAACTATAAATCACAATAAGGAATATATATTAAAAATTAAATAAGCAGTGAAAAAGAGCAATAAAAAACTAAATTGTGAAGCAGCGTTTAAGGGTTCATTGTCCATTCAGAATCGTGATGGCAGAGGGGAAGAAGCTGTTCCTGAAACATTGAGTGTGTGCCTTGATGCTCCTGTACCTCCTCTCTGATAGTAGCAATAAGAATAGGGCACACCTTAGGTGCTGGAGGTTCCTTAATGATGGTTGCTGCCTTTTTAAGATATCGTCTTTTCAAGATGTCCTCGATACTGGGGAGGCTAGTGCTCAGGGAGTCAGATGTTATTTCATCATATTAGAGAGGGAGAGTAATCTTCTGTCAAGTAGACCCGAAAGACTTCATAGCAAAATTTCAAAGACGACAGCAGGAGAGCTGGGCAATATTTCTTCCCTCAATTAACACTAAATTTTAACTGTCATTTCATGATTAATTGTGGAATTATGTGTCATGTAAATGGGGAGTACTTCAATGAGTGCAAGAGCCTTTCAGTTAGGTACTATGTACATTAAAATCTTTTCTATTTTAGGATCTACAATCATTCAGACAGACAACATGACAAGTCCTAAGCATAAGGGTCATTTTAGGAATTTGCAACATGGTTCTATAACTGCCTTAGAAAAACTATAGTATTTTATTAACATTAAAACAAACCTACAAACATGACCAAAACCCAGTATTGCAAATTTCTACCTGTAAAGTTTTTTTTTGTTAAAAACTATAAAATAGTATTTCCTGCTGGTGGACAAAATAAAAAAAGGATGTCAACCAGGTGAGGACTAAACTGCCAAAGTACCCACATAGGAACTAATCGCTCTGGTACAGGAAATAAGAGAAAGTGTCAAAATATTTCTTATGCTACAACTTTCAGTCACCTGCATGTAGAAGTATTGATAGACAGAATCAGGATTCTTCAATTTCATTTTGGAGAAGAAATATCTTACAAAAATATCAATACACTACATTTCTTGAAGTACTTAAAAGTGCCAACAGACTTCCAACTTTAACATGACGGTGGACTCCTACCACCCAGGACATGCCTCTTGTTACTACCATCAGAAAGGAGGTACAGGAGTGGGAAGACACACAGTCATTGTTTTAGGAACAGCTTTATCCTTTTGCCATCAGATTTCTAAAAGGTCAGTGGTCGCATAACCAGGACTTACGATGTGCACCAGCTGCTCGTACGACCATCCACCGCCTTCTCCAATGGATTCACGTCACCCTGATCGGGTGCTAAGCAGGCGCTACACCTTGCCCAAGGATGACCTGCAGGCCAGCAGAAGGAAGGAACACCCCACACCTCCTTTGGTAGAGATGCATCTCCACCCTGTCACCCAAACTACTTGATTATTCCTTTTATAAATATTCCTTTTTGTAGTTTATAGTATATTTTACATTCTGTGCTGTACTGCTGTTGCATTTCAGGACATATGCCCGTGATAATAAATGTGATTCTGATGAATTGCCCCAGTACAGTACGCAGTGGACAGAACAACACAGCCACAAGAGCTATTTTTGTGTAGAAGTTATTAATACAGTTTGCATAAAGCTTAAACCTAACTGAATCATTTACTTGTTTGAGAACTTGTGATGAACTGAAAATGACCAGAGTCCACCAAGTCAAGCACCCATTGTCAATGCACCTCCAGAGCAAGTGATTTTTCAAATAAAGTCTCAAACTGCAAAGCTGAGTGACATTCTAACAAAAATTGATGGATCATACAATGAACTTTAAAAAGGAGAAGCATTACAACTAAAAGCCACAACAAATTAAAAGCCATTGAATTTTACAAGTGTGTGCCAGTTTTGAGACAGGAGCAAAACAAACTGGACAAAAAACAGCAGTATGCTAAATGCTAATAGATTTCATTTGCCAAGCCACATGCGTCAAACAAAATATCAAAAGTTGAACAATGGTTCCTTCAAAACTTCTGCAAGCTTTAGCCCTAGCTGGAGAAGTACACTCAGTGGCCACTCTATTAGGTACAACTGTTTGTTAATGCAAATATCTAATCAGCCAATCATGTGGCAGCACTCAATGTACAAAAGCATGTAGACATGGACAAGAAGTTCAGTCGTTGTTCAGGCCAATGTCAGAATGGGAAGAAATGTGATCTAAGTGAATTTGACCATGAAATGATTGCTGGTGCCATATAGGGAGGTTTGATTACCTCAGAAACTACTGATCTCCTGGGATTTTCATGCATAGGCTATTAAAAGGCCTGAACAAATTAGATATGGCAAAGTTATTTCCTGTTGTAGGGGAGTCTAGGACAAGAGGGCACGACTTCAGGATTGAAGGATGACCATTTAGACAGAGATGCAGAGAAATTACTTTAGTCAGAGGGTGGTAAATCTGTGGAATCTGTTGCCACGAGCAGCTGTGGAGGTTGTCATTGGGTGCATTTAAGGCAAAGATACATAGGTTCTTGATTAGCCAGGGCATCAAAGGGTATGGGGAGAAAGCAGAGAAGGGATGACTGGAAGAACTGGATCAGCCCAAGATTGAATGGTGGAGCAGACTTGATGGGCCAAATAGCCTACTTCTGTTCCTATATCTTATGGTCTTATAGTCTCTCGAGCAAGGGTTTTCAACCTGGGGTCCATGGATCCCTTGGTTAATGGTAGGGGTCCATGGCATTAAAAAAAAAAGGCTGGGAACCCTGCTCTAGAGTTTACAGAGAGCGGTGCGATAAACAAAAAAAAAATCCAGTGAGCGGCAGTTCTCTGGGCAAAAATGCTTTGTTAATGAGAGAAGTTAGAGGAAAATGTCCACATTGGTTCAAGCTGACAGGAAAGCAACAACTCAGATAACCATGTGTTACAACAGTGGTGTGCAGAAGAGCATCTCTGAATGCACAAAACATGTCAAACCTTGAAGTGGATGGGCTACAGCAGCAAATGACCACACTGTCTTCCACTTCTGTGCCTATTCAAAGTGAAAACCGAGTCTACATCTGGGAATCACATTTTGAGAATTACTATGGAGAAGGTATTAGAGACGAAAGAGTGACTAGAGAAGGGTTTTCTTAAAGCGCAAAAAGTTAAGAGATTTGAAAATGCATTTAAAATCATGAAGGATTTAATAAAAGAAAATCTGCAGATGCTGGAAATCCGAGCAACCCCCCCACACACAAAATGCTGGAGGAATTCAGCAGGCCAGTCAGCATCTATGGAAAAAAGTAGTCGACTCTACTTTTTTTCCCATTGATACTGCCTGGCCTGTTGAGTTCCTCCAGCATTTTCTGTGCTTTGCAACAATACTCCTATATCTAAAGCATTAATACCTCCAGAGGACATATGGAATAAGTAGGAAATGAACCTGAGGTGTCAACGAAAACTCATAAAAGTTCTGTTTTAAGTGTTCAAAAGGATGGCGAAAATGCATTCATAATTCAGCACACATTTTGGAAGTGGGTGGTGAGAACCTCAAGAAAATAATTTGACAATTTTTTTTATTATCATGGCAGGGGCAGACAGCTTGTTGAAAAGAAAATATTGTGAAATTGGTGTATGGAGTTAAGAAGTATCAATGGACAAGACTGGAGTAGCCACAAGTTTCCCATTAGCACCTACACTGTGAAAACACTAGAAAAAAAAGAGTGGAGTGTGACAAACTAGATTACTCTTCACAAGAAATGCTTTCCAAAATAATGAAAAGTTTCTAAATATCAGAAAAACTACAAACAGCAATAAATAAAAAAAAATAAATCAAATCAATATATGGTGTGACCACCCTTTGTCTTTAAAACTGCACCAGTTCTCTTAGATATGCTGTTGTGTAGTTTCATAAGAGATTGTGATGGTAGGTTGTTCCAAGCATCTTGGAGAACTTGCCACGGGTCTTCTGCAGATTTTGACTGCCTTGCTTGCTTCAGTGTTTCCAGGTTATCCCAGACAGCCTCGAAGATGTTGAGATCAGGACTCTGTGGAAGCTATACCACCTGCTGCAGAACCTCTTGTTTTAAGTTTCGCTGAAGGTAGTTCCTTATGACCTTGGCCATGTGTTTGGGGTCATTGTCCTGCTGCAGAATGAAATTGGGACCGGATCAGATGACTCCCTGATGTTTTTGCATGATAGATAAGAATCTGATTGTACTACTCAGTATTGAGGATTCCATTTATTCTGACCAGATCACCAACTCCATTTGCATAAAGCAGCCTCAAACCTGCAGGGAACCAGCACCGTTGGCTGCCAACACTCACCTAGCACTCTCCAGCTCTTCTACAGGCAAACTACCTCCTGTTTGAGCCAAAAATTTCAAATTTTGACTTTTCATTCCAGAACACTTGCTGCAATTTTTCAGCTCCCCATGTGCGAGTCTTTTGGCTTTGTTTCAAATTCAGAGGAGTGGCTTTTTGGCAGCAGCTCTTCAATGAGGACCACAGTCAGACAAGACTGTAGAAGGGTATACTTGGGTTTCAGTGGCTTTTGTGAGTTGAGAGCTGATAGCAGTACTGGATTTCTTCCTATTTAGTAGGGACGTTAGTTTGACGTTATCTCTTGTCTGCTGCACTTAGTTTCCGTGGTCAACCACTGTGTTTCTGGTCCTCAATCTTGCCTGCTTCTTTCTGCTTCTTCAGAAGAGCTTGGACAGCACATCTTAAGACTCCTGTTTGCTGCAAAATTTCTGCTTGGAAGAGCCCTTGTTGATGCAGGATGACCACCTTGTGTCTTGTTATGCTCACTCTTGCCATGGTGTAAGAATTGGTGATTTGAAGGTTAAACTGCCAAATACTCACCTTTCAATTTGTCTGCCCTCTACCCAGTTTGATTCCTTTTACACCCGTTTCTATTTCAGTTAATCAGTTTAATCATGCACGGGACATTATCTACAAAGCAATCAAGTTTTTATTTAAAAAGTGGTCTGTTACATAATGTTACTTTCTTTAACAAAATATAAAAAATTATTTTTGGAATATATATGTCTGGAAATCTAAAATTTGCTCTTTACTACTGAGACACTAATCCAGAAATTCTAGAGTGCTTCAGACTTAAGCATAGTACTGTAGATATTAAAACATCACAGAAGAGAGCAAACTTAGCGAGCTGATGCTCATGTGTTCAACGTCCTTCCAGAAATCTGATGGCAAATGGGAAGAAGCTGCTCCTAAATCATTGAGTGTGTCCTCAGACTCCTGTACTCTGATGGTAGTAATAAGTACCAGAGAACGGGTGATATAACAAGCAATCTAATGGAGGAAATCTCAATGCCAAGCAGCATCCAGGGGGGTGGGAAAATTGTTGATATGTCAACCCGAAACATCCTTCCGGGCTACAGATCACGCTCAACCCCCTAAGTTCCTCCAGCAGGCTGTCTGTTGCTCCAGACTATAGCATATGCACTTTCCTGTCTACTAACTAGGTGATTGCTTTGTGGAGCAGCTGCACCTTTGTGTGCAGGAGTGAGCCTGAACTTCTGGTTACTTTCCCCTTCTGACACAGTCTGTGGTTTCCTGCACTGTTACAAGGAGAACCAACATATGCTTAAAGAACACCACACCTCTCATCTGGACAAACTGTAGCCTGCAGGATTTGGCACCAATTAGTATCAATTGCCAAAGGAATTAGTTTTACAAAAAAATTCTGTATGAAACTAATTTTCTTTACAGAATCCATTGCATTTATGGAATCTGCTCAAACATTACGCACATGGGAATAAATTAGTAATACTATGGGAGTCAGAAGACATAACAATAAAATCCTTTTCATTTTAGGCTAGAAAGTACTGATTCACAAGAGGTATAGCCAGGTATTGCAACAGTACTATTGTATTTTTAACCAAAGTAATTTTTAACTTTTAAGTGAATGCATTTAACTGTAGTGTTACAAACATCTGCACCTCACCATGATTCAAAAGCTGCCTTCAGTATTATAAATTACATGCGGGTTAATTTTTTGTTCCTTCGTACCCAAAACCCTTGATAATGTAACTCAGTATTTTACTACAGAACTCAATTTTGTAGTTGCCTCTTTTTTAAAAAAAAAGTAGGATAGAACTATCATGACGAGCTTTAGCAAAGTAGAGATTCTGCATACATGCTCCTCCAAGAAACTTTAAACATTTGTTCTCATTATAAAATAGTACTGGATAGGCTATTTGACCCAGGATGTTGTGTTAATATGCATGCCTATTAATATTAAATGTCTTCTTCCTGTATTTCAATCCTTTGCATTCATGTCTCTATCATAAAGACTCTTTGAACTTCATCAAATAGCCTGCTTCCGCGACCATGTCTGGTAACCCATTCCAGGTACCTGCCACTCACTTGCTCCTCACGTTTCCATGTGCCACGGTAGCACAGTGGTTAGCAAGACACTATTACAGCTCTGGGCATTCCAGAATTTGGAGCTCAATTCTAGTACTGTCTATCAGGAGTTTTTATATTCTCCCTGTAAACCATGCGAGTTTCCTCTGGGTGCTCTGGTTTCCTCCCACGGTCCAAAGTAGGTTATTTGTCATTGTATTCTGTTCCATAATTAGGCTAGTGTTAAATAGTTTGGCTGCTGGGCAGTGCGGATCATTGAGCTGGAAGGGCCTACTCTGTGCTGTATCTCTAAATAAATCACCTTTAGCCCTTCCCCCACTAATCTTAAAGACATGTCCTCTGGTTTTTGACATTTCCATCAATGGGGAAAAGATTGTGACTGTCCACCCTAGCTAGGCCTTGCAAATTTTTAAAAAAATACCTCTATCAGATTTACTCTCAACCTCACTCACTCTTGGGAGAGCATTCAAATTTGTCCAGCCTTTTATTAAAGTATTTACCCTGTAATCCAGGCAGCATCCTCTTCTGCATTCTTTCCACAGTCTCCACATCCTTCTTACACTGGGCCAACCACAACTGCACACAACACTCCACGTGCAGTCTGACCAAAAAGTTTTATATACCTGCAAAATGACTTCTTTATTCTTACACTCAAATACCCCTATCACTAAAAGCAGCATGTTATACATGTTTTTTATCAACTTGCATAGCCACCTTCAGTGAACTTTAGTGAATCTTGGACCCCAAGATTTCTCTGTACTTCAATGCTATTAAAGTTCAAATTAAATTTATCAAAGTACATACAGTTGCAAGAAAAAATTTGTGATCCCTATCCAACTACCTGGTTTTCTGCATTAATTGTTCATAAAATGTGTCTGATTTTCACCCAAGTCACAATTATAGACAAAAACAATCTACCAAAACTAACAGCAAACAATTGTAGTTCTCAGCAATACCGAGTACACCATTTAACAATCACCGTCTGGGTTCAAAAAAGTTTGTGAACCTCTGGGGAAATGCCTTCTACAAAAGCTATCTGGAGTCAGGTGTTCCAACCAATGAGATGACATTGGAGGTGTGGGTTGTAGGGGTGCCCGGCCCTATAATAAAAAGACACACGAAGTCAGGTTACTGACAGAGGCTGCTCTTCAAGAAAGATCTATTTATGTGCACCATGCCTCAATGAAAACAACTTTCAGAGGACCTCAGAAGATGGTAGAGATATACATGAAACTGGAAAAGGCTACAAAAGCACTTCTAAAGACCTGAGTGTTCATCAGTGCACAGTAAGGTAAGTTGTCTACAAATGGAGGAAACTCAATACTGTTGCTACTCTCCCTAGGACTGGGTGTCCTGCAAAGGTCACACCAAGAGCATAATGTGCAATGCTGAAGGAGATGAAAAAGAACCCAAGGGTAACAGCAAAAGACCTGTAGAAATCTCTAGAACTTGCAAAAGTCTTTGTTCATGTGTCCACTATCAGAAAAACACTGAACAAGAATGGTGTTCATGGAAGGACACCACGAGGAAACCACTGCTTTCCAAAACAAAAAAACAACAACGCTGCACATCTCAAGTCTGCAAAAGACCACTAGGGTGTTCCACACTTCTGGGACAATATTCTGTGGACAGATAAGTCAAAAATTGAACTTTTCCGCAGAAATACACACTGTTTGGAGGGAAAAGGGCACTGCACACCAACACTAAAACCTTGTCCCAACTGTGAAGCATGGTGGAAGGAGTATTATGGTATAGGCTGCTTTACTACCTCAGGGTCTGGACAGCTCGCAATCGTTGAGGGAACAATTAATTCAAAATAGTATCAAGACATTTTACAAGAGAATGTCAGGCTAGCAGTCCCTCACCTGAAACTTAATAGAAGTTGGATGATGCAACAAGACAATGATCTGAAAGACAAATCAACTACAGAATGATTTAAAAAGAAGAAAATTCATGTTTTGGAACAACCTAGTCAGAGTCCAGACCCTAACCCAATTGAGATACGGTGGCATGACCCGAAGAGGGCTGTTCATGCAAGGTATCAAAGTATTGGTGGAGGAATGGTTGAAAATTCCTCCTTGCTGTTGTGCAAGTCTGATCAGCAGCTACACGAAGTGTTTGGAGGAGGCTATTGCTGCTAAAGAGGTTTATTGAATACAAGGGTTCACATACCTTTTCCAACCTGCACTGTGAATGATTCAACCAAGTGTTCAATAAAGACATGAAAAGTACAATTGTTTGTGTGTTATTAGTTCAAGCAGATTGTGTTTGTCTATCATTGTGACTTAGATGAAGATCAGACAATTTATGAGTAACTAATGCAGGTAATTGCAAAGGGTTCACAAACTTTTTCCTGTAATTGTATGTGTCATCATATACAACCCTGAAACTATTTTTAGAGACATACTCAATAAATCCCTAACAGAACAATAACCATAATAGTATCAATGAAAGACTTGGGTATTCAACTAGTGTGTAAAAGTCACAAACTGTGCAAATACAAAAAGAAATAATAAAATAAGCAATAAATATCAAGAACATAAGATAAAGAATTCTTGAAAGGGAGTCTACAAGTTGTGGAAACATCTCAATGATAGGGCAAATGAAGTTAAGTCTTTGAGCCTGATGATTGAGGGGTAATAACTGTTCCTGAAACTAGTGGTATGAGTCCTGAGGCTCCTATCCCTCTGCCTGTTAGCAGCAATGAAAACAGAACATGACCTGGATGGTAGGGGTCCCTGATGATGGATGCTGCTTTCTTCCAACAGTGTTTCATGTAGATGTGCTCAATGGTGGGGTTTTACGCTTGATGGATTGGGCCGTGTCCACTATTTTTGGTAGGATTTTCCATTCAAGTGCATTGGCGTTTCCATACCACGATGTGATGCAGCCAGTCAATATACTCCCCACTACATATCGACAGAAGTTTGTCAAAGTTTTAGATGTCATGCCTAATCTTCACTAACTCCTAAGGAAAGGGGCCTACACTTTCTTTCTTTTGACCTTCAAAAGTGCAACACCTCATACTTGCCCAAACTAAATTCCATCTATAATTTCTCTGTCCATTCTCTTCTCCAACATTTAATAGATTTAAAAAAAAGCTTTGTTTGTCACATGTACATCAAAACGTAGTGAAATGCGTCATTTGCATCAAATCAAATTATGCTGAGCAGCCGCAAATTCACCTTTCATTTTCATTAAATGTTCACTGTTTGGCTCCGCGGAATGTTCTTTACAGGCGTTGGCTAATGCTAAGTTGATATCATCACTAAAATGTTAACATATCCAAGAAATTTTATGCTTAGATGAAAAATTAGATAAACTGCAGCTTAAAGTTGACTTACAAAATATTCCTTTCCCAAACTTAGAAGTGCTGCTGAAAACCAACTTTACCCACTGTTCATGCATGAGGGTTAAATTCCTGCTGAAAGCAAACTCCTCTGGAAGCAACAACTGTAGAATCTAGAGTTACAACTAAAACAAATCACTTTGCTAAATTTCCATTGGGTTTCATATGCACTACTTGAAAATGCTGATGAAAAGCATTCAGTTTGTTCCTTGGTCTCAAAAGCTCAAGAAATATTCTGACAGATTGCTGCAATGATTTTACTGGTAAAGTAAGATGCATTACCAGCAAATGCCAAGCTACAAAAATTGTATATAACCCACAAATCCCTATAAAAAGGGACAGAGTCAGGAGACTACATGTTCCTAATGGCTCAGAAGCTGATGTACTTGATCGCAGAGAAGGAAAAGGTCACATCAACTTGTACTGCAAATTAAATGTCTGCAAGTGAAGCAACAAAACCTTGCAGATGCCAATAGTCTGAACCATAAACAGGAAGTCTTAGAAATATTTAAATGAGTCATCATCTCTATAAAGAGAGAAACAAAGCCAATGCTACAGGTCCTGAAATGTTAACTCTGTTCCTCTCCCACAGACGATAAGGTTAAGGGGGAAGTTCTAGACAACAAATTCAACTAAGACGTCAACGGTGGAACTGCTGGAAGATGATGACATTAAAACGGCAGTGAAGGTGAAGGAAGTCTGCAGCAGTGAAGGGATCCAAGTTGTCTTGCGTTCCAATCTGTCAAGGACCTTGTGGTGGCTGCCCGTGCACCAGCTTACATTAAGTGAAGTCACGCAAAGCAGTCTCCATTTATGTGGATCCTGGATCAATCTCTACAGCCACTTGAAGATCCATCAATAGACAACCCTTAGGAAAACTTACTTGGACTTGAGTGATCACACTTCTACTACTACTGGTAGAGGTTATGGAACTGGGATTTCTTCTTCAGGAGGGTCTCTAAAACACACTATTCAGAGACTGGGCTTTTACACATAAAACTTCAATACAAATAAGCATTCAAAAGTTACTCAATGATTAAGAGGCTGTTAAGAAGGTATTAGACTTCCCACTCTGATGATGTTAATTTATCCAAGCAAACTGAAATCAAACTGAAACAGTCCATTTTTCTAATGCTTAGCAAAAAGACCATAAAACATAATTGGGTTACTTGACAAAAACTGCATTGTAAGCTAAGCAACGGGTTTAAATATCTGCAAAAACAGCCACATGTACAGTTAACCTATTCAACACCGCAAATTGGGTTTCTTAATGCTAGATACTAACCCCATTGTTGAATTGGTTGAACGTCATTAATTTTCTTTTAAAAAAGAAAAGCAGCTTGCTGTACTCAATAGTATTTAACCAAGGCCTGCTATTACTGCAAATTTACTCTTTATGGAATGCTGTTAAATTTTTTTTTTAGAAAGTACAAACTTTACTGGAGCTAAAACTTTATTGGAACGTTTGTGCTCTAATGATCGCCAGGATAGTTTAATAACAAATTACTTTCATGAATTCAGTTAATAACTCTTAAAATGTTTGCAATACTTACCTATTCCAAAAGTCAGCTGCACTATTTGAATAGCTTAAAACTACCACCTAGAAAATTGCAGCTTTATGAAGAATTATGATCCAGTCCACCTACTCTACTTATGACAAGGCAGAGAGAACTTTATTACAGGCAAAACACTACTAAGAATCAATGACACAAACACGAGGAAATCTGCAGATGCTGGAAATTCAAGCAACACACACAAAATACTGGTGGAACGCAGCAGACCAGGCAGCATCTATAGAAAAAGGTACAGTGGACGTTTTGGGCCGAGACCCTTCGTCAGGACTTTCCGCCCGAAACGTCGACTGTACCTCTTCCTATAGATGCTGCCTGGCCTGCTGCGTTCACCAGCAACTTGTGTGTGTTGTAAGGATCAATGACATCAATTAAGGGAAGTCTAGAGCTGGAGAGAGTTTCTTACCAGTTCCTTCTCAGAACAAGTTTTCTTCTCTCCGGTATTGTAATGTAATCTATCTTTGCATCTGGTGATATATCAATCCTTTTTTAAAAAAAAATCAAAAATGATGTATTTTTATCTGCATGCAGATACAATTGCAGGATGCTTGTAGCCTTTTTACAAAAAAAAGTTTTACATCAGATTAGTATGTCCAAGGTAGACATAAAAAATCTCATGCCTAATTATTCTCTTTCATACTCACACGTTTTACAATACCTTCAATTTACACATTTCTTACAAAAATATTTAAGTAATTTTCCTTACATATTGGATGCTGACCTGTTAGATACTATTATCAGTATGAACCCTTCGATGAAGGGTTCCACTAGAAGAATTTATAATTTACTACTACAATGGGATAAGCGTCCTTTATTTAAGATTAAACAAGATTGGGAAAAGGAACTCAGTTTGACTTTTATGACAGAGGATTGGACGCGGATTCTGAAGTTGGTTATCTCTTCTTCGATCTGTGCTAGTCATTCACTGATTCAATTTAAAATTGTACATCGTTACTATTTGATGAAGGAAAGACTGTCTAAAATATTCTCTAATGTTGATAGTTATTGCGATAGATGTGAAACCGAGACAGCTACACTGACACACATATTTTGGTCTTGTTCTATACAGCAACAGTTCTGGAAGTCAGTTTTTTCAACAATTTCTAAAGCACTTAAAATTAATTTACAACCTAACAAATTAACTGTGCTTTTTGGAATAATTCCTCAAAATATCCGTGGTATTTTTGTGTCTGACCAACATGTTATTGCATTTGTTACATTGATAGCTAGGAGGGCCATTTTGTTGAAGTGGAAGGATACATCAGCTCCCACTTTGTCACAATGGTTCTCTCAAGTGATGCTATGTCTTAGTTTGGAGAAAATTAGAAGTCGAAAGATGGGGTTCATTTGCTCGTTATTATCATTTGAGTTAATTGATAGATTTCCTCCACGATCTAATTGTAAATTTTTGGTACATCTTTTTTTCTTGCTGGTGGTTTGATGTTTATCTTTAGAAGCTTTTTGTATGATGCATGGCTCCGGGGTTGAACACCTAACGGGGTTTTTTCCCCCACTTTTTCTTGCTTAGTAGGAGTTTTTATTTTAAATGACCAAAATTTTTTCAAACTTTAAAATAATGTTTTTTTTTCTTGAGACATTGTAAGTGTTGCTTACTTCGATATACTCGTGTTAATTTTGGATAATAATAATAAAAAGGTTTGAAAAGAAAAGAAAAAAATCTCATGCCACTTGAAGATTCTCCTCAGAAGCTCTGGTTAATATTCACTCAACTGACATAACAAAAACAGATTAGTCACTATGACATGGTTATTCTAGTAACTTGTGTACAAATTAGCTACATAATTCCAATATTACAATAGCATCTACATACCTGAACTACTTCATTGGTTGTGAAGTGTTTTGGAATGTTCTGAAAAAGGAGACAAAGAGCACTACACAAATGCAAAACAATCTAATACTTAGAAGCAAAGACAAGCCATATAAAGCACTAAAGAAGAACCCGGCCACAGCTATAGTTATTTACAGTAATATATTCAGTTATAAGCACTCAATTATAAAGAACACGAGAGGAAAAGCCATAGGGTCTTAGCCCCCGGAAACAGCAACTGTTTATTCCTCTCTATAGATGCTGTCAGACCTGTTGAGTTCCTTCAGCACTGTGTGTGTTGCTTTGGATTTCCACATCAGAAGAATCTCGTGCTTGTCGCTGATATACAAGATGTTATCTGGATAAATGATTATAATTAAGCACACTAGAGATTTAGAGGAGCAGAAAGACTACCAGTTAGACAATGCTTTAAAGTATCAGTATGTCCTTATCTCACTCAATTTCTTCACTAAATGTTTGCCCTAGTATTCACAAAGTCTAGATGCTCTTCCAACAAACAATTGCAAATTTAACTTGAAACCCAAATCAGTGTTTCAAAATAACACACATCAAAGTTGCTGGTGAACGCAGCAGGCCAGGCAGCATCTCTAGGAAGAGGTGCAGTCGACGTTTCAGGCCGAGACCCTTCGTCAGGACTAACTGAAGGAAGAGTGAGTAAGGGATTTGAAAGTTGGAGGGGGAGGGGGAGATCCAAAATGATAGGAGAAGACAGGAGGGGGAGGGATAGAGCCAAGAGCTGGACAGGTGATAGGCAAAAGGGGATACGAGAGGATCATGGAACAGGAGGTCCGGGAAGAAAGACAAGGGGGGGGGGGAACCCAGAGGATGGGCAAGAGGTATATTCAGAGGGACAGAGGGAGAAAAAGGAGAGTGAGAGAAAGAATGAGTGTATAAAAATAAGTAACAGATGGGGTACGAGGGGGAGGTGGGGCCTTAGCGGAAGTTAGAGAAGTCGATGTTCATGCCATTTCAAAAGTTTCAAAAGTTCCTTCAAGGCCTTCTGTAGACACGAAGCCTGTATGCACATCAAGGAAGCTGAGTACACACAGTATTACCAAACCATTTCAGTTGCCCTTAAATTTCAATCAAAAGCCAACGAATGGAATTGGACCATTCAGATGCAACACTTCACTTGAGATTTGAGCCAGCTCCTGTGTTAAAGGAAATGAAGCACAGGAATTTAGGTAGTCAAGGAGATTGATCTACTACCAATCTTGCTTGCACTTCAATCATATTCACAACCCTCAGAGTGAATATCATTCATATCCCAGACACATTTGCAATCAGCAAATTCAATGTGTTCAAAGAGTACCTCACCAGCCCCAATAATCTAAAATGTCCAACATTTGAAATTCCTTTTCCATAGATCAGACAGTTTCCCTTGCAAGAGTATTTGAGTACAAGCTTAAGCACAAATCTCTTAAACACAAGAGATTCCATATATGACAGAAATCCAGAATAATACACACAAAATGTTAGATGAATGCATAGGTCAGGCAGCATCTATGGAAAGATATAAAGAGTCAACATTTTGGGCCAAGACCATTCACCAAGACTGACATTAGGATAAGACATCTTGCTTCATTCATATGGCGCACAAGCAAAACTACATCTTGGAGGTTGTGGACAGGATTGGTCTTTAAGTGGAGGGAGATCTTTGTGATAGAGCAAAGGTTCACCAGATTGATTTGTGGGATGGTTGATTAGGTAGATTAAGCAGTTTAAGCCCCTCCCATCAGGTTTAGAAGACAATTAATTGAAACATACAAAATTGTTACATGATTTGATAGGGTATAAATGGGGTGGAACTTCCTGTTTCACGTATCCAGAAGCAGAGATCGATGCCACTGGGTGGACGGGGAAATCAGAATGGAGTTGGTGGAGAGACACAAAAGAACTGAGGTGCCATGGTTAAGGGTTAGCACAGCACTATTACAGCTCAGGGGATCGGGAGTTCAGAATTCATTTCTGGCATCCTCTATAAGAAAGTCTACACATTTTTTCCGTGAGTGTGTGGGTTTCTTCCGGGTGCTCCAGTTTTCTCCCACAGTCCAAAGTTAGTAGGTCATTCAAAATACAAGACTGTTTAATGTCATTTCCTGAACACAAGTGTAAAGGAGAATGAAATAATTGTTATTCCAGATCCAATGCAGCACAAAAAAAGTAAGATAAACACAATAATAAAAAAAACACAATAAATGTAAATACATAAGATAGCTTACATACATTGATTAGGTTGGGGTTAAATACACAAGTAATCAATAAAAATTAGTTACAGAAAAATTAAGTAGGGGAATGGGACTGACACAATTGCTCTGAGATTCAAAACAGAATCAATAGACCAAATATAGATTCAATCTGCATAATCTTCCTCATGCCAAATGCACCATACCAGCAATCAGTCTGCTGAACCATTGCTCTGTCACAAGGATTTCCTTCAGAATCAGAAGAATTAGGTTTAATATCATTATGCAGGGAAGAAAACCAGATATGGCCTCACCTGTGCCCCATATAACTCAAGAATAAGTCTTAAACTTGTACTCAAGTCCTCATGCATATCATAAGGAAATATGACACTTATCACTCTCATTAAAAATCTAGAAAATGGAAGTCAAGGCACGGATTTGTTACCAGTTTCACAATTCAGCTCCTTTTTCCTCCATTGTTAAATGCAGATTGAGATCTCAGTGACTTAATCGCATTTTCAGCTGCATATTTTAGTCAATCATAACCTTTATTAACTTGATCTTTCTCACAAAGGGTCTGCTTTAGACTCTACAAAAAAAATCTTCCTTTACCTCAGTACCCTACACCAATTTAACCTCAAATTTAATATACTTTGTTTTGTTTTCTATTCTTACATCTATTTCTTTTCTCCCAAGATACAAGTGCAAGTCTCAAGCAATATTTATCAGAACGGATCAAAAAAAGTTGCTCCTAGCCATGTTTATAACTCCTCTGCTCATTTCAGCAACTTTTACTTTTTCCTTGTCTTTCTGGTTGTTGCAAGCATGGTAGTACAGTGGTTAGGGCAACACTATTTCAGCGGTGGTTAGCGCAATGCTATTACAGTTTGGAGCGACAGAGTTCAGAGATGAATTCCAGCACCATCTGTAAGGAGTCTCTGAATGTCCTCCCTGGGGAATGCGTGGGTTTTCCCCAGGTGCTCCGGTTTCCTCCCACAGTCTAAAGACATTCTGGGTAGGCTAATCGGTCTTTTTAAGACCCATGATTAGGTTAGAGTTAATCCGGGTTGTCAGGGGTTTCTGGGGTGGTGTAGTTCGAAGGGCCAAAAGAGTCGACTCTGATCTGTATTGCTAAATACATAAATAAACAGAACGCCAAGGAGAAGAACTAAGGTGTGGAGCCTTCATTTCTCAGCAATAGCAATGAGGAAATTGTGGTTCAGTCTTCCCACAGTTCCTCTTACATCATTTGCATTCATCCTGACCCTCTTATTTCTACATAGTATATTAGAATGCAACGCCTGCTACTTCACCACAACATTCTCAATATGCCTTCTCATTTCTACCATGGTCTTCCATAGCTTAACAAATACACTTAATGGCCATTTAATTAAGTGCAGCAAAGTCAATCAGAATCAGGTTTAATATCACCTACCGTGAAATTTGTTGTCTTTGCAGCAGCAGTACAATGCAATACATAGAACTGATGTTAGAGAAGTCAATGTTCATGTCATCAGGTTGGAGGGTACCCAGACGGAATATAAGGTGTTGTTCCTCCAACCTGAGTGTGGCTTCATCTTTACAGTAGAGGAGGCCGTGGATAGACATATCAGAATAGGAATGGGATGTGGAATTAAAATGTGTGGCCACTGGGAGATCCTGCTTTCTCCGGTGGACAGAGTGTAGGTGTTCAGCAAAACGATCTCCCAGTCTGCGTCTCCTCTACTGTAAAGATGAAGCCACACTCAGGTTGGAGGAACAACACCTTATATTCTGTCTGGGTAGCCTCCAACCTGATGGCATGAACATTGACTTCTCTAACTTCCACTAATGCCCCACCTCCCCTCGTACCCCATCCATTATTTATTTATATACACACATTCTTTCTCTCTCTCTCTCTCTCCTTTTTCTCCCTCTGTCCCTCTGACTATACCCCTTGTCCATCCTCTGGGTTTTTCCCCACCCTCCCCCCTTTCCTTCTCCCTGGGCCTCCCGTCCCATGATCCTCTCATATCTCCTTTTGCCAATCACCTGTCCAGCTCTTGGTTCCATCCCTCCCCCTCCTGTCTTCTCCTATCATTTTGGATCTCCCCCTCCTCCTCCCACTTTCAAATCTCTTACTAGCTCTTCCTTCAGTTAGTCCTGACAAAGGGTCTTGGCCCAAAACGTCAACTGTACCTCTTCCTAGAGATGCTGCCTGGCCTGCTGCATTCACCAGCAACTTTGATGTGTGTTTTAAAAACGCAAACAACAGGAATTCTGCAGATGCTGGAAATTCAAGCAACACACATCAAAGTTGCTGGTGAATGCAGTAGGCCAGGCAGCATCTCTAGGAAGAGGTACAGTTGACGTTTCAGGCCGAGACCCTTCGTCAGGACGTGTGTTGCTTGAATTTCCAGCATCTGCAGAATTCCTCGTGTTTACGAGTAAAACAGTGGGCTAAGTACACATCCCTGACGTGCACCATTGTTGATCGTCAGTGAGGAGTGACGTTGTTTTTGATCTGCACAGATTGTAGTCTCCCGGTTAAGAAGTTGAGGATCCAGTTGCAGAGGGAGGTACAGAGGCCCAGTTTCTCAAGCTTTTAGATCAGAACTGTAGGAATGATTGTGTTAAATGCTGAGCTGTAGTCAATAAACAGCATCCTGACATAGGTATTTGTATTGTCCAGGTGATTCAAGGTCGTGTGAAGAACCAATGAGATGGTATCTGCTGTAGATGTATGGCGGCAATAGGCATATTGCAGTGAGCCCAGGTCCTTGATGAGACAGGAATTAATTACAGCCATAACCACCCTCCCAAAGCACCTCATCACCGCTACTGAA
Source organism: Mobula hypostoma (assembly GCF_963921235.1). Lineage (NCBI taxonomy): Eukaryota > Metazoa > Chordata > Chondrichthyes > Myliobatiformes > Myliobatidae > Mobula > Mobula hypostoma. Next base: position 43,597,151 of record NC_086120.1, on the reverse strand, counting down.
TGATAGTCATTAAGGCAGCTCACTCTGCTCTTCTTGAGTACTGGTATAAGTGTTGCCCTTTTGAAGCAGCTGGGAACCTCTGACGTAGCAAGGAGAGACTGAAAATGTATTTGAACACCCCTGCCAGTTGGCTGGCACAGATTTATACTCTTGAAAGACAGCTGGACATCAGTTTCCGAAACAAGAAATCACAGGGGCACTAGGTGTTGCAAAGCTATAGTTTTATTCTCCCTTTCAAAACGAGCATAAAAGGTGTCAACCTCACCTGGGTGTGAAGTATCACAGCCATTCATGGTGTTAGGTTTCACTTTGTAGGAAGTAATGGCCTGCAAACCCTGCCAGAGTTGACATATGCCTGATTTCACCTCCAATCTCGTTCGGAATTGTTCCTCAGCTCTTGAACTAGCCCTCTGCAATTCACACTGAGTTTTCTCATACAGCTCTGGGTCACCAGACTTGAATACCACAGATCTAGCTCTTAGCAGACTATAAACCTTCTGGTTCATCCATGACTTTTGATTTGGGTATGCACTGCAAGTTCTTGTAAACACACACTCATCCACACAGGTTTTAATGAAGTCAGTAATAGCTGTGGCATACTTATTCAGATTCGAAGACGAAGCCTTAAATACAGTCCAGGCCACCAATTCAAAGCAGTCCTGTAAGCAGTCCTTGTCCATACTTTCTTGGTCCTCACGACTAGTGCTGTAGTCTTCAGTCTTTTCCTATACTCAGAGCAGAAGTACAGCCAGGTCAGACTTTCTGAAGTGTGGGCATGGTATAGCACGGTAGGCACTCTGACCTTAGTGTAACAGTGGTCCAGTGTGTTGGTTCCTCTAGTACTACAAGAGATTTGCTGGTAATAATTAGAGATTTTTTCAAGCTGACCTGGTTAAAATGATGAAGACATCAGCATGTGCTGTTTCCTGCCTGGTGACTACATCGCTCAGTTTGTTTAGAGCCTGTCTGACATTGGCCTGAGGTGGGATGTACACCGTAACCAAGATGATGGCTGAAATCTCCCCCTGCAGATAAAATAGACGACACTTGATCGCAAGGTGTTCCAGGAGTGGAACATGGTGTGGCCTTCTGCTGCTGTAGCCCATCTATTCAAAGTTGTGCTTTCAGAAATGCTCTTCTGCACACCGATGTTGTAATGTGTATTTATTTGAGTTACTGTAATTTCCTGTCAACTTGAACCAGTCTGACCATTGTCCTCTGACACGGCATATTTGCCCACAGGACTGCTGCTCACTTGATGTTTGTTTTTCCACACCATTCTCTGTAAACTCTAGAGACTGCTGTGCATGAAAAATCGCAGAAGATCAGCAATTTGAGATATTCAAACCACCCTATCTGGCACAAATAATCATTCTACGGTCAAATGCGCTTAGATCACATTTCTTTCCAATTCTGATGTTTGTTCTAAACAGCAACTGAACCTCTTGACCATGTCTACGTGCCTTTATGCATTGAGTTGCTGCCGCCTGATCCACTGATTAGATATTTACATTAATGAGATGAACCAGTGTATCTAATAAAGTGGCCACTGCGCTTAGTAGTAGAGGTGCGAGCACTCAAGTCGAGTATGATGTTCTCCCAAGGAGTTATTCCCTTAAAGAAGAACAGCTGTACGTGACTTTGTTTTAACGTGAGGAAGCCACCGCACAGTCCTTGACAGATCGTGGTCAGAGTCCAGTGGTACGAAATGCAAGACTGGGGACCCTTCACTGCTGTAGCACTCCTCCTGCTTCACTGCCACTGCAATGTGTCATCAACCTTTGCCAGTTTCACCGTTGAGTTCTCGATTGGGTTGCCCTTTGTCTGGATATATAATTGTGAACAGAGTATGACAGTGCCTCCAGTTCCTCAGGAGTTTGCAGAGATTCAGCATGTCATCGAAAATCTTGGCAAACTTCGATAGGTGTGTGGTGGAAAACTTGTTGACTGGCTGCATTACGGCCTGGTACGGGAACACCAATGTCTTTGAGTGGAAAATTCTACAAAAAGTAGTGGATTCGGTCCAGTACATCACGGGTGAAACCCTCCCAAACCATTCAGCATATCTACATGAAATGATGCCAAAGGAAAGCAACATTCATTATCAATGATCCTCACTACCCGGGCCATGTTCTTTTCTCATTATTGCCATCAGGTAAGAGGTATCTCAGGACTCAACACCAGGTTCAAGAACAGTTACTAGCACTCAACCATCAGACTCTTGAACAAAAAAGGGTAAACTACACTAATTTAAGGACAATTACCTTGTTATTTCATGCTTGTTATTTACACAGTTTGTTGTCCATTGATCCTGTTTTTGGTTACTGTTCTATACATTTGGTAAGTACGCCTGCAGAAAAAGAATCTCAGTGCTGTATGTGGTGACATATATTAATTTTTTATTTAACCTCCCCATTGACCTTACGGTCAAGGATGACCCTATTCTCAGTTTCTCAGAAACTCACAAGCCTCTCCACCACCACAAAGTGATATAGAAGAGAAGATATATTAACTAATATTCCTTTACCTTTAGGTATTCCCATCTTATGTTCACATTGTACTGAATTCACTTGCTATTGAATCCCTGCCTGACAATGTTTTCAGTGCACTTAGATTCACTTCACAGTAATTCTTGTGATATGGTACACACGGGCTTGTAAGAAGACATTTTTTTAAAAATGTACATTAGCAGGCATTTATTTCAATTTTTATTGCTTTAAATTTTCAGGGGCACTCAAAACAGGTGAGTATTTATGACAGGATACCACTAAAAAGGTCTATTCAATAATCTATCAAACGACACTACATCAGCACAAGACTGATAAAAATACTACCTACTTCAAAGTGTTCTTTTATGTAATTATCAATTAAAAAAAACAGGAGGCTGTCTCATTTTAAAAGTCTTCTCTGATGGTTGATTAATGAAAACAATATTTCCATCATTTAATAACTGGTATTCATTAACCTGCAAGATTGAGGTGAAATCCATATGCTAGATCCTGCCTAGCCCAGCTACAAATCAAATTCACCAGATACACCCATAACCTACCTTTGCACACATTGCCCTTTGGAGCTCTCTCTCTGTACCCTGCACTACAATTTTGCAAGGACCTACAAGCCTTCTCTGCTCTTTCATTTTACGATATCACGTACTCAGGGTCTGGACTATATATATTTTACTTCAGTGGTTGCATTTTACTGATATCTTATGATGAGCTTGTTACCTTGTATATGTAAGGACTAGGCCTTAAGCCTCGGTGTACAGCCAGCAGGAAAGAAGCATTGGAGCCAGTGTGGTGTTGTGTCCAGTTGGAGCTGTTGCCGTCTCTCCCCCCAACCCTACAGTGTTCGATTGGCGGAAGACAAGCTATGTTATAATTGACTGCAGGTATCTGCAGCATTCATAGCTCGGGTCTGGCCTATTTTTTTGGTTGGCTGTATCTTGATAATATCTTTATGTGCTTGCTATCTTGTATGTGCTATGTGTGCTGTGTGATTGTGGGTACTGATTTTTGCACTTTGGCCCCAGAGCAATGTTGTCTCATTTGATTGTATTCATCGGTATTTATGTATGGTTGAATGACAATTAAACTTGAATTGAATTGAATTTTGCTCATCTTCCTTTGAATTTTGAGTTACACATCTCTAAGTATCTTCAAACTCTTATTTTTGATACACTTTGCCAAAACAAGCACTGTTTTATCAAGCAAGAAAGGCATAAAGCATCAATGAGGCCTGAAGCAGGAAAAACACTGATGCTGTAAAGGATTCAGTTCAGAGAAAACAACATCAGGCTCATGGAACCGGGAATGGAGGGACCCCAAGGAACAATCCTTAAGATGATCAGCAGGCTTTAAGAATACTGCAGGAACGCAGAATGGTATGAAGAACTATTCTATTAGGCAATTGGCCTAACAGAACTAGATAATCAAGACTGCACTCCTACTTACAAGAAGCCTGTGATTACCATGTGAACAAAACGTGAATGATACTAAAATAAACAGACAAAATGCACGTCACATAGTAATAATGGAGAGATCAAGCAAGATCGCATTTCAGGTATAAAGCTTTCACTAAGCTGTTGTGATGAAAGGTTGGCATTTTAAATGTCAACTCTTCTCTGAAATAACAGAAAACCATTTTTCTACTTGCAGTCTAATCTTTTCAAGTGTTACTCAAAAACATTAGCAAGGGAGTATGTCCACAAGCAATCCATTTTAGTACATTACAGACAGATGTATACAGAAGTTTGAGCCATTAACTCTTTTGTTTCAGTCTGTACTGTGAAATGGCTCGTTTCAAAAATGTTCTAGCTTTGGTGATTTTCTTTTGCAATTGGAAGTCAAGAGTTGAAAGAGAATGATAAATCCAAGCTCTGTTAACAGGCACACAGTTTTTCCCTACTGCAGGAGGCTAAAGAAATATGGCATGTCCCCGTCAACCCTAACCAATGTTTACTGATACATGTGATATAATAAATCAATTCCAATTACATGACACGATTCTACCCTCCAATGGGATTTTATCTGCATTCATGACAGGAATAAATTTGTTCACAATAAATAACTGACAACCTTCTCGAATTTCTTTACTGCTAACCAGCATTTGTACTGTGCTTCAAGAATGTTACTAAAATAGTTAATCATTTTCAAATGAGAAGATTTTCTTTACAAGGGATTATAAAGGACACATTCTACAGTAACATGCCAATTAGTGAAACCATGACACGTCTAAGCTTCACTCTGGAACCTTAATTTCCACACGTATACCTACCCATATAGCCATCTATTTACTTAACCACCACCACCAACCCATAATGCTTATCCATCCTCCTCTTAAATGCATCTTTGCTAGTCACCTCAAATACTCTGCAGTAGAAAATTATACTTTCTCGCCGTTTTTAGTGTAAAGGAACTTCTTTGGAATTCCCAATTGGATTTTTTGGGTAACTACATTGCCTTCTGGTTATGCTCATCCTCAAGTGAAAACAGGCTATTACAGCTCTGGGTGGAAGAGTCTGGAGTTCAATTCTGTCACCGACTGTAAAGAGTTTGCACTTTCGTCCCGGTTTCCTCCGCCCCCCCCGTCCAAACACTTACTTCTAGGAGGTCAATTGGTCATTGGTCACTGTGATTAGGCTACGGTTAAATAGGTGGGTTGCTGGGTGATACAGCTCACTGAGCAGGAAGTGCCTGTTTGCGTTGTATCTCTAAATAAAAATAAGTAAAATAAATTTCCTCTGTATTCACTATCAAAATCTTTCCTCATTAACAGATCACTATTTAGTCAGCCCTCAATTAAAAACAAAACCAGTATGTTCATGTTTTCCTCTCATATCCTTGAAAATGTTCTTTGCAATCTTATCGGTGTCTTTACATCCTTTCTACCATATAGCAACTGAAACTATGCAGTTTTAACCATGGTCGACTAATGTTCAACACAGGTTTAATACAACTTTCTAATTTTTCAGTTCTGTCCCCTGGAATTTAAATTAATCCTCAGCTTGGGTTTGCTTTTTTTCGTCTTGCTAACCTGTGGTGCACCTGTCAGTGACCAGTGTACTTGCACTCCAGGTTCCCTTTATTCCTCTTCTCCATCAAGTCTCACACCTTCCAATTCTTCCTACCAACAAGTACCTCCCTTGTATTTATTTACCAGTGCCGAATTTCATCTAATTTACTTGCATTAGTGGTCTTTTGTAACTTGCTGTAGTGTTCCTCAATATTCTGACTGTACTCCTAACCCTAAACTAAACCACAAGACCATTCGCCCCATCGAGTCAGCTCCACCAATTCATCATGGTCGATCCATTTCCCTCTGAATCCCATTCTCCTGCCTTCTCCCTGCAACCTTTCACGCCCTAATTAAAAACCTATCAACCCCTGTTTAAAATATACCCAATGATGGCCTCCACAGCTGCCTGTTGCAACAAATTTCACAGATTCACCAACCTCTGGCTAAAGAAATTCCATCTCATCTCTATTTGATGATAATCTAGTTTTTTTTATTCTCAGGACCAAGTAAGAAATTGACTCATCACTATAGTTTCTTCCACTGTCAATAGAAAACTTTATTCCCATTCTTTGCTTTTTGTCTTGAAGCTGATCGTCAATAGTTCCTAGGAGTGAACATCACCAAGTAGGTCCTACCCCAACCAAGTAGAGGCCATGGCAAAGAAAGCCCACTAATGCCTCTAGTTCCTCAGGAGGCTAAAGAAATTTGGCATGTCCCTGTCAATCCTTACCAATATTTATTGATACATGTGTGAATAACCAATTCCATGTCTTGATTCAACTTTCCAATATTACTCAAGATTCAAGATATTATTTCCAGTAAACAAATGTAAAGGAGAATGAAATAATTGTTACTCTGGATCTGATGCAGCACCAAATAAAAACATAAGATTAAGGAACACAATAAATATAAATACATAAGCTAGCTTATATACAATGATTGATGGTAATTTCATAGAGTGATGCTTGTTACAGAAGTGTGACTAATAGGAGTCTATTATGGGGGAGCACATTTAAAGACTTTATTAAAATATAGAAACACTGGGACATATTAGGGCCTGTATATTTTGGTCCAATTAAATGGCTGTCCTAATTATCTGAAGTTTTGCTGGAAATAGTTAAAAAGGTATAAAAAACAAACTACCACTTAACTGCATAACAAATATGTATTTAAATGAAACAAACACTACAAAGACTACTACAGTACTATAAAACTGTAAATGAACAAAATCAGCGCAGAGACTGAATGCAGATAACGACGGACTGCCTTCATGCTAAGGGGATGCAGGGTGACTTGGATAGGTTAGGTGAGTGGGCAAATTCATGGCAGATGCAATTTAATGTGGATAAATGTGAGGTTATCCACTTAGGTGGCAAGAACAGGAAAACAGATTATCTGAATGGTGGCCGATTAGGAAAAGGGGAGGTGCAACGAGACCTGGGTGTCATTGTACACCAGTCATTGAAAGTGGGCATGCAGGTACAGCAGGCAGTGAAAAAGGCGAATGGTATGCTGGCATTCATAGCAAGAGGATTCGAGTACAGGAGCAGGGAGGTACTACTGCAGTTGTACAACGCCTTAGTGAGACCACACCTGGAGTACTGTGTGCAGTTTTGGTCCCCTAATCTGAGGAAAGACATTCTTGCCATAGAGGGAGTACAAAGAAGGTTCACCAGATTGATTCCTGGGATGGCAGGACTTTCATATGATGAAAGACTGGATCGACTAGGCTTATACTCGCTGGAATTTAGAAGATTGAGGGGGGATCTTATTGAAATGTATACAGTTCTAAAGGGATTGGACAGACTAGATGTAGGAAGATTGTTCCCAATGTTGGGGAAGTCCAGAACGAGGGGTCACAGTTTGAGGATAAAGGGGAAGTCTTTTAAGACCGAGATGAGGAAAAACTTCTTCACACAGAGAGTGGTGAATTTGTGGAATTCTCTGCCACAGGAAACAGTTGAGGCCAGTTCATTGGCTATATTTAAGAGGGAGTTAGATATAGCCCTTGTGGCTACAGGGATCAGGGGGTATGGAGAGAAGGCAGGTACAGGGTTCTGAGTTGGATGATCAGCCGTGATCATACTGAATGGCGGTGCAGGCTCGAAGCGCCGAATGGCCTACTCCTGCACCTATTTTCTATGTTTCTATGTTTCTACACAGGTCTGACACTAGTTAGAAACTGTTCGGCAACAGTTCTCTGCCCCAATTAAGCGAAGAGAATCCCGGCTATTATCTAGATTAGTTTTTGTTCTTAAGAGTTGTCCTAAATAAGTGGCTGCCTCGATTAACTGGAATCATACACAATACATTACAAATATCTATTCTTTTTGTTCTCTCCTTAAAATATTAATAAATACATGATACAATACCCTGACTGAGAAATATATTACTTTTCCTTCACTGCTGCTGAGTGGAACTCCTTCCAACAGCTTTGTGGGTACACCCACACCTCAGTGTGTTCTTGTAGTAGTTCAAGAGGCTGATTTTCAATGGCAATAATGGATGGGAAATTCACTGTGAGAACAACTTCCAAAGCTCACCTGCCTTGAATCAATAATAAAACACAAATACAAGAAAAACACTTGTTAAGATAAAGAACTCTGGCATTACCACAAAGCAGAAAATTTGGGTAATGCTGTGCACTGACATCAGTGTTGGTAATAACAACATGCATTAAAACACCAATCAATGCAATTATGGCAGAACTCAACAAGTAATAAAAATACACTCGGAAAGTCTGGAGAATAAAACCAAAAATGAAACACACTGCAAAAGAAAAGGAAACAAGTTTAAAATAAAAAATATTTTTGAAGTAGTTGGAACTGCACTCTGCTGAGTTATTGCAATGCAGAGAGTTGGCTTCTGCTTTTACATTTACCCCACAGCACAGGAATTTTAGAAGTAATTTCTGCAATTTCAAATCATTAGCTGAATGAATTCTTTTGCGTAGTATTTCCCATTGTGGCTCACATTCCAGACAGAATGAGTAGATTCATTTCAAAGATGGCCTAAAGGCTCACCTACCCCAGACATTTTCCAACATCCCTTAAAACTTCAGTACCCTATGAAATATTCACTGCTGACCATTGAAGCTTAATCACTGACCTCTTTGGGACATTATGAATATCTGGATATAAATACTCCTGACTGCCATTCTCTACTTTCTTATTCCTTGTTCGATAGATGAGAAGTAGACTGATTATATGCCAATAGATTCAATGCACACAAAGCAAATGATTAGATTCCAAACCTTCAATATAAAATATAATTAATCTCCAAAATACACTGCACAAATGCAATGCAGATATGCAGCAAGACTCTCCAAGCTTTAAATCTTCAAAGGCTTCAGAATCAAATTTGAATTTTTATTATATCAAGTTCTGAACACTTCACCTTAGGAGAGGTGCAAGCAAGGTTTGAAGAATAAACTGACGATATTAACCAAAGTTATCCTAGACTTTAATTATGCAGATAGAATGGAAAGACTGGGATTGTTCTCCTGGAATCATATTTCTTTAAACCACTGACAGATGTCATGAATTTGTGGTTTTGCAGATTAGCAGAGCTGAACTGAAAGAAGTTTAATTAGGGAAAAGATAAACGGATTTTTACCTTTTGATTCACAACTTAGACAGTAAGAAAGTTCTTCAAACCTGAACCAAATAGAACTTAATGTACAACAGAATTGAAGAGTCAGGGAAATTCCCAGGACATGTCAGGAACAGCTTCTTCCCCTCCGCCCTCACATTTCTGAATGGACCATGAACCCGTGAACACTTCTTCGCTATATTTCCATGCTTTTTGCACTACTTTTTAAAATACACACTCACTGTAATTTATAATTTTATTATGTATTGCAATGTACTTCTGCCGCAAAACAATACATTTCATGACATATCCCAGTGAGATTAAACTGGATTCTGATTCTGAGGAATGTCAGAATCAGGTTTAATATCACAGGCATTTGCTGTGCAATTTGTTGTTTTGCAGCAGTACACTGAAATATATAAAAAACTGGAAATTACAGTAAGAATTATTAATTAATTAATGGCTCTAAGTAGAGAATGGATGTGCCCGGTTTAGGACTCAACTGGGTGTGGAACAGCGTCGGCTGTGGCTGAATGAGCTGATTCTTGAGCGGCAGTCCTCGGCACAGCTGCTGCACACGGGGGCCGATGGCTGCGGCTGGGTAGTCACTGCCGCAGCTTTCCTTCGCTCTCTTCTGTCCGACCACAGTCAAGTTCATTTTTCGTCTGCACTGGTAATGCCTGTACGTACAGCCTGTCGCCAGGTGCAGTGATTTGCAGCTGTCTCTTCCCAATTGTCCACCCTGATATCAGTAGACTTCAGGTCACGTTTACAAACGTCCCTGTAACGCAGCAGTGGGCGCCCGATGGGCTGGGATCCTGCAGCGAGTTCTCCGTATAGGATGTCCTTGGGGATGCGGCCATCCTGCATGCGGCGGACGTGGCCAAGCCAGCGCATTCGTCGCTGTGTGAGAAGGACATACATGCTTGGCATGCTGGCCTGTTCCAGGACGTCCTTGTTTGGCACGTGGTCTTTCCAGGAAATGCCCAGGATCCGACACAAGCACCACAGGTGGAAGCTGTTGAGGCAGTGCTCTTGGCGCGCACAGGTTGTCTAACTCTCGCTGCCGTAGAGAAAAGTACTCAGTACGCGGGCTCTGTACGCTGCAATCTTGGTGGCTGTGGTGAGTTTGTTGTTTTTCCACACTCTCTTTGACAGCTTGGCCATAGCAGCGGTGGCTTTCCCTATTCGCCTGTTGAGCTCTTGATCGAGGGACAGATGGCTGGAGACTGTCGATCCTAGGTAGGTGAATTCATCTACCGCTTGCAGGGTATGGTCGCCGATGCTGATGCTGGGGGCTTCGCTGACATCCTGGCCCATGACCTCTGTCTTCTTCAGACTGATGGTGAGGCCAAACTCTTGGCAAGCATGTGTCAGGGAACTGACTCACCTCTGGAGACCAGACTGTGTGTGTGACGTCAGGGCAGCATTATCAGTGAAGAGTATCTCCTGGATCAGGACCTGACGCACTTTAGTCTTTGCTCTGAGGCGTGCAAGATTGAAGAGCTTGCTGTCGGACCTGGTGTGTAGGTACACTCCATCATCAGATGTCCTGAAAGCGTACAACAGTACAAGGGAGAAGAAGATCCCGAAGTGCGTCAGGGCAAGGACGCAACCCTGCTTCACTCCGCTTTGGATGGGGAAGGGCTCTGAGGATGATCTATTGAATTGTACTGTCCCCTGCATGCCGTCACGGAAAGAGGCGATGAGATTCAGCAGCTTTGAAGGGCATCTGATATACATATACAAATTAAATACGTAGTGCAAAAAGAGAGCAAGAAAAGAGAAAAACAATAATGAGGTAGAATACATGGGCTCACTGTCCATTCAGAAATCTGATGGTGGTGGAAAAGATTCTGTTCCTAAAGTGTTGAGTGTGTGCCTTCAGACTCCTGTATTTCCTCCTTGATGAAAACAGTGTATGCTCTGGGTGATAGGGGTCCTTACTGACAAGTGCTGCCTTTTTGAAGCATTGCCTTTTGAAGGTGTCCTCAATGCTGGGGAGGCTAGCGCCCATGACGGAGCTGGCTAAATTTACAACTTTTTGCAGTTTTCTCGATCCTGTGCAGTGGCCCAAGCATAAAGCATTACTTTAAGAGAATACTCTGACACAGATTTACACAACAATTGTAAACACAGATAATCAGCAAAGGATGCAATTTTGCTGCAAGACCGAGGATAAGATCTAATGCAAGTGGTTAGACAGAGTCCAATAGTTTAAGAATGGTTAACAGCCAGACTATTACTCCAATACTTTTGGCCACTAAAAAGTTATGCAAATCCTGTTAAATTCTCCGGAACGGCCAGAGAATATCGTCAAGCAGTTCACACACTGTGTGAACAAGAGGCTTTTTGGACCATATGAACCCAAGTTAAAGCACGTGTACCATCAAATTAACTCAGTGTCTTGTCCTAGGCAAACACCTATCAAATTAAAAGATTCTGGTTACACTTAGTCAGCTACATGGGGCATGCCACATTATTTGCATACCCAACAGACTGATGAAACAGATACTCTTTCCAGGCTCTCTAATGGAAAGGGTTTACAGAGCAAATAGATTTGAGGATGAATTTAAAGTTTCCTTGTACCTATTTCCTGGAAACCTCTAGTACATGACAGTCCAAAGTGGCAAAAAAGCCTTAGGGCTGGTATTCAGAGCTTCAAGGCCTGTGTTCCAAATGCAAGAAGCTCTACATACCAGCGGAAGGAGCACCTCAGACGAGTTGCTCATTGATCCTGTCACCCAACTCTTCCACAGTTCCCACAAAATTAGAATGGAAGCAAGTCACCCTCAATCATGACGAGCTGAGAAAGAATACCTGATAAATACACAGAAGCTATAGCTACATAAAAAACAGTATTCAATAAACAATCATGACAGACAGATTAAATTGAACACAATGTAGAAATACTTTAATGGTGAACCAATTACTCCCAAAACTATTTTTTTTTAAATCACACTTTCCTCACTTAGAGTACTACAATCTGATTTTAAAAACTTCTAAAACTATTTTAAATTTTTGAAAATAAAGTCAAAATAAACAAGTAATAGGATGTCAAATCATTCCTTCAAATACTCTATTACAATACACATTCAAAGTAAATTTATTATCAGAGTACATGCACGTATGTCACCGTATACTACCATGAGATTTATTGCAGGCATTCACAGTGGAAGAGAAATACAACAGAATCAATGAAAAACTACACACAAAGACTGGCAAACAACCAATGTGCAGAAGACAAACTCTGCAAATAAAAAAAAAATGTAAATAAATAATATTGTGAACATGAATTGCAGAATCCTTGAAAATTAGTCTGTAGGTTGTGGAGTCAGTTCAGTGTTGAGGTGAGTGAAGTTGTGCTGGTTCAGGAGCCTGATAGTTGAAGGGTATAACTGACAAGCTCTGTTGTGGTCATTTGCAGATTTCAGCAGCATTGGATGGCTTAAGTTTTGTCTCTTATTAAGTGGCTGCATCTTTATCTTATATGTGCTATGTGTGCTTTGTGCCGTGTATGACTGTCGGTACTGTGTTCAGCACCTTGACCCCGGAATAATGCTGTCTCATTTGGCTGTATTCATGAGTATTCATGTCTGGTTGAATGACAATTAAACTTGAATTGAACTGAACTGAACCTGTTGGTGTGGAACCCAAGGCTTCTGTACCTCCTTCCCAATGTCTAAATGCATTAATTCATTTCAAAAATTATAATAATTGCCACAACTTAATTGACCTTAACATAAAAATGTGTTGTGTAATATCAAAGGAATTCAATTTGAGAATTTAAGCCCATTTGAAAAATGTAACACCACCCTTTCTTAATTTGAGGTTTAACTTGCCTGTTATTTTTGGGAAATTAGACCACTCTGCATCCAGCTAAGACACGCGTTTCATTCAGAAAGACAAAACTCAACCAAAATAAGAAGCCAGCACCCACTCTCTTCTTGCTGCTGCCACCAGGGAGGTACAGGAGGTTCAAGACCCACACCACCGGGTTCATGAACAGTTATTATCCCTCACTTGTGGAGCATGGCCAAGTGGTTAAGGCATCGGTCTAGTGATCTGAAGGTCGCTAGTTCGAACCTCAACTGAGGCAGCGTGTTGTGTCCTTGAGCGCACATTGCTCTGCGACGACACCGGTGCCAAGCTGTATGGGTCCTAGTGCTCTTCCCTTGGACAACATCGGTGACATGGAGAGGGGAGATTTACAGCATGGGCAACTGCCAGTCTTCCATACAACCTTGCCCAGGCCTCAGTCAACATCGAAAATCGATGGACAGCCAAAGGAGAAGAAGATTACCCCTCAAACATCAGGTTCTCGAACCAGAGGGGATAACTTCACTCATCCCTACACTGAACTGTTCCCACAACTTATGGACTCACTCTCAGGGACTCTTCATCTCACGTTCTCGATATTTATTGCATACTGATTATTTCCTTTTAAAATTTCTTTTCTCTCTTTTTGTACTTGCAGTTTGTCATCTTTTGCACACTGGTTGGTGAGGTCTTTCATTAATTCTGTTATGTTTATTGGATTTATTAAGTATGCCCAGAAGAAAATGAATCTGAGGGTTGTAAATGATGACATACAGGTACTTTGATAATGAATTTACTTTGAACTTTGGACATTCTGCAATCACAGATAGACGGAGAAGCAGTCAGATATCCTTCTGGTTCATAAATGGTGATCAGTGGAATCAAGGAGAGGATTAGATTCATTTGCGCTTCCAAATACAGTACAGGAGGCAACAAGAATCTTTTAAATTGTATTCCAAAATATAATTCTGTGCCATCTGAGGATTACAGAAAACAAGGTCAGAGCTACATAATGAATCCTTCAATCACAAACTGCTAAGTTTTAAAAATATTTTTATTCTTCTTGCCCAAGGTACTTGAAAAACGTACACTTGGATTTTGTAAAACTAAATTCTTTAAAAAAATGCAGGTGTTGAAAATCTGAAATAAAAACAGGAAATTCTATAAAAACTCCAACTCAAGCTGCAACTGTGGAAAGAGAAACAATGTCATGGTTCCCGGTCTGATAGACACTTCATCTGAACTGGGAAAAGGAGAAAACCACTCTGAATCAGTGAAGGGGACGGAGACAGCTAGAACAGAGGAAATATCTCCAATAGAAAGAGTCCAAATTTGTTAACGTGGTAGTCAGAAGCACATTATAATTCATTGTCCGTGCTATATGTTGCTAATAGCGGGACTGTGGGATATGCCTAGAAGACCATGCGTAAGTATAAAAGAAAATGAGCCAAAATTCACATACCAGAAATACTAATTCCTGTTTCTCCTTTCACATATAGTGCCTGTCTTGTTGAGTATTTTCAGCATTTCCTATTTAACATTTGATTTAACGGTTCCTGTAGTTTATTTGAAAGATGGTCGCTAATTTGGCTCGTGGCCAAGTGGTTAAGGCGTTCGTCTAGTGATTTAAAGGTCGATAGGTCGAGCCTTGGCTGAGGCAGCGTGTGTGTCCTTGAGCAAGGCACTTAACCACACATTGCTCTGCGACAACACCGGTGCCAAGCTGTATGGGTCCTAATGCCCTTCCCTTGAACAACATCAGTGGCGTGGAGAGGGGAGACTTGCAGCATGGGCAACTGCCGGTCTTCCATACAACCTTGCCCAGGCCTGCCCCCTGGAAACCTTCCAAGGCGCAAATCCATGGTCTCATGAGACTAACGGATGCCTATAAGTAAGCAGCCCATACAAAGTGAGGTTGAATTTATTGTGTATTGCTCAGGTTACTGCTGTTAGGCACACAGCCACATCAGGAACAGAAAATGTTGCATTGTGTGAAAGGTTTCTTCAGTATCTGAAGTTGTACTTCTTAAGGCATAGAGGGGTAAATTTCAGTGAAAAGGACTTTATTCAACCCCACCCACCCCAGCCTCTATCCAAACAAAACATGTCACTTCATTACATGTTATTCACACATTAGTAAAATCTCTGATGTTCATTAATGGAATATCTTCTGCAGAGTCTGGAGTCAAAAACAAGATGAAGCACAAGGAGTTCTTTAAAGTGTTTCTTCCTGTCCCTTTGCACCATTAAGGGACTCAATCAATATGCCATATTTAATATATGATTGTACTGTGACTTTTTTTTTCCTTGATATAGTACATTTTGTTGTGAAGCAGTATCATGCAGGGGCCTGGTCTAACTCCTGAGCACATCCTAGTGCAAGACACCCACCCAGAAAAGACATCAAACATGTTTCAATTTAGGCCGTGGGCTCAGTCCACTATCAGTGCACTAACTACAGTTGAAGTCAGAAGTTTACATACACCTTAGCCAAATACATTTAAGCTCAGTTTTTCACAATTCCTGACATTTAATCCTAGAAAACATTCCGTCTTAGGTCAGTTAGCATCACTACTTTATTTTAAGAATGTGAAATGTCAGAATAATAGTAGAGAGAATGATTTATTGTATTTCAGCTTTTATTTCTTTCATCACTTTCCCAGTGGGTCAGAATTTTACATACACTTTGTTAGTATTTGGGAGCATTGCCTTTAAATTGTTTAACTTGGGTCAAACGTTTTGGGTAGCCTTCCACAAGCTTCTCACAGTAAGTTGCTGGAATTGTTCCATTCCTCCAGACAGAACTGGTGTAACTGAGTCAGGTTTGTAGGCCTCCTTGCTTGCACACGCTTTTTCAGTTCTGCCCACAAATTTTGAATCAGATTGAGGTCAGGGCTTTGTGATGGCCACTCCAATACCTTGACTTTGTCGTCCTTAAGCAACTTTGCCACAACTTTGGAAGTATGCTTGAGGTCATTGTCCATTTGGAAGACCCATTTGCGACCGAGCTTTAACTTCCTGGCTGATGTCTTGAGATGTTGCTTCAATATATCCACATAATTTTCCTTCCTCATGATGCCATCTATTTTGTGAAGTGCACCAGACCCTCCTGCAGCAAAGCACCCCCACAACATGATGCTGCCACCCCCCATGCTTCACGGTTGGGATGGTGTTCTTCAGCTTGCAAGCCTTACCCTTTTTCCTCCAAACATAATGATGGTCATTATGGCCAAACAGTTCAATTTTTGTTTCATCAGACCAGAGGACATTTCTCCAAAAAGTAAGATCTTTGTCCCCATGTGCACTTGCAAGCTGTAGTCTTGCTTTCTTATGGCGGTTTTGGAGCAGTGGCCTCTTCCTTGCTGAGCAGCCTTTCAGGTTATGTCGATATAGGACTCATTTTACTGTGGATATAGATACTTGTCTACCTGTTTCCTCCAGCATCATCACAAGGTCCTTTGCTGTTGTTCTGGGATTGATTTGCACTTTTCGCGCCAAAGTACGTTCATCTCTCGGAGACCGAACGCATCTCCTTCCTGAGCAGTATGACAGCTGCGTGGTCCCATGGTGTTTATACTTGCATACTGTTATTTGTACAGATGTACCTTCCAGCATTTGGAAATTGCTCCCAAGGATGAACCAGACTTGACATCATTTTCTGACCTCAATCCGACAGAAAATTTGTGGGCAGAACTGAAAAAGCGTGTGCGAGCAAGGAGGCCTACAAACCTGACTCAGTTACACCAGTTCTGTCTGGAAGAATGGAGCAAAATTCCAGCAACTTACTGTGAGAAGCTTGTGGAAGGCTACCCAAAATGTTTGACCCAAGTTAAACAATTTAAAGGCAATGCTCCCAAATACTAACAAAGTGTATGTAAATTTCTGACCCACTGGGAAAGTGATGAAAGAAATAAAAGCTGAAATACAGTAAATCATTCTCTCTACTATTATTCTGACATTTCACATTCTTAAAATAAAGTAGTGATCCTAACTGACTTAAGACAGGGAACGTTTTCTCGGATTAAATGTCAGGAATTGTGAAAAACTGAGTTTAAATGTATTTGACTAAGTGTATGTAAACTTCTGACTTCAACTGTACCTATCAGATCCCATGGGAAACCTGGGAATTTACTTTCCAAAGTTTTAACATTGGGGTGGTGGGGTGGAGATACGCCTTTATCAAACTAAGTGTAAGGTGCTTCTTGCACCCGCTAGCCTGTAGGTCACCCTTGGGTGAGGTGTGGCACCTGCTTCGCTCCACCTCCTGATCAGGGTCACGTGAAACCATGGGAGAAAGTGCTGGATGGTCGTATGAGCAGCTGGTGCATAACACAAGTCCTGGTTATACAACCACTGACACCACTGCCCAGAAGGATGCAATGGCAAACCACTCCTGTACAAAATTTTGCCAAGAACAATCATGGTCATGGAAAGACCATAATCACCCATGTCATACGACACAGCACATTACGAACGAATACTTGGGGCTGGGGGGGGGGTGCGGAATGAATACTGGAGATAAATACAGGTCCTCCACAGGGTACAAATGCCTAATTTATGTTCAACCTGTACAAACAAGCATTAGGGAGACCAGTAGCATGGTGTTTCTGGCTGCTACAAGGCTGCAGGCATCTTCTGTTGTGCTGTAACTATTATGCAGCAGTTTCTGAAGAGTTGAGTTAATTGCCTGGGATTGACTGCATTTACTTTATTTAGAGAACAAGCCTTTCCAGCCCAGCAATCCACCAATTTAACCCTAGCCTAATCACAGGACAAATTACAATAAACCATTAGTCTACTAATCAGAGAAAACTCAACAAGCACACAGGAAGGAACTTACAAGCTTAGTTACAGAGGACATCAGAAATGAATTCTGAACTCCAATGCCATGAACTTGTGCTAACTGCTAAGCCACTGTGGCACCCTTGGTTGGCCTATTTTAATATATTACCAGGCAGCCACATTTCCAGCTTGTGAACTGTTCTGTGTAATGAAGAGATCTCAGGAACGGGACTCTGTGGTGACCTGGGGAGGACCTAGACACAAACAATATGCAACAGGCAAACTGTGCAAATACAAAGAGAAAAAAAACACAAAATAATAAACAAATAATAAATATTGAGAACATGAGATGAAGAGTCCTTGAAAGTGAGTCAAGGACAAATTGGTTGTGGGAACAGAAGTTGATCATAGTTATCCCCTTTGGTTCAAGAGGCTGAAGGTTGAGGGGTAATAACCATTCCTTAACAGTAATAACTGAGATGCAAAAGAACGTTTTTCTTGCAGCTGATGGTGAATCATGGAGTGCTGTGAAGGCTGGTTAATTGGGGGAATGGGGGGGGGGAATCGATAAACTTTTGAAAGATTTTGGAATTAAGAAATGTGAGCACCTATCACAGAAGAGGCAAAGAGCCCGGGTCAGAGCGGCCACGGTCACCTTGAATGATACTGCAACCTTGAAAGACTAAACACCATTAACTTACTAAGATGAGTCTGATTTACAAAATGATCTTCCACTATAATCAAGTGACCTACTTGAAATACATGGTACCAAATACTAACAATGAATTTCCATTCACAAATTTACACACAGTGAAAGGATCTGAAGTCCTGATGAAGGAATCTTGGCCTTAAATGTTGAAAGTTTATTCCTCTCCACAGATGCTGCCTGACCTGATGAGTTCCATCAGCACTTTGTGTGCTTACATAATGGAATACTTTACACCAATGCACTCTTTCATATACAGGAATGATTGTACCAATTTTTAATAGTTTTTGATATAAAAAACGATTTTGTATGTTGTGGAAATTTCAAAGCATTCACAAACTTTGCTGGTTTGATAACCATCTTAACATGTTGTTGAAGGTTTCTTCAACTTCATGGGTGAGGCTTTACCTGCCCCAAGCTAGCATTATATATGACAAAGTCCAACCACTAGGTGCAGCGTTATTTTTAGCAATGTGGCAGTTTGGGCCAGCAAGTCAACCCTGAGGAAACCTGGAAAATGCAAAACTGTATTTACCTTTGAGCAAGTGGAAGCTCAAACAACTTGCAACTGACAGCAAATTCTGGCCCATTAATGTAAGAGACATGGTCCTCCAATGCATTCTTCTTAAACACAATTCAACAGCATGTCCATAGTGTTGTAGGGTACAAAGACACTTCTCCATAATATGTTTACCAAATGAAATCACAAAAGCAGTAATTTCGTTCTGCATGTACTCTACATAAATAATACTCAACACCATAGATTGTGCAATGGAAAGAACAAGGTTTTCACCATCGATTACTAATCAATTGAGACATTACAGTCACTTGTTATATTTGCATGAAGGGATGGAATACATTGATTCAACTGCTAATTTTGACAAACCGATAGATGTGCAGTGGAGAGTATATTGACTGGCTGCTTACAGCCTGTGATGGAAAATCAGGCAAAAGAACTAGTGGGTTCGGCCCAATACATCATGGATAAAGCTCTCCCAAACATTGAGCACATCTACATGAAACTCTGTCATAGGAAAGCATCATCATCAGAGTTCCCCATAACTCAGGCCATGCTCTCTTCTTGCTGGTACCATCAGGTGGAGGTACAAGAGCCTCAGGAGCACCACTGGGTTCAAGAACAGTACTAACCCTTAACCATCAGGCTCTTGAATAAATAGGGATAAATACACTCAACTTCACTTGCCCCATCATTGAAGTGCTCCCACAACCAATAATCTCACTTTCAAGGACTCTATCTCACGTTCTCGTTATTTATTGCTATTTATTTATATTTGCTTTTGCAGTTTTCTGCACCATGGTTGATCCTTCATTGATCCCATTATAGTTACTATTCTATGGATTTGCTGAGTATGCCCACAAGAAAATGAACCAGGGTTGTATATGGTGACACATTTGTACTTCGAAAATAAAATTTACTTTGAACCTCAGCTTTACAAACAGATTGAGAATAATCAAACTATCACTGAGATTTTATCAGGATGAATTTTAAACCCTGTCTAGCTTATTTTCTATGATTTCTCAATCATTCAATTGTAATCTTGACTCCATTCTTCTACTAATAATTACCAGTTCTTTTGTCAAAGAATTTCACTGTGAACCAAAACTTACTTAGAGCTTCAGTGGGGTTGAACAAGTTGATGCATTCTATGCCAAATGTGTCCAGACCCAGGGGACAGCATTACAGAATAAAGACAGACATTCAGGGTAGATAAATCTGTTTGCCCACTGGATGATGCTGTGGAGATTTGCCATGTTCAAGACAGATTTATAGATGTTTAGATATCGGGAGGGGGGAAGAGGGGTGCAGTGAAAGATTTGCTTTTAATGTCGGAAGGTGGTGCCAAGTTTATAGGATCAGTCATAAACACAAATAATTCTGCAGATGTCAGAAATCCAAAATAACAAAGCGGGCAGTTTTAAGGTGCTTGGAAGTAGGTACACAAGAGATGTCAGGGGCGAGTTTTTAAAAAATATAATGCAGAGAGTGGTGAGTGCGTGGAATGGGTTGCCAGTGACGGTGGTGGAGGTGGATACAATAGGGCCTTTTAAGAGACTCCTGGATAGGTATATAGAGCTTAGAAAAATAGAAAGCCATGGGTAACACTAGGTAATTTCTAAAGTAAGTACATGTTCGGCACAGCATTGTGGGCTGAAGGTATTGTACCGTAGGTTTCCTATGTTTCTAAAATGCTGGAGGAACTCAGCAGGTCAGGCAGCATCTATAGAGAGGTATAAAGTGCTGAATGAAGGGTCTCGGCCCGAAAAATCAACCGTTCATTCCTCTCCACAGATGCTGTCTGACTTGCTGAATTCCTCCAGCATGTTGTTTGTGTTACTAAAGGATCAGTCATGATCTTATTAATTGGTATAGCAGGCCCAAGGGCCTAAATGATTACAGGTACATTGTTTTTTTTGCTTCTCTACCAAAAGTACTGCTATCGTCAAGAAACACATCCACAGCATTATAAACAGAAACCGGCAGGAAAAGAACCCCAGCAACTATGCTGTTATTACCACTTATGCATATAGCTCTTGAACCAGCAGGGATAATAACTTCCCTCACCTTAACAATGAACTGTTTCCACAATCTATGGACTCACTTTCAAGGGCTCGTCATCTCATTCTGAATACCTATTGTTGTTTTGGTCTAGCAACACACATCAAAGTTGCTGATGAACGCAGCAGGCCAGGCAGCATCTCTAGGAAGAAGTACAGTCGACGTTTCAGGCCGAGACCCTTCGTCAGGACTAACTGAAGGAAGAGTTAGTAAGAGATTTGAAAGTGGGAGGGGAGGGGGGAGATCCAAAATGATAGGAGAAGACAGGAGGGGGAGGGATGGAGCCAAGAGCTGGACAGGTGATAGGCAAAGGGGATATGAGAGGATCATGGGACAGGAGGTCTGGGGAGAAAGACAAAGGGGTGGGGGGAATCCAGAAGATGGGCAAGGGGTATAGTCAGAGGGACAGAGGGAGAAAAAGGAGAGTGAGAGAAAGAATGTGTGTATAAAAATAAATAACGGATAGGGTACAAGGGGGAGGTGGGGCCTAGCGGAAGTTAAAGAAGTCGATGTTCATGCCATCAGGTTGGAGGCTACCCAGACGGAATATTGGTGTTGTTCCTCCAACTTGAGTGTGGCTTCATCTTTACAGTAGAGGAGGCCGTGGATAGACATGTCAGAATGGGAATGGGATGTGGAATTAAAATGTGTGGCCACTGGGAGATCCTGCTTTCTCTGGCGGACAGAGCGTAGGCGTTCAGCAAAGCAGTCTCCCAGTCTGCGTCGGGTCTCGCCAATATATAGAAGGCCACATCGGGAGCACCGGACGCAGTATATCACCCCAGCCGACTCACAGGTGAAGTGTCGCCTCACCTGGAAGGACTGTCTGAGGCCCTGAATGGTGGTAAGGGAGGAAGTGTAAGGGCATGTGTAGCACTTGTTCCGCTTACAAGGATAAGTGCCGGGAGGGAGATCAGTGGGGAGGGATGGGGGGACGAATGGACAACGGAGTCGCGTAGGGAGCGATCCCTGCGGAAAGCAGAGAGAAGGGGAGAGGGAAAGGGTGGGATCCCGTTGGAGGTGGCGGAAGTTACGGAGAATAATATGTTGGACCCGGAGGCTGGTGGGGTGGTAGGTGAGGACCAGGGGAACCCTATTCCTAGTGGGGTGGCGGGAGGATGGAGTGAGTCTTGTATTTTTGTATTTATGTGAATTCCCCAAGGAAAAAGAATCTCAGGGTTGTCTGTGGTGACATACATGTACTTTAATAGATTACTTTGAACTGTTTGAAATTTGAAGATTTACTGAGAGGGAAGATACTATTTTCTTTCCATTGATGCTGCCTGACCTGCTGAGTGCTTTTTTTTCCCGTATTTTCTGTTTTTACTTCAGATTTTCAGCATCTGCATTTTTAAATTTTCATATCCACAGCATTAACCAGTCCTCTAATTCTTTATCCAGGTTATTATTTATGCACAAGTATTGGCATGAACCCTGAAACTGGGGATAATATGTCCTTCGGGCAGGTGGGGCTCATCAGCCTTGGAGACAGCGTGCCTAGGAGAAGGAAAACTCTGATTCTAAACCTCCACTGCCTTGCGGCCATACCCACCCACGGGAGAGGCTTCGGGAGTAAACCCCAAGGAAGAAATCAGGAGTCGGGTTCCCTAAGGCAGATTGATGTCGTTTACAACTTTACTCTGGCAACCTCTGCGATGACACTGATGCCAAGATGTATCGGCGCTTGTCCTTCCCTTGGACTACATCAGTGACGTGGAGAGGGCGAGCCCACTGCATGGGCAACAGCCGGTTCTTCAAATCTTCCTGCCCAAGCTTGCATCCTGGAGAGGACACAGTCCACCAGAGGTGCAAACCTATGATCCCCTGGGATCAACGGCTGCCTACTAATGCCCTCATCAACAATCCAGACTTGCCACCCCAGCAGCTTTTACTTACATACTGAATAATATACCCCTGATCCAACAAAGATCAGAAAGCTTGCTTTAGCAAATTAAATTCTACCAAAATCAGATTAAGTAATCTGGCACTGATCATGAACTGGATGCGTATGGTACGTAGCTTGGGGTGTTCAGGAGTTCAATTCCACAGCAGTCTGTAAGCAGAGTGTACATTCCCCTCCATGAACTGCAAGATTTCCTCTTTCCACTTTCCTCCCACAGTCCAACGACATAACGGTTAGAATGTTAATTGCTCATTGTAAACTGTCCTGTGATTAGGCTAGGGTTAAATAGGTGGGCTGCTGGGCGGCGCGACTCATTGGGTTGGAAGGGCCTGTTCTGTGCTGTATCTCTAAATAAATAAATATTCTGCATTCTGTTATGGTTTTTCTCTCGTACTACCTTGACGCACTAATGCAATGAAATGATCTGTATTGAAAACAAAGCTTCTCACTGAACCTCCGTACATGTTATAATATAAACCAGTAGTAATAAATGGAACCATGCACAAAGATGTTACAGACCCAGAGTTCAGATATTTAACTGTTCACTGAAAGAGAAATGAGACACCTTCAGCTATCCTTATTGCACTACAGTGCAATGTATCAACTTTAAAGCAATTCTGTCACCAATTTATTTTATAAAAATCTACAGCAACTTAATTTCTTCCCATTGCCAAAGAGAAGTTTTATTAAAGGTAGGTTTGAGCCAAGACTCATCTATATTTATGAATAATTCAGGAATAAAAGCTGTACTTGCTAATGAGAATATCACTGATCACATAACCACACAATCTGAAAAGTGGACAATGCTGCAGAGTTCAGCCAAAGTTGAATATTTATAAGAGTAACACACATATATACACAGACAAAAATGTTGGAGCAACTCAGCAGGTCAGGCAGCATCTATGGAAAAGAATAGAGTCGACATTTCAGGCAGAGATTATTCAGAAAATTTGTAATTCAAGTCACACAAAGAAAGGGACTTAAAGTGCACGGCTTTCTTTTCTGGCCGTTATGAAAATCAAAAGGACAGTAATGAGCTTTACTTCTACCCACTATGATGAGTACGTTCAAAGCTAAACAAAACTGTCCATTATCTCTAAATTAGAATGATATTCTTTGACTTTACCTGCCCAATTAAAAATTTTCTCTTTAAATCTATAGCAATGAAAAGACACAAGGCCTATCAATACAATTTTAAATGGAGTGCCTTCAGCACCAAATGAGAATCAAATATTTCGTAAACATTGATTGACGACTGCAGTATACTTTCACTTGCTAAACAAGCATCCACAGAACTTTATAAGAAATATGGCACATACAGTCCAATGCTGGATATAAATAAACTTGAAAGGGTGCAGAGAAATTTATAAGAATGTTGCTGGTACTTGAGGACCTGAGTTTTAGGGGAAGGTTAAAATAGTTATTCCCTGGAGCACAGGAGAATGATGGGAGGTTTGATAGAAGTATTCAAAATTATGAGGGCTACAGATAGGGTAAACGCAAGGCTTTTCCCACTGAGGTTAGATGAGACAAAAACTAGAAGGACATAGGTTAAGGGTGAAAGGTAAAATATTTAAAGGGAACATCTTTACTCAGAGTATGGAATGAGCTGCCAGTGGATGTGGGTTCCACTGCAACATTTGAGAGAAGTTTGGATAAGTACATGGATGGTATGAAGGGCTATGGTCCAGATGCCGGCCGATGGGACTAGGCAAAATAACAGTTTATCATGGACTAGGTGGGCCAAAGGGCTTGCTTCTGTGCTGTAGTGCCCATGGCAGGCAATTGAAACATTAGTGAAATCATCTTTAATGACCATACTGCCAAAAGACTACCACCTCAATAGTAAACTTAATACAAGTACAATATTGCAAATGAAATTGCGATTCAACTTGGTACCATCTCAATATACCAAGCTGAATCTCAGTTTGACCCATAAATTTGTAAGATTACAGTAACCAGTCTCAATACCAACAATTGTCAGGATACAGTTGACAACCATAAGAAAATAAGTATAATTTTCTAATGAACTTCTTTAACCTTGCAGATTGAATGGAGATTTAATATGTCAATTGGTCCTTTTCTCTATATGCAGGTCACTGCAAAAGATGTGGCAATTCCAATTCATACTGAAAATTCAACTTAAAAAAAACAGGGAACAATAGTGTACTCACTTATTCCAATACTTCTATCTCAGATGAGTCATCACAGCAGGAAATTGAGCACTGGGGTGGGGGTGGCGGGGTGGGGGGGAGAGAAAAGGTAGGGAAAGAGGAAAAGTGCAGCAAAAATGAAGTTAGCTGCTTTGGCAAAGAAGGGAATTAAATAAATACATGATGCAAATATTTAAAAGTGTATGTATTTACATCAAAACTAAAGCTTAGTTTCAGCAGCATCCTGACATGGAGAAAATCAAAACCTTATGTGCAAATCCATTATTTTTTTATATAACCAAAGACAAATGACATTATACAGATAGTATAACCCATCCTTTCCAAGTCAAGTTTATTGTCATTTAACTATATACATGTATACCATCAAATGAGACATTTCTCTGAACCACAGTGTAAAACACTGTAGAACACATGATGCTTAACTTATGAAAGTAAGAATAAAACCTACAGATGGATTACACACAAATAAAGTGCATAAATTAAATATTGTAAGGTACAGAACAGTGACACTTCAAGTGCAATGCACCAGGGAGTTCAGAAGCCTAACGGCCTGGGGGAAGAAACTAATTCTCATCCTGACCATTCTTGTTTCTATGCATCAGTCTCCTGTCTGATGACAGAAAGTCAGAAAGGATGCTGTATGGATGTGTGGGATCCTTAATAATATTAAGGGCCCTGCATACACAGCACTCCTGATAAATGTCTCCGATGGATGGTAGGGAGGCCCTCATGATCCTCTCGGCTGTTCTCACAGTCCTTTCCAGTCCCATGCTCTGGTCCAACATAGTCTTCTCAAATCAAATCTAAACTGTTGATAAAACCTTTACAACTGCTTTATTCTCTTTGGGAATCAGTTAATATTAACTTTAAAATGTCACATTCTAATAGCCTTTCACTCCACATAATTGGAAAATAATTTAACTTCCAAAATATATATCGTTTCACATGCATCCCAAGTTTGATATTGTCAGAAATTAGATATTTATTATTAATTGCAGGGATTCATAAAGTTATAATTTTCAAAATAATCAAAAATGTTAGATTTTGAATAGGATTTACGAGAGCTCCAAATTTCAGAGCAAACCAAATATTGTATACAGTTTGAGACATCATCATTCCCATTATCAAAAATGAAGACCCAAGATTAAATTTTATGTCAGCAAAACTGGGAACATTCTTTCATTCTAAGCCATCACATTGTCAGATATTATTCAGCCTAAACAATCGCCTGGAAAATTCTAACATAGCAACTGGGAAAAATAGTTTTGAAGAGGATAAAGCTTCATCAGGAAAGCTTTGAACATGGCCAAACTGCTTTACACATTGACGCATTCAAAAAGTACTAAATATTAAATTCCTTGCTCTTTTGCATTGAATGGTATTTTTACTTTCTTTCTTTTTAAATCTTTTTATTGAGTAAGTATACAAAAAAGGTAAGCCATATAAACATTAATACAATGTTAAAGTATAATAAAATTCCAAAAGATAACAATACCAAAAAGAAAATACTACAAACAATGTAATTTAAGCATAAGAAACCAAGATAACATAATAATACACTAAATTTTATATATATCAATGGAAAAAAAAAGAAAAAAAAACCCCCCCAAAAAAACCCACCGTGCAGCTAACTAAAAGCAAGGCAAAGCAATGGGCTAACTTGAAACCAAACAGAGTTAAACTTAAAATCACGTCCTCAATCCCGACCTCCATTAAAACAGTGAAAAAAAAACAAGAAGGGTAAATATTACATTAAATGAAAATATCGAATAAAAGGTCCCCAAATCTGTTCAAATTTAAATGAAGAATCATAAAGGTTACTTCTAATTTTCTCCAAATTCAAACATAAAATCGTCTGAGAAAACAAAAAAAAGGTAGTTGGAGCATTAAGCTCTTTCCAATGTTGTAAAATACATCTTTTCGCCATTAAAGTAAGAAATGCAATCATTCTACGGGCTGAAGGGGAAAGATTACTAGAAATTTTAGGTAGTCCAAAGATAGCAGTAATAGGGTGAGGAGAGATATCTATATTTAATACCTTAGAAATAATATTGAAAATATCTCTCCAAAAAGTTTCCAAAGTAGGGCAAGACCAAAACATATGAGTTAAAGAGGCTATCTGCCCCGAACATCTATCACAGAAAGGATTAATATGCGAGTAAAAACGCGCTAACTTATCTTTGGACATATGTGCTCTATGAACCACTTTAAATTGAATTAGGGAATGTTTAGCACAAATAGAGGAAGTATTAACTAATTGTAAAATCTGCCCCCAATCATCCACAGAAATGGTAAGCCCCAATTCCTGTTCCCAATCTACCCTAATCTTATCAAATGGAGCTTTCCTAAGTTTCATAATAATATTATAAATCATAGCCGATGCACCTTTCTGACATGGATTAAGGTTAATTATCGAATCTAAAATATATATAGGAGGAAGCATTGGAAAGGAAGAAAGTATAGTACTTAGGAAATTTCTAACTTGTAAATATCTAAAAAAATGTATTCTTGATAAGTTATATTTATTAGATAATTGTTCAAAAGACATAAGGGAACCATCTAAAAATAAATCCAAAAACCGTAAAATACCCTTAGTCTTCCAAGTTTGAAAAGCGCGATCCGTAAAAGAGGGAGGAAAAAATATGTTACCTAAAATAGGAATCGCTAACCCGAATTGATTAAGATCAAAAAATTTTCTGAATTGAAACCAAATGCGCAAAGCATATTTAACTATCGGGTTAGAGACCTGCTTAAGGCGTTTCGAATCAAAAGGAAGAGAGGAACCTAAAATAGAACCAAGTGTATAACCCTGAACAGATTGTAATTCCAATGCTACCCATTTAGGAATAGATAGTATGTCCCGGTCAAGTAACCAAAATTTCATATGTCGAATATTAATAGCCCAATAATAAAATCTAAAGTTAGGTAATGCTAAACCTCCATCTCTCTTAGCTTTCTGTAAATGTATTTTACCCAGTCTCGGATTCTTATTCTGCCAAATAAATGAAGAAATTTTAGAGTCAACTTTATCAAAAAAAGATTTAGGAACGAAAATTGGTAATGCCTGAAACACATATAAAAATTTTGGCAAAAAAAACATTTTAACTGCATTAATACGACCAATCAAAGTTAAATATAAGGGAAACCATTTAGATGAAAGTTGAGTAATATGGTCTATTAATGGTAAAAAGTTAGTCTTAAATAAATCTTTATGTTTACAAGTAATTTTAATCCCAAGATATGAAAAGTAATTATTAATCAATTTAAATGGAAATTTATAATATAAGGGAAGATGTTTATTAATCGGAAAAAGTTCACTCTTACTAAGATTTAATTTATAACCTGAGAAAAGACCAAATTGTGCTAATAACTCTAAAACAGCAGGAATGGATCTCTCAGGATTAGAAATATATAAAAGTAAATCATCAGCATAGAGTGATAATTTATGGGACTTTAATCCCCGAGTTATCCCAGTAATATTTGAAGATTCTCGAATAGCAATTGCAAGAGGTTCTAATGCAATATCAAATAATAGGGGACTAAGAGGACAGCCTTGTCGAGTACCACGAAAGAGAGGAAAAAAAGGTGAGTTTAAGGAGTTAGTACGAACCGAGGCTACAGGGGAGTGATATAACAGTTTAATCCAGGATATAAATTTCAAGCTAAAATTAAACATTTCAAGCACCTTAAATAAATAAGGCCATTCTACTCTATCAAAAGCTTTCTCGGCATCTAAAGAAATAACACACTCAGGAACATTTTGTGAGGGAGTATAAACGATATTTAACAATGTACGAATATTATAAAAAGAGTAACGACCTTTAATAAAACCCGTTTGGTCTTCCGAAATAATAGAAGGAAGTACTTTTTCTAGTCTATTTGCTAATAACTTAGAAAAAACTTTAGAATCAACATTTAATAAAGATATTGGTCTATAAGATGCACATTGAGCAGGGTCTTTATCCTTCTTTAGTATTAAAGAAATTGATGCTCTATTAAAAGATTCCGGAAGTTTACCAAGTTTCAAAGAAGCCTCAAAAACCTTGTAGAGCCAAGGAATCAATAAAGAAGCAAAACATTTATAAAATTCAACGGTAAACCCATCAGGGCCAGGAGCTTTCCCCAGATTCATAGAAAAAATAACATTCTTAATCTCATCCATTGTAATGGAAGTATCTAATAAAGAAGACATATCCTGTGAAATCTGAGGGAAGTCTAACTTATCTAAAAAATCATTCATATATTTAGAATCTCGAGGAGACTCTGATTGATATAAAGAAGAATAAAAATCACAAAAGGTTTGATTAATCCCCACATGATCCAATATCAATCGATCATTTTGGTTATAAATCTGATTGATTTGAGATTTAACATAATTAGATTTCAATTGATTAGCCAGCAGCTTGCCAATTTTATCACTGTGAACATAAAAATCACTTCTTGTTTTCTTTAATTGGTTTACAATCGAGGACGAGAGTAGTAAACTGTGTTCCATTTGAAGTTCAGTTCTTTGTTTGTATAGCTCCTCAGAAGGAGCCATAACATATTTCTTATCAATTTCTTTAATCTTGTCCACAATTGCCATCTCCTCCTGCTTCTGTTTCTTCCTCAAAGCAACGGAATACGAAATAATCTGACCCCGAATATAGGCTTTAAAAGTGTCCCAAAGAGTGTTAACCGAAATATCTTCTGTATGGTTAATTGTAAAAAAAAGCTCAATCTGTTCATTCATAAAATTAACAAAGTCCGAGTCCTGAAGCAACAGCGAATTAAAACGCCATTGTCTATTGTTTGGTATATTGGCCATAATTTTAATAGAAAGCTTAAGTGGAGCATGATCCGAAATGGTTATAGAATCATAATCACATTTAATCACTGAAGGAATGAGACGAGAATCAATGAAAAAATAATCAATTCTTGAATAGGAATGATGAACATGTGAAAAGAAGGAAAAATCTTTTTCCTGAGGATGCAGAAAACGCCAAATGTCCGTCGACCCAGAATCAGAAAGGAAAAAATTAATCAAATTTGCAGATTTATTAGGTAAAGTCCGTAAAGGAGCCGAACGGTCCAAAGCTGGAGATAAACAGGTATTAAGATCTCCGCCCCAAATCAATGAAAACTCGTTCAAATTCGGAAACTGATCAAACAATGATTTATAAAATTCCGGACAATCCATATTAGGAGCATAAACATTAACCAAAACTACTTTTTTATTAAATAGTAAACCACTAACCAATAAAAATCTACCATTCGGATCAGAGATAATATCCTGTTGTATAAAAGTAACTGAGGAGTCTATAAAAATAGAGACACCTCGAATCTTAGCATTGGAGTTCGAATGAAATTGTTGTCCCTTCCAGAATTTGAAAAAACGTAGTCTGTCCCCCCTCCGTACATGGGTCTCTTGTAAAAATAAAATTTGTGCTTTAAGTCTCCGGAACACTTTAAAAACTTTTTTCCTTTTAATAGGATGATTAAGACCATTAGTATTCCAGGAGACAAAATTAATAATAGACTCCATAAATCCTAAAGTCAACCCACAACAAGGAGGATTGACAATAGGCGCGACCCACAAACCTGGAGAGGAAACAGAACATACAAAAGATACCGGGGAAAAGGACGCAACCAATACTTCAATAATGTATATAGCCCAAAGAGAAACAAACTAAAACGTGAAGCCCCTCCCACCACCCCCCACCCCAAGACCCCAAGGCGAAATCTAAAGCAGACCCGCCAGAAAGAAGCAAGCGCTAAAACTACCCCCATGACTTCCGGTATACGCTCCCTAAAAAAAAGGTATAAATATGAAAAGGATCAGCTAATTGTAAAACAGTAAAAAAATAAGTAAAAAAAAGTTAGCTCAATTAAAATACACACAGAACAGAACAAAAGCCGGAAAGTATATATTAAAAAAAAACCACAATAAACCTCAAACTCATGAATAGACACAGCAACAAAAAAAATAGGATTATTAACATAAAATGATTATAAAAAGCAAAACAGAATAAAATTTTAAAAAAAACTACAAAATTTAAGGCCGCACAGGAAATACGTAAGATGACAAAAGGGAAGTAACCACCCAGAATCCCCTGGGAAAAGAAAGAAATGACGCAGTTAAAAAGAAAGTTTAGCAGCCATATTAAGAAATCAAAAGTAAACTTTTCTGCCCAAATAGGGCACAGAAAAGTTAAAACCAACCAATTCACAGCCTCCGATCAACGGAGATAATTAAAAAAAGGCAATTAAGATGTTGAAGATGAAAGTTGATCCAGATAACTCTGGGCATCCGATGGAGAATCAAAAAAACGAAGGGCTCCATCTAACATGCGAATCCTTAGACGTGCAGGGTACAGCAGCGCTGGTCTTAAATCCATCTTATAGAATTCCGACATCACGGATCTGTAACGGACCCGTTGGTCCCAGATTGGTTTACTGAAATCTTCCACGAATCGGAACTTAAGATCCGAAAAATCAATGAAACCTTTAGATCGAGCGAATCGAAACAGTCTCTCCTTGTCTTGAAAATAATGAAAACGTAAAATAACATGCCTAGGTCTATCTGACCTAGACGAGTATGATGGGATTCTGTGAACACGATCCAGTAGCGGTGGTTGGTCAGGAAATACAGTAGGGAATGCATCTTTTAAAAGTTGAGAGAAATATTTCATGGGGTTGTTGGCTTCAACAGCTTCCCTCACGCCAATCATTCGTAAATTCTGCCGTCGCATTCTAGATTCCAAGTCAGAGTTTTTAAAAGTCAAAAAGTCAAGTTTCTTCTTCATTACATTAATTGTTTCTTCGATTTTCCCCATCTTAAGCTCACTTTGTTGCGCGAATTTTTGAAGATCAGATATAGCCGACTGATGTTCCGCAATACATGTTTGCATCTTATCAATTAAATCGGCAATTTTCTGGAAATTAGTTGAGATTTCCGTATGAATCAGGTCTTTAACAGAGCCTGCAATTTCCGTACGAATCATCTCCCTAACAGAAGTTGAAATTTCCCTCTGAATTAACTCCGATATCGCTTTCAAAGTCACCGGTGATTCAGTCGGGGGGAGATCCGTAGCTTTTGGTTTAACCGGAGGTTTACCATCCTTGCCGTTTTTCCCGTTCTTAGACATAGCAGATCTAAGTATCATCCAATTGTCAGAGAATTCAGTTTAATTCAAAGTATTGTAAAAATTGATGCCTTAATGGTTAATTAAAGTATAGCTGACCATAGAGAAGAATGGTATTTTTAACTGGAACACCATGTCTGGTGACTGAGGAAGACTAGCCATTTTTATGGTTTCTGCCACTTTATTTTGTAATATAAACTTTCAAACAATAAAGTAGTTACAAAGTGAGATATAATTAGCAAACTGAATTATAAAAATTCTAAGGACTTGTGGTTAATTTTACTAAATGACTCAGATGTTCATTCTGCTTGCAACCATAGGAGAAGTAGTACATGGGATAGTAACACAAAATTCTGGAGGAACTCAGCAGGTCAAGCAGCA
This sequence comes from Mobula hypostoma, assembly GCF_963921235.1. Taxonomy (NCBI): domain Eukaryota; kingdom Metazoa; phylum Chordata; class Chondrichthyes; order Myliobatiformes; family Myliobatidae; genus Mobula; species Mobula hypostoma. The sequence goes on along the minus strand of NC_086120.1, from coordinate 43,564,579 downwards.
TCTATGGATGAGACTGATGAGGGGTATCGGTTCAAAGTCAACTGTTCATTCCCCAGAATTTTCTGTGTATTACTCTGGATTTCCAACATCTGTAAAATATTTTGTGCACTTGATCGTATTAGATTTTAAGTCTGAATGGTTTTTTTATGAACTTGTTAAATTTCCTTTTACTGTAATTATCAAAATATCTCATGCACTATTAACTTGATCTGGTCCATACTGAATGGGCCACAAGTGGTGACAGAAAATGAAATAACGCAGGCAGTCTTGGCAAGTTGGAAGAGTCTGGCAGAACGCTATGGGGCTGCAAACATGATGTCACTTTTCAAGAAAGAGGAGGGGTAAACCAGGAAACTGCAGGCCATTTCCAGTCAGCCTCACACTGACGGCGAGGTAGACAATGAAAACCATTATTGTGATTAAATATAACTTCATTCCGGTTAATCATGGAAAGAACGCAAGGAAAAAGGCAAATAATGCGTGAGAGTTAATTGTTGCTTTGTATCGGCTGAATGCCTTCTGAAAGGCCAAAGTGCTATACAGGAAGCTGTGCTAGAGGATGGAAGCCCCCAAAAATGTGGTTATTGTTGATGTGAAAGGGATCAGAGCACAGTGGAGGAAAGATGCTTTTTTAGCCTGGGTGGTTTGCTTGGGATCAGTGATTGGTTCTTTATTAACATAGAACACACAAGTGCGTAACTTACACCCCAGGTGTAGGGACCAGCGTATTTAAGTTTGCCAAATGTTGGATAACCTGCAAAGGAATAGACAATAATGAGAATTCATCCTGTTTCAAAACTGGATTGTGAAAAGGATAGAGGCACAGCAATTAGGTGAAGTAACGTACTTCCGGGAGGTCTGCACTATTAATAGTACTACAAACTTACTTGATTTATTTAGTTTCTGGTCAGGAGTCAGTTGGAGTGGAGGAAAATGTTCGTCACAGTACTTCTGAATAGATAGAATGCTCCTAGAAGAGGTAAGCGTATGCTCAGGATGACAGGCTTCAGCTGGAAAAAACCAACAGCCGGATGGAAATAACACTACCCTCTCTGATGAGTTACTGATGACCAGAGATCATATTCATAATCACTGGCTAAAGATTTAGAAGGGAGGTGAGAATTTTTCTCTCTCCAGAGCATTATCACAATCTAAACATTCCTAATTGTAAAGGGTCTGCATCAAAATTGGAAGCTGAAATTTTAAAGATTACAATATTAAGGACAAAAAAAAAGCAAGGACAAACTGAAGCATGAGTCATAAGCACAAGAAATTCTGCAGATGCTGGAAATCCACAGCAACATACATAAAATACTGGAACAAGAACGTTTCAGGCTGAGGAATGAAAATGGGTCCCAGAGTGAAGCTTTGACTGTTTGTTCATTTCCTTGGATGCTGCCTGACCTTCCAGCATTTTGCGTAGGCAGCAAGAGTCACACAGTATGGTGGGCCCAATGATCGGTGTTTGTTTCCATATATAAACTGCAGTGAAAATCAGCCTTTAGATTGAAAAATTAAATTGCTTCCAAATGTTTTTCTCAGAATTATAAACAATAAAAATGCATGTTTTGTTAAACAACAGCTAAGTTCAAAGTAAATTTATTATCCATGTATATGTCACCATATACTACCTTGAGATTCATTTTCTTGCAGGCAGTCACATTAAATATTAAAAAAACACAACAGAATCAATGAACAAGTAATGCGGGCCTACCTTTTAACTTCATATTTCCAACTTAGAGGTCCTTGATTAGCAAGGACATCTAAGGTTACAAGGAGAAGGCAGGAGAAATGGGTCGAAAGAGGGCAACTTCTTCAGAGTAGGGGAGCTCCCAACATTTATGCCATGGACAATAACATTAAGCAAAGGGCCTTTGGACCCCAGGTTAGGAACCCCTGACTCAGAAGGTGATAAGAGTGCGGAATGAGCTACCAGTGCAAGTGGTCTTCGTGGGTTCAATTTCAACATACAAGAGAAGTTTGGACAAGTACATGGATGGGAAAGGTATGGAGTGGGTGTAGGTTCACGGGACTAGGTAGAATAATAGTTTGCCATGGACTAGATGAGCTGATTCTGTGCTATAGTGTTCTATAACTCTATGACAGGGACGGAGCAGACTCAATGGGCCAAATGGCTTAACTTTGCTCTCATGTCTTAAGAATTTAGGACATCTTGAACTTTTAAACCAAAGACCAACAAAAAAATGTTAATGTCTAGTAAAGGTATTTATTTATTTATTTATTAAGTGCAATCGTGAACAATAGCCAGATCAGAAATGCTGATCAAGTCAACTAGTTCCCAAAGAGAACTCTGATAGGCCAATCAGATGGTTCACCGCTGCTCAGTGATAGAACACCAAAAAAAATCATATGTACAATTAAGAAACATTAAAAAATAGTAGAAAATAGTAGAATATGAAGATAAAAATAGCTCAAAGATCCTGATTAATAATTCATATTTCATGTTCAAATAGTTAAGAGCTAAAATGCCAAAATTCTCTTCACAATTATAAAGGAACCAGTAATGTTTATATACATAAGAAAATTATTCAGCTTTACCTTCAAAGGGCTTAGCTAGACAAACAACTAAGTCTGCTGAAAATGTCTACCAAATAATTTAAAAGGAATATTTTTTGAACAAAGGATAAATTTCATACAATCTCTCTCAGCACAGGTGCACTACAGGGCTGTGTGCTCAGCCCCCTGCTCTACTCGTATTATACTCATGACTGTGAGGCTAAGCATAGCTCCAATACCATATCAAGCGATGACACCACTGTCACTGGCCAAATCAAGGGTGGGTGACGAATAAGTATATAGGAGGGAGATTGAAAATCTAGCTGACTGGTGCCACAACAACAACCTTTTACTCTATGTTAACAAGACCAAAGAGATGATTATTGACTACAGGATGAGGAAACCAGTGTCCAGGAGCCAGTCCTCATTGGGGAATCAGAGGTGGAGAAGATCATCAAATTTAAATTCCTCGGGGTTATCATTTCAGAGGATCTGTCGTGGTTCTAGCATGCAAGTACCATTATGAAGAAAACACAGCAGCATCTCTACTTTCATAGAAGTTTGCGAAGATTCAGTATGTCATCTAAAACCTTGATAAACTTCTATAGATGTGCAGTAGAGAGCATATTGACTGGCTGTGAAACACCAATGAGCTCCTATGGAACAGCCTACTAAAAGTAGTGGATATGGTCCGAAAAGGTTCAGGAACACCAGCTGACTCATGGAAGAGACCAGAGACAAGGCACATGGTTATGAATGACTCCATCTCGAAGCAGCAGGGAAGATTGAAGCATTGAGGTGAATGCGGAAGGGGTCAGCAGCTGAATTGGCGTGTTCAGTCCCAGATTAGCGGTCACTCTTTACGGAAGGTCCGAGTTTGTGCAGCTGCTCTCTTCATATGCAGACGAAAAGCAATTTCCCATATTCTGAGATTTATGTGATTATTACACAAGACTTTATTTCGGTTTCCTTCAGCTTTTTGGCGTTTTCTTTCTTGTGGACGTACGGCTGGTGGGTGATGTTAATTTTTTGTGTAAAGAGGGGATTGGGGGTTTGGTGCTACTGTTGCTGTTCTTTTCTGCGAGCAGGGGGGTCACTGATTGTTAATACGGCTGTTTTTTCTGTGGGCGAGAGGGAGACTTTGGGGTCTATAAGATTTATTTATTTTCTTTTTCGTGTTGGTTGGGGGGGGTAATTGATGTCTTTTCTTTCATCAACACCCATAGTCTTTCTATATTTAATGGCTATCTGGTGGAGACAAATAGCGGAGTTGTATTATATTGCATACTTGTAATGAGATTAACCTTTGAAGGACCCCCACCATCCAGACCATGCTCTCTTTTCATTGCTGCCATCCAGTAAGAGGTACAGGAGCCTCAGGACCCGCACCACCAGGTTCAGGAACAGTTATTACCCCTCAACCATCAGGCTCTTGAACCAGAGGGGATCTCTTCACCCAACCCATCACTGAACTGGTCCCACAACCTATGGACTCACATTCAAGTATTCATCATCTCATGTTCAATATTTATTGCTTATTTATTATTACCTTTCTTTTTTTTATTTGCACAGTTTGTTGTTTGTTTTGCACAATGGTTGTTGTCTGTCCTGTTGGGTGTAGTCTTCGATTGATTCTATTGTGTTTCTTGTATTTACTGTGATTGCCCGCAAGAAAATGAATTTCAGGGTTATGTATGGTGACATATGTACTTTGATAATAAATTTACTTTGTATTTTGAGTAAGCCACACATGAAAAATTGAATTTATTGAACATTCAAGACTGATACAGGATTTCACCTCTACTTTGACAGATGTAACCTCTATTTTCTCCAGTTACCCAATTGCTTAGCTAATGCCTCACAATTTCAGCAAACATAATCTCACCATCAAGTACCTACACAGTTTTAGCTTGCAAACTGGTGTAAAATACATTGCAGTTTCAAGGATGTGTACACGTCAAGTGAAATTGTAATTTTCACTGGAGACAATTAAAATGTCCTTCATTAACCAAGACCAAAAAAACACTATTGATTTTCTTGAGTCTATTTTTGTACGTTGGAGGCAAAAATCCATAGCATTTCTTTTGCACAGATACTAAACCACAGCAGCAGAGAAAAATATTCACAGGGAGTTCTTGCACTCGGTACAGAAGAAAATTGTTTTGTTTAGGAAATCTTTTTCCTGCAGGACCTTGGGCAACTGAATTATAAAAAGACAAGGCGTTCATTCTTCCAACAATTACGGGTGCAGAGGCAATTTTTGACAAGTATTGATTCTTATATAAAATTTCATCAAGATCTCAAATTTCTAAAGTTGTTTTCACTCCAGTAAAACATAGCCTCAAAGCCCAGAAATCTTAGTACTATCCTGGATACCATCTTAGATTTTCTGCTGAGGCTTCACCTTAACACATCTATTTGTTTTCACAAGCACACAAAAGATACCTTTGCATTATATGAAAGATGAACACTCAAATTATCCATGCTTACCTGGCTAATAAGGCATCCCTTAATCAAACTATCTTGATCATTAGAACTGGGCCACCAGTTCTATCTTGCCACAGTGGCTAAATCTGATTGGCTGTGAAGTAACAGAATGGGCACAGACTAGGACTTTATCCCCTGGAATGTAGGAGACTGAGGGGTGACTTGACTGAGATGGGCATATTGAAGGTGAAAGCACAATCTTTTATCTCCAGAGAAGGGGTGCTAAATACAACTCTTCCCTCTTCTAATCCTGAGTCTGGCCTCTTGTTTCTTCATCCCACCTGCCTACTAGCTTCCCCTGGTTCCCCTCCTCCTTCCCTTTCTCCCAGGGTCCACTCACCTCTACTATCAGATTCCTTCTTTTCCAATTATCACATCCCAGCTTCTTTCTTCACCTCTTTTCTCCCACCCACCTGGCTTCACCCATCACATTCTAGATTGTCCTCCTTCCCCTCCCTGCTCCTTTATTCCGGCACCTTCCCCCTTCCTTTCCATTCCTGAAGACGAGTCTCAGCCCAAAACGTCAACTGTTTACTCACTTCCATGGATGCTGTCTGACTTGCTGACTTCCTCCAACATCTTGTGCATGTTGCTGTGGATTTCCAGCATCTGCAGAACCCCGTGTTTCACATTTATCTATGCTGCCACCATTAAGGATATGTGCTCACTATGCAAAGTTGCCCCTATCCACTATCTCAAATCACAAGTATACCAGGGCACCCTGTAGGTTACTGGGTTGACTGCTCGTTGTGAATCATTCCTTTTCATAGAATCTGGGAGAAGTGCATTCATTATTTATTTAGAGCAGGGGTTCCCAACCTTTACCATTAACCCAGGGGTATGTGGACCCCAGGTTGGGAACCCCTGATTTAGAGATACTGCACAGAACAGGCCCTTCCAGTCCACCAAGCCACACCGCCCAGCAACCCACTTGAATCACAATGACCAAGTAACCCGCTAACTGGCATGTCTTTGGACTGTGGGAGGAAACCGGAGCACCCAAGGGACACACACACACGCACATGGGGAAAATGTACAAACTTTCTTACAGAGGATGCCGGATTTGAACTCTGAACTCCAACACCCCAAGCTGTAATAGTGTTGCGCTAACCACTACGTTACTGTGGTGCCCTTGAGGGAACATGGGAAAAACAAAGCGGAAGTAATGTAGAATTACGGTAAGTAGGTGGCTGATGGTCAGCATGGACTTGATGGTCTAAATGCCCCGTTTGTGTTGCACGACTGTTTACTTCTTTGCTCTGTTGCACCTCCTCAAATGTAATACCTTGTATTTCTCTGTGTAACTTCTAAGTATTGCTTTTCTACCCAACTGACCAGGACATTTGTATCTAAAGTGTTCCAGCTGCATTCCAGCAAACTTCTTTATTGTGCTCCGTACATTTACATTATACATGCAGATACACACATATACATTAAAATATAAATAAATGGGTCACGGGATGGAGATACGTCTCTACCAAAGGAGGTGTAGGTTCTCCTTCCCCCTACTAGCCTGCAGGTCACCCTTGGGCAAGATGTAGCACCTGCTAAGCCCCCTGATCAGGGTCACGTGAAGCCATGAGAGCAGGTGGTGGATGGTTGTATGAGCAGTTGGTGCATGTCACAAGCCTTGGTTATGTGACCACTGGCGCCAGGCAACCCCTGAAGAATATCGATAATGGCTGGGGTCACCTCTCATTAACAACACGGCCCAGAAGGCAGCAATGACAAACCACTTTTGATAGAAAATTTTGGCAAGAATAATCATGGTCAGGAGACCATAATCACCCATGTCATACGACACAGCACATAAACAAAATACAAACGTTTGTAGATAAAAATCACGGAACTGAGCAAGGTAACAGCTTTTAGAGCACAAATACTCTTGAAGATGAGATTAGCTTTGTCACATCAAAACACTGAAACAGTGAAAAATATGTCAAATCATATCAATGAGAATTGTATTGGGGCAGCCTACAAATGCAAAGGGTCCTTGTCCTAATATTATTTTGTGACTGTATTATATTGTATTGTAACTGTGTGCTGTTTTGCACCTTGGCTCAGAAGATCATTTTTTTTTGTTTAGCTGTATGGTGGAATTACAATATACTTCAAATTGAAGTGTTGTCACACTACCAGCACCAAACAGCATGCTCATAACTTACTAACCTTAACTGTACATCTCTGGAATGTGGGAGCAAACTATTACACCTGAAAGACATGGTTACAGGGAGAATGTAGAAACTCCTTATAGACAGCCGCAGGAATCAAACCCCAATCACTTGACTGTTGGCACTGCAAAGTGAGTGCTCTAGCACAGGAGTTCCCAACCTCTTTATGGCATGGACCAATGCTATTAAACAAGGGGTCGTGGACCCCAGGCTGGGAACCTCTGCTTCTAGTGGCTACACTATCGTGCCACACCTTTAGCTTCATGCCACTGAACTAACTCGGGATTCAAAGAAATGCCACTTTCCCCAATGAATCTCATGTACCTTTAAGCGGAGGGAAGTGTATGGTCATGCACTAAGGTAGAAGGAAGAAAGGCCAAGACTATTTTATAAACAGGCAGCAAATACAGAAATCAGAGGTGCAAGGAGACTTGGGAAGCTTAGTGCAGGATTCCCTAAAGGTTGACTTGCAGGTTGAGTCAGTAAGGAAGGCAAATGCAGTGCTAACAATTATTTTGAGGGGACAAGAATTTTTTAAAAATATGAAGTCTCAGCATTACAAGGCATTGATCAGACCACATTTGGAGCACTGTGAGTAGTTTTGAAACCCATATCTAAAAAAGGATGTGCTGGCATTAGAGAGGGTCCAGATGAGGTTTACTAGAATGATTCTGGGAATGAAAGGGCATATGAAGAGTGTTTGATGACTTTGCCGGTACTCGTTGGAATTTAGAAGAATGGGAGTGAGGAGGATTTCATTGAAACCTACCAAGTATTGAAAGTCCTAGATACAGTAAAGATATGGAAAGGATGCTTCCGATAGTACAGAATCTAGGACCAAAGGGCACAACCTCCGAAGAGAGAAACATCCATTTAGACCACAGATGAAAGTGTTTCTTTTTAGTCAGAGAGCAGTGAATCTGTGGAATCCACGTCATTGGGTATATTTAAAGCAGAGGCTGATAAGTTCTTCATTAGTGAGGGTATCAAAGGTTATGGGGAGAAGGCAGGAGAATGGGGTTGAGAGAGGTAATAAACCAGCCATGATGGAATGCAGAGTAGACTCAATGAGCCCAATAGCCTAATTCTGTCCCCAAGTCTTATAGTTTTTAACCAGTCTGTCATGCACACGTGAGCACTTACTTGTACTTGTAAATTTGTACTCAATCTTGTTAATATTTTAAAAATGCCGGTAACTTATAAAATAAACAGCTGGCAGGTGAACACAGCTCTACATATCAAAGTACATATAGGTTACCATATACAACCATAAGATTCATTTTCTTGTAGGCATACTCAGTGTGCAAATACAAAAAGATATAATAAAAATAAATAAGCAATAAATATCAACACGAGATGAAGAGTCCTTGAAACTGAGTCCATCAGTTGTGGGAACATTTTAATGATAGGGCAAGTGAAGTTATCCCCTTTTGTTCATGAGCCTAATGGTTGAAGGTTAAAAATTGTTCTTGAACCTGAATGACTGTAGACTCCTGTACCTTCTTACTGATGGCAGCATCAATAAGAGAGCATGGCCTGAGTGGTGCAGGTCCCTGATGATGGATGCTGCTTTCCTGTGACAATGTTTCATGTAGATATGCTTAATGGTGTGGAGGGCTATACCTGGGATGGACTGGGCTGTATTGATTACTTTTTGTAGGAATTTTCCATTCGAGGGCATTGGTGTTTCCATACCAGGCTGTGATGCAGCCAGTCAATATACTCTCCACCACAAATCTACAGAAGTTTGTCAAAGTTTTAGATGTCATGCCGAATCTTTGCGAGCTCCTGAGGTAGAGGCGCTGCTGTGCTTTCTTCGTAATTTCACTTATGTGCCAGGCCCAAGACAAGTACCCCGAAATAATAACAGTGGAATTTAAAGCTGCTGGTTCTTTCCACCTCTGATCCTCCAATGAGCACTGAGGTGGTGTTTGGTTACATACACAAATAACCAAATACTTGCAACAAATTGTAACAAATAACATCAATTTTCCTTGATGCAACTTGGTTACTTGTCTCAGATTTGTAGTGTAACCACTGAATCCATGATGAAATTTAAATATTGTGAGACTTTAACAGATAAGACCGATAATGAAATTGCCATAATAGAAACACCCAAGCGATCTATCAAGAATTACTGTGTTGAATCCAATGTAGGTAAATAAGTGAACAGTCTAACCAAGATTTCTTAAAGAAGGGTTTTGGCCCGAAATATCAACTGTTCATTCCTCTCCACAGATGCTGCTTAACCTGCTGAGTTCCTCCAGCATTTCACATTACTCTGGATTACCAACACCTGCAGCATCTCTTGTGCAAATATAACAAGGCAAGCAACAAGTTCTTCAGATTCACAACACTGAAGTTTGCACTTGCTGAACTAATTAAACGCTCTATTTCTACACGTTTATCTCTTCACTGCCATTCCCAGTAATTCAATTCTGCTCTGCTGTTTTATCACATCAGTCTCATATTTTGCACTTCACTGCATTTTGCACCTTTCAGCAAACTAAGTCAGTCAATTAGGATCATTTATAGTCCTCTTTATTGCATAGTCCAAGAAACCTTCAATTCCTTTGTGCACAAAACACGGTAGTGTAGCCGTAAACGCGATGCTTAGGGCGTCCAATTCAACACTGGTGTTGTCTGTAAGGTGCCTCCCCATGGAATATGTGGATTTCCCCCAGATGCTCTGGTTTCCTCTTCCAGTGCCAGGTCTTTGTAAATTGGCCTGAGATTAGGTTTAGAGTTAATTGGGCTTGTCGGGGGTTGCTATGCAGCACGGCTCATGCTGGAAGATCCTACTCTGCGCTGTATCACTGAATAAATATATAATCAGTTTATCATTATTGGATTTTATCTCCCTTTATAATTAGTTCTATCTATAAAAGATTATCAAAGGATAGTAATGGGAAATTAGTCTTTTCAGAATCTTTTTTCCTCATCTATATTTGTATTAAGTATTTCCTGCATAAAGAAGTTTGAATCGTGGAGATTTGAGGATTGCAAGTTCCTTCATACTAAGTTGATTATCGTTATGAATGCTGACATCTTTGACAGAACCTTTGTTTCCTAGAGCTTCTTTGTTTAAAATAACTGACATAACTTTAGAGGCAAGCAGAGCCAATAATGCATGCAAGAGCCATTTTATTGTGAGTACAAAATTGTGTTCTTCAGAAGGTGACATCTGAGGCAGCCAAAGTGAATTAATTAACTTGAACAATGTCTTCCTGCTTCAAAATTATTTAATCCAATATGTTACATGAAAAAGCAGAATCTAGCCAGGATGGATTCTGCTACCCATGCACAGTCAGAACATCTCACCCTCTGCTTTTAAATACATATGTTCTTGGCCTACACAGCCACCTGCAGCAATGAATTCCATAGACTCACTACCATCAACTCCATATAAATAGGTCCAACAACAGAATGACAAATCATATCAACTGTCACAAATTTCTATCTGCTCTACATATTGCCATTGTGAGCTTTGACATTAGTATTGAAATAAGACCACCATGTGGAATGAAACACCCAAATGAAGTGTACAATTACATAATGAGTAGACGGCAGGCAGAGCAGGCCTTGGGGTGGAAGGGATCCGTAGGAAAAAATTGTTAGGTTTTGATGTGAATGAGGAAAGCAATCCATCATTAAAATTTTCAAGAAACCTGGTTAAATACAAGAACATGGAAGATGGTCTTAATTTGCCATTCAATTGACATAAATACATAAAAAGGGAGAGCTCACTTTAGAACAGAAAAGCAAGGATGTAATGCTGAGGCTTTATAAGGCATTGCTCAGACCACATTTGCAGTTTTGGGCCCCTTATCAAAGAAAGAATGTGCTGGCATTGGAAAATATCCAGAGGATCACAGGAATGATTTTGGAATGAAATGTTAATGTATAAGGAACGTTTGATAGCTCTGGGTCTGTGCTCACTGGAGTTCAGAAGAATGAAGGGGGATCTCATTGAAATTTATGAAATACTGAAACGTCTAGACAGAGTGGATGCAGAGAGGATGTTTCCTATAGTGTCTAGGACCAGAGTGCACAACTGGAGGAATCAAAAGGCATTCCTACAGAACAAAGATGAGCTGGAATTTTCTCTTAGCCAGAGGGTGGTGAATCTGGGGAATTAATTGCCACAGGCAGCAGTGTCAGCCAAGTCACCGGGTAAAGCGAAAGTTGATAGATTCTTAATTAGTCAGGACATCAAAGATTAAGGGGAGAAGGCAGAAGAAGAAGGTTGAGAGGAATAGTAAAGCAGCCATGATGAAATGGCAGAGATTTTATGGACAGAATGGCTGAATCTTCATTTATATCTTATGCTCTTAAAAAATACCTTCAAAATTCTGGAAGTGATTTATTCAGAGCAGTTCCCAGAGTTAAAGCATACATATAAGATGCCAAGCCATAGCTACACCAGTATATGAATAGTCTAGGATCATGTAGAAGAATTAAACATTTAACAATATAACTATTATCAAGCTAGTGCTGAATTGAAAATGAGATAGTGCAGGTCCAGAGGGCAGAATTACAAATAATGTTTCATATGGTAATTAATAAAACCCACAAAAGCAAAACATGGTGACACAATAGTATCACTTCAAATTCATCAACTGGCTGTTTTCTGAAAACTAGTGTGAAATGCAACTGTAGATTTTCATGGCAAATCTGCAAAAATACTTCCAAGGGATAGGCTGTACCATTCATTAGGAGACCAGATATAGGAGGAGAATCAGGCCATTCTGCCCATTGAATCTGCTCCACCATTCCAAAAGGGCTGATTTATCATCTCTCAACCTAACCCTAATGCCTTCTCCACATAGCCTTTGACACTCTTACTAATCAAATACTGGTTAACTTCTGCTTTAAATATAACCCAATGACTAGGTCTCCGCCGTCTGTTGCAATGAACGCAGATTCATCACCCTCTGATAAAGAATTTCCTCATCTCTGTTCTATTCTGAGCCTGTGTCCTCTGGCCCTGGACTTCCCCACTGTAGGAATCATCCTCTCCACATCCATTCTAACTAGGCCTTTCAATAGGTTTCAATGAGATCCTGTCAAATATTGAAAGAGGATTTAAAAGGATATACATGCATCTGGCATCTGCTCTAACATATATAGCATTAGAAAATCTGCAGCATTACATCTGCTTATGATATATTTTTATATATCACCAGGTATTCTAATTCAAATTGAATTCCAAAAAATTGTATCAATATTATCTAACCTGAGTATTTAAATAAAGTTGCATGCTAAAGAATGAAGAATGTAACTATTTTGCAACAAACATGTAACCTGTTACTTCGTTTGTTTCATTCAAAATGTTCCATAACACATCACTGAACATAGCTGGACAGCTTCCAAATGACTACCCAAACAGCTCTCTTCCACTAACTGCTGCCTCACACACAATTTTCCACCTTGTAGACATATTTAAAATTAACAAAAATTTTCTACAAAATATTCTGGTAGGTGATCCAAAATTTGTTTTTCCAAATATATAATGTCAAAAGCTCCAATATGACTTTAGAAACTTTCCAAACAAGGACCACTTCTTTTGAGTTTGAAAATAACCACTAGAATTAAATAAATTTGAAAAGCAGAGATGCCACCCAATAAAAAACAGGGTAAAATGCTCCCCTTTAGATTGTTCACCCACTGTTGAAGAGGGACCCCAGTATAAATAAAATTATATTATTCATTACTTCCTTCCAACAATGCCCCCAAACAATGTTAAAGCTATTTGTGTGTCTATCTGAAAGACCCCACCTTTCATAAAATTATTTGAACATAAAATTATCAACTGAAAGGCTTCAATAACATATTGTTTCCAGCAGTTCTACATGTTTAGTATTTTGACTGGAAAGTTGTTGGAGGTGGAAATGGGGAAGAGAAGACAAATTAAAATAATTGCAGACGTTCAGGTATTGAGAGGTCCTAATATGCTGAACATCTATTGCATAATACATTCCTGATTCGTTTTTATGGTGTTAGATTCACAAATACCCATCATTTCAACAAAGACCATCAAGACAACAGTCTCATATTCCCCAAACATTCGTCTCTTTAGTTGAACGGTCAATTCATTCATCTATTTTTTTTTGCCAAGGATCCACCACCAGAAGTTATGATCACCACCACCTCTGGAATAACGTAGTCAAACCTGGTATCCTCACTGCTGATAAATACTGGAATCCCTGGACTTTAAAGAACTTGTAATACAACTAAAAATTTAGTTTCGAAATGAAAAACACAAAAAAAAGTCCCTCCAACTAGTGTCTGTGGAGTGTTACAAGTAAGAATTCACGCAAAAGCTCGTCGTTCTAAAGAAAGCAGGAAGCCAGCAGCCCCTGGAAGGAGAGGGAAGGGCAGTGAAGGCAGGAGGAAGAGCATTTGGTTCATTTACAGGCGCTGAAGTCGAGGCAGGCCTAGCCACAGAGAGCCGAGCCGAGCCTAACCCTAAGTGCTTCTGAGCAGCACAACACACCAGCCGAGAGTCTCAGACTAAAACCGGCCTCTCCTTTAGCACCCTCTGCTCCCAAGCCACAGCTGAGAGGTAAAGAACAACTCAGTACCTTCTTCTAGATCAGGTTTGCAGAAGACTCTCCCCTCATTTCCCTCTCTTGCTGTATTTTTTTTCGCTGCTGGGATTTTTTTTAAACCTATTTCCAACCCAGCACCAGGGCAACTCCTTGGCGCATGCGCCTTCCCCCGCCCGCCGGCCTCCAACCAAACTTGCTGGCTGCGGTGCCTCGAGCCTCCGGAGCTCCACGATTGGACGGGCCCTCCGCGGCCGCCCCCCTCACTTGGAATGTTGCTCTGGGTGACGGCGTCTGTCATTGGCTGCAGCGACCCGTCACTCAAACCCGCAGTCCACTCGCGGCTGAACGAAGGTTGGTCCGGAGATGGCGCCTACCATTGGTTGCGGCGACCCGTCACTCAAGTCCGAGTGTCAACTCGCCGCTGAAGTTGGCTTGTTTCGTAGCCGTCAGGCAGACGAAAGTTGAGGACGTTGTTGGGGGTGGTGGAGGCTTGTCAGTGCAAGAAGAGCCGGGGGCGGGTTCACTGACGATCTCACAGAAAGGTGGAGCCGACAGTAAAATAATCAATAGGCGGAGGAGGCAGCCGCTGACGTCAGATCTTCTCATGCAGTCAGCCAGCCCAGTTTAACATCCTGCTAACTTTCCAAGGGAATCTCAATGGGTTTCTGTTTTGCAAAGAGGATGAGAGCTGAGGTGTGATGGCGTGGGTCGCTACAAAGTAATAGGTTCACTTGTATACCTTGCTTTGGCTGTTTATCTCGCAACTGGATTATTCTCCCCACCAGCAGTCAAGTTCTTCTGAAAGACTGCAGGCTTGCTGATGAGTTTACAGCGGAGCAATTCCTCAGAGAGCAGCAAGAGACGCGGATTGGAACTGCTTAGTTCCCAGTGTGGCACCAAACGATAAATTAATAATCAAATACCCATCAAAACTAAGACGCAAGAGGTTCCGCAGATATTGTAAAACTTCAGCAATACTCGAAAAATGCTGGAGGAACTCAACAGGACAAGCAATATCCTGTAGGAAATGAACAGTCAACGTTTCGGGCCGAGACCTGCTTAAGGGTGAAGGGTCCGGATGAAGCGTTCATTACTCCCATAAATGCTGCCTGCCCGGCTGGGTTTCTCCAACAATGTGTACGTTGTCCAACTATTTTAAACCCTTCTGGTTACACAATATGCATATCCCTCCATTTCATGTGCTTCTATCTTAAGAGCTTTTGAATGCCCCTATCGTGTTTGCCTCACCCATCATCCCAGGTAGCGCATTCCGAGCATCCACTACTCTCACCTGAAAAGCATGCCGTCAGGTATTAGATACTTCAATCTTGAAAGAAAGATAGTGGCTCTCCACTCTACCCATGCCTAGCATGATCTTATATTCAGTCGTGATGAAGGGTCTCGGCCTGTAATGTCGACTCTCCATAATTCTTCTCCGTAAATGCTTCCTAGAGATGCTGCCTGGCCTACTGCGTTCACCAGTAACTTTGATGTGTGTTGCCTGAGATTCAGAAACAGTTCTTCAAAGTTTAAAAGTTCAAAGTAAGTTTATTATCAAAGTATATGTTTTTTTCTTGCGGGCATACTTAATAAATCCGTAATAGAATAATAACCATAATAGAATCAATGAAAGACCGCACCAACTGGACATTCAGCCGATATACAAAAGACAACAAGCCAGGCAAATACAGAATGAAAGAATAATAAATACACACATACATACATACATAAATAAGCAATACATATTGAGACCATGTATTAGTTGAGAGGTAATGACTGTTCCTGAACCTGGAGGTGTGGGTCTTGAGGTTCCTGTATCTTCTTCCTGACGGCAGCAGAAAGGAGAGAGCTTGGCCTGGGTGGTGGGGCTCCCTGATGATGAATGCTGCTTTCCTGCAAACTTCAGGCTCTTGAACCACTGTGGATAACATCACTCATGTCAACTCTGAACTGCTTCCACAACCTGCAGACTCACTTTCTGGGACTTTACAACTCATGTTGTCAGTATTATTTTATTTGCACAGGTTTTCTTCTTTTGCACATTCATTGCTTTGTTTATGTATAGTTTTCATAAATTCTATTGTATTTCTTTCATTCCCGTAAATGCCTGCAAGATAATGAATCCCTGGGTACTATATGGGAACATACACATTCTTTAATAATAAATTTACTTTGACTTTGACATGAAATACTAACACTATCAAGCACAAGGATCAAAGCTGGAAAGAAGACACCATCAACATCTAATGAAAAGCATTATTCAGCCTAAAAATACAGTCAAGTCAAGTTCAAGTTTATTCTCATTCAACCATTTACATCTATACCGCTAAACGAGACATGTTCCTCTGCACAGTACAGTACATATAACTCATACACATATACGTAACATAATATTACTAGAAATAAATTAACAAATAATAAGTTGCATTTACGACACAAGTTTAAAAGTGAGCAGTATAATGCTACCAGCACTTCATAAGTAATGACATGTGGGTGGTGGCAGGGAGCTCAGTAGTCTCCTGGTCTGGGAGAAGAAGCTGCTTCCCAGCCTAACAGTCCTTGCTGTCAGGAAATGTAGAGGAGGCTTGACCCAAAAGCAGAGCAGCAGAGATAATTCAGCAGTCAATGATAACTTTAATGATAGACTGCAAAATAATAACCCATGAGGTGCCACAAAACAAAACAGAATTTAAACACAACAGGCACCTGGGAAACTCTAGGCAGGGAGGGTGAAAGCTCAGAGCAACTGGTTGAGATCGCCTGGTTCAATGAGTGAACAAGGACAGTGGATGAGAACTGGGGTTAAATAGGCTGCAGGTGACAAGTCTGGAATGAGGGATATGTGAATCTGATTAGCTAGGTGGAGACTGGGAGATGTCAGCGTAGCAGGCCTGACACTTGTCCTATTGCTATGGGACCTCCTGCCTGACGGTGGGGGGGCAAAGAGATTGCTGGATGGATGGGAGGGATCACTGACAGTGCTAGGAGCCCTGCATACACAGTGCTCCTGATAAATATCTCTGATGGGTGCCTTGATAACCAATAAGTTAGTTTTACCCTGGTCTATACCATGCTATGCCATCAGCTTACTGCATTTGTTTTCAACATTTTTTTTTTACAAATATCTATCTCTGGGCACTCTTTTGTCACAGCTTAAGTCCATTCTTTTAACTCAATCATTTTATTTGTCACGATTTCATTTGTACCCCCTCTGCAGTTTGTTGAACCAGTAATTTGACATCCAGTTCACTTATTTGCTGCTACAGTATCTGGAAAACTATTGCTCATTTTATAAACTCTAGCAGCTTATAACATTAATCAGAAGATACTCAACATCACAGATCCGATACTAGTATTTGAAAACTAATATTCGAAAAGGCACATTGGCCTCTTGATGGCAAACTGCACAGTCTGCATACTCCTCAGTTGCCACACAAGTTGAAGGGATGGTAGGAGGAAGACACCTGGTGCGATGACCTTCATTAATCATGGGACTGATTTCAAGAGCCACTAGGTTATGTAGCAATTTTATAAAACTTTGATTAAACCACACTTAGAGTATTGTATTTGGTTTTGGTCGCCTCATTATAGGAAAGATGTGGAAGCTTTAGAGAGTGTGCAGAGGGGCCTCACCTGGATGTTGCCCAGATTAGAGAATATGTTTTACGAGGATAGCTTGAGTGAGCTAAGGCTTTTCTCTCTGGAATCAGAATCAGGTTTAATATCACTGGCATAGGCCATGAAATTTGTTGCTTTGCAGCAGCAGTACATTGCAATATATAATAAAAACTATAAATTACATTATACTTTATTGTCGCCAAACAATTAATACTAGAGCGAACAAACATCACAGCGATATTTGATTCTGCTCTTCGTGCTCCCTGGAGTACAAATCGATAGTAAATAGTAAAAATTTAAATTATAAATCATAAATAAAAAATAGAAAAGGGAAAGTAAGGTAGTGCAAAAAAACCGAGAGGCAGGTCCGGATATTTGGAAGGTATGGCCCAGATCCGGGTCAGGATCTGATCAGCAGTCTTATCACAGTTGGAAAGAAGCTGTTCCCAAATATACAAACGTTTGTATATAAAACATAAAGTAAGTAGTGCAAAAAGAGAGGGAAAAATAGTGAGGTAGCGTTCATAGGTTAATTGCCCATTCAGAAACCTGATGATGCAGGGGAAGAAACTGTTCCTGAAATGTTGTGTGTGTATCTTCAGGCTCCTGTACCTCCCTCTTGATGAGAAGAAGCTATGTCCTGGGTGATGGTCATTAATGACTAATGCCACCTTTTTGAGGCATCGCCTTTTGAAGGTGTTCTCAATGCTGGGAAGGCTAGTGCCCATGATGGAGCTGGCTGAGTTTACAACTTTCTTTTTTTTGTAATTTTTTTATTGAGTTTGAGTTTACAACTTTCTGCAGCTTTACCTGATCCTGAGCACTGGCCCCTCCGTGCTGGACAGTGATGCAACCACCAAAGGAGCGAAGGAAGATGAGAGGCAACTTGTACAAGAGATTAAGAGGCATAGATCAAGTAAGTAGCCAGAGTCTTTTTCCTAGGATGGAAATGACTAATACAAATGGACGTAATTTTAAGGTGATTAGGGGAAAGCATAGGAGAGATATCAGAGGTAGTTGTTTTTTTTAACACAGAGAGTGGTGAGTGTGTGGAATGCCCTGTCAGGGACGGAGGTAAAGGCAGATATATTAAGGACATTTAAGAAACTCTTAAGATAGGCACATGGATGACAGAAGAATGGAAGGTTATGTAGAAGGGAAGAGTTAGATTGACCTTAGAGTAGGCTATAAGGTCAGCTTAACAGTGTGGGCAAAAGGGCCTGTACTGTGCTAGAATGTTCTGTGTTCTTTGTGCTTGTTTAAAATAAAGTAGGAATTCTACTTCATGACCTTGAGTTTGCACATAAAACCTGGGCTAACATTTACAATGTTACACTGAGGGAACACATTTCTTTATCGAAACACACATGGTGACCATTCTGTTGATGGTCTTGAATTTATTTTTAAAAAATTTATTTAGAGATACAGCACAGAACAGGCATTTCCGGCCCAACGAGCCGCACCATCGAGTGACTCTCCTTTCAAACCCAGCCTAATCACGGAATGTAGGAGGAAACCGGAGCACCTGGAGGAAACCTACGTGCTCATAAGAAGAACATACAATCTTTCTTACACAGGACATCAGAATCGAACTCTGATGCCCTAGGTTCCAACAGTGTTACACTAACCACTATGCTACCTTATCATCTTGTAATGTTCTATGTCCTTCATGGTGTTGTTTCAAAGAAATGTGACAAGTTTACTATTTTTCCCTCCACAGATATTTGCTGTAAACCGGATGACCATCTCCACAAATCAAATCTTTCTTTTGCATTACCACTGAACTCTAATTACTACTTTAGTTGACATCTGGTCAACATGGTACCCTGCTGCAATGTTCATGGAGGATGTGGCTCAGATTTAGCTGTATTTTTTTGGTTCATAGGGATGGTTTTGGTGGCAGTACAAGGAGTCGGGGACAGGGATAAGGAGTTGGGAACAGGGATAAGGAGTTAGAGGTCAGAGAGGAAAGGAGCCAGAGCTCAAGTCAGAGTGCTTCACCGTCCAAGGCCAATGATCCCCGTGGTCATTAACTGAGGTCAGTGGGTCCCATGGACGAGGGCTGGTGCCGCCCACCCCCCGGGTTGGCAAGTTTCCCTAGGTCGGTGAGACTCGGAATCAGAGATCATCTGAGTGGAAGGCACAAAGCCCAGTGAACCCCCAGGTCAGTGAGTTCAGGAGTCAGAGATCTGTGTGTGTCTAGAGTTCAGAGTTCCATGATTGGCAGGTCCTGTGGAAAAGACTGAAGCTCAAGGACAGAAGTTGGCAAGGTTGGAAGTTGGGGTACAATGGTTGAAGTGGAAGTCAGAAGCTCGATGTCCAAGAGGCCTGACCAGATACTGGAGGTTGGAGACCTGGCAACGGTCTGTCTTAGAGTTGAAGGGGAGAGTGAGAGAGCGTGTGAATGTGTGTGTGTAAAGGGCCTGTTTTGCTATTGTTTTGTTTTTGTTTCTTGTGTTGTTCTGCTGAACATGGTGGGCAGACGATGATGGCACTGGAATGTGTGTTAATATTTGTTGGCTGCCCCAAGCACATCCATAAGTTGTGTTGGTTAACACAAATGACAAATTTCACTGTATCTTCAGTGTACATTGATAAATAAATGAATCCAAAGCTGAATCTTGTGGTCCTCCTAAGCCTAGACTTTAATAGAATCAAAGTTACAATACAGGAGGCTATTCAGCCTTATGCATTTTTTTTACTTTATTTTATTTCATTTTTTTTTATCATGAGATACATCAAACAGGCACTTCAGGCCAACAAGTCCATAAGACACAGGATAAGAATTAAGCTATTTGGCCCGTCCGTCATTCAACATTCAATCATGGCGGATCCTTTTTTTCTCCTCCTCAACCCCATTTCCTCGGCCTTCTCCTTGTAACTTTTGATATCATGTCCAATCAAGAACCTATCAATCTCTGCCTTGGCCTCCACAGCTGCTTGCAGTAACAAATTCACCACCTTCTGGCTAAAGAAATTTCTCCACATCTCTGTTTTAAATGGATGCCCCTCTATCCTGAGGCTGTACCCTCTTGTCCATGGGAAACATCATTTCCACATCTACTCTCTCTTGGCCTTACAACTTTCAAAAGGTTTCAACGAGATCCTCCCTATCGTTCTAAATTCCAGCAAGTACAGACCCAGAGCTGTCAAACGTTCTTTGCATGATAACCCTCTCATTCCTGGAATCATCCTTGTGAACCAGCTCTGGACTCTCTCCAATGCCAGCATATCTTTTCTTTGATGAGGAGCCCAACACTGTTCACAATACTCAAGGTGAGGCCTCACCAGTGCTTTATAAAGCCTCAGCATCACATCCCTGCTCCTGTATTCTAGACCTCTTGCAATGAATGCTAACATTGCATTTACTTTCCTCACCACCAACTCAACCTAAGTCAACCTTTAGGATATTTTGCACAAGGACTCCCAAGTCCCTTTGCATCTTGGATTTTTGGATTTTCCCCCCCGTTTAGAAAATAGTCCTCACATTTATTTCTACTACCAAAGTGCATGACCATGCATCTTCCAACATTGTATTTCATTTGCCACTTTCTTGCCCATTCTCCTAGTCTGTCTAAGTCCTTCTGCAGCCTTCCTGTTTCCTCAACACTACCTGCCCCTCCACCAATCTTCATATCATCTACAAACTTGGCAACAAAGCTATCTATATCATCTAAATCATTGCTATACAGCATAAAAAGAAGCGGTCCTAACACCAATCCCTGCAGAACACCACTAGTCACTGGCAGCCGAACAGACAAATATCCTTTTATTCCCACTTGCTGCCTCCTACCAATCAGCCAATGTTCTAACCATGCCAGTAACTTTTCTGTATTATCATGGGCTCTTAACATGGTAAGCAGCCTCGTGTGGCACCTTGTCAGAAGCCTTCTGAAAGTCCAAGTATACAACATCCACTGTATCCCCTTTATCTATCCTACTTGTAATCTCAAAGAGTTCCAACAGGTTCGTCAGGCAAGATTTTCCCTTAAGGAAACAATGCTGACATTGTCCTATCTTGTCCTGTATCACCAAGTACTCAATAACCTCATCCTTAACAATTGATTCTAACATCTTCCCAACCACTGAGGTCAGGCTAACTGGTCTATAATTTCCTTTCTGCTGCCTTCTTCCTTTCCTAAAGAGTGGAATGACATTTGCAATTTTCCAGTCCTCTGGCATCATGCCAGATTTTGGAGTCATGCCGCCCAGCAACACAAGTATTTAACTCTTGCCCAATTAAGACCAGTTTATACTTCTGCGTTGAATCTATGCCATAGGTACAGTGTAGCCACGTACCCTACGCCTTAGTCTGATGCACACCTCCCCAAAAATGTAACTACGCGTCGCGGCGACGCAGACTGCAACAACTGTGATTGGTCCGCTTGGTAGCATCGCTTGGAGACGATGAAAATATTTGAAATGCATTTCCTCATCCATGTCTCTCAGTGGCCGGACATGCACAGAAAATTCACCCTCCTTCTGCCTCAATCCGTTCAATGGTCATACACAACATCACCTCCGAAGTCTTCTCTCTTTTCTGCATTGCAGTAATTTCAATAAAAGTAACTCTTGTTCAATATTTATTAGCTCCAACTCCAACATGATGTGCTCAGTTTCAGTCGCCATTGTTTGAAGTACACAAAGAAACTCAACACAGTGGCATAGAAACCCCACGCCAACTAGCATTTTGGCGGTGAATTGCAGAGCGATGCAGACACACCAACGCACAAGTATAAACGCTCACAACGGCGTAGGCCACTTGCGTAGGCTATGGCGTAGAGTCTACGCAGAAGTATATATCAGCCTTCACAGGACAATTTACAATGACCAGTTAACCTAATAACCAGGACATGTTTGGACTGTGAGAGGAAACCGACGCATCCTGAGAAAGTCAGTGCAGTTCACACAGAGAATGTACCAACAACTTACAGATGGATCTGGAATTAAACTCCAAACTCTGGCACCAAGCTGTAATAGCGTTGCACTAACCATTGCACTACCACGGAGGCTGTCTTGTCAATTGTCAGCTGAAAAAGACTAAACCAGCTTTAACCTATCTTCCAACATTTGTAGCCTTGGAGGTCGGATTCTTTTCTGTTCACGTTTTGTGTACCTCCCTCCTCGAGTGCTAGAACCTACAAAAGTGGAACATTGAAGCAGGTTCACGGGTTTGGTGAGTGATTCAGAAAATACTAACTACGAATATGTATATTAATCATTTATTTAAAGAGTAAAAAAATTCGATCGAACATTTAAGTTGCCTCAAGTTACACAAACTACAAAACTAAAAATTGAACAAACAGATACTTATTTAAAAAGTGCGCGCAGAGCATACCTTCCCGACAGTTCCAGGGACAAAGCGAAAGAGAGAGAACCTTTCGCACATGTAACTCTTTATGCCTCTGAGGTGTTTGAAATTGGACAGTAGGTGCTGTGGCACACAAGCCAACCAATGGAAAGAGCAGCTGCAGTTTTTAAACTGACTCATCATGATCGACACAATGGAGGCGGCTTTTGACAGCAAGTAAGCCATACCCTCCCCCTCCACCCCTCCCAGGACAAAAAGCCACAGGGTATTCAACTCTTGTGTATTCTAGATGTCTTTTATCCACAGTTAGAAGCAACTGCTTCAGGCATTTGGGTCCTCACCTCTGGAGCACTGTTCCCTCTAAGCTGTTCAGGTACACAGCCATGCAGCAACTGAAATGCTCCCACGCACATAGCCTTTGTTGCTTCACAGTTGGTATTTTCTTGTATATAATGTTAATATAAAATTGAAATTATGCTAATTCAATTTTGCAATCTATGCTCATATAATTGTGAAATACCATAAGACACAGGAGCAGAATTAGGCCGTTTGGCTGATCGAGTCTGCTCCAATATTTCATCATGGCTGATCCATTTTTCCGCTCAGCCCCAATGTCCTGCTTTCTTCCCATATCTCTTCGTGCCCTGACCAATCAAGAATCTATCAAGTTCTGCCTTAAATATACATACAGACTTGACTTCCACAGCTGCCTGTGGCAACAAATTCCACAGATTCACCACGCTCTGGCTAAAGAAATTCCTCCTCATCTCTGTTCTAAAAGGATGCCTCTCTAATCTGAGGTTGTGTCCTCCGGTTTTAGACTCTCCCACCATAGGAAACACCCTGTAATCAATGTGTTAATGAAAATAATCCTTAAATTTTCTAAACAATAAACATTCCACAACCTTTGCTTTGAAACATTTTAGAGCTTCAACACATTTACATTGTCAGTGTTTCAAGTTACAACACTGTTACAAATTGTAACAATACACACAGAAGTCAGTAGCTAATTATTAATAAACCGCTGGCCATTGAATACTGATGTGGCCTAAATTTACAAAATGGTAAAGATTTCTTTTGTTGTGCCATATTTCATTATACCCTCCAATTAATAAATAAATTTAAAAGTATGTGATTTTTCAATTTTTATTCTAAATATTCACAGTATGCATTTTACAAAAAAACCATCAAAAGTACCACGCAGTTTTCAAGCAGTATAAAATTTTTCTGCTTAGTGCAATGGTTGGTTCACTCAGATGTGGAAAAACAATAGGGGAAACATTGCAGGCTGGATTTACTTTCCTAAGGTTAAATCAATGCTTAGAGATAACATTAGATGCATTTCACTGTGTATGTTTCCACGTACATATGATAAATAAAGCTGAAACCAAAACATTCTACCAATGAGTTTGTATTCCCACAATCACTCTCCTGTAACCTAGCGAATTTCCTAAACAAATATTTAGCTTTCATTTCCAAGGACTTCAATGTTTAGCTAAACATGCTTTCTGGATGGGGAAGGGCATAACATTCCCCATGTGTTCATCAGGAATAGGCAACATTTGAGAAATTTACAGTGGTTTAATGTTTTGCATTACTGCTAATTTCAGACTTTGACACCTCCATATGGAAGTACTTATGGACTCAGTTTCAAGGACTCTACAATTGATAGTCCTCAGATCAATCGATCTCTCTCAAAGCAACACATGCAAAATGCTGGAGGAACTCAACAGGTCAGGCAGCATCTATGGAAAAGAGTAAACAGTCGATGTTTCAGGCCGAGAGCCTTCTTCGGGACTGAGAAGGAAGGGGGAAGATGACAGAATAAAAAGCTGGGGAGAGGGGGAGAGGAAGGAGGCTAGCTGGAAGGTGGTAGGTGAAGCAAGGGCTGGAGAAGAAAAAAATCTGATAGGTGAGGAGAGTGGATGGTAGGAGAAAGGGGAAGCAGAGGGGAACCTGGGGAAACCTATCAGCTTTCAGCTAGCCTCTTTCCCCGCCTTCCACCTTTTTATTCTGGCATCTTCCCCTTCCTTCTCAGTCCTCTCGGCATGAAACGTCAACTGTTTACTCTTTCCATGGATGCTGCCTGACCTGTTGAGTTCCTCCAGCATTTTGTGTGTTGCTTTGGATTTCTAGCATCAACAGATTTTCTCATGATTGTGCTTATTTATTGTATTTCACAATTTGTCTTTGTACATTGTTTTTATATTTTCAGTCTTTGTAGTTTTCATTTATTTAGAGATGCAGCACGGAGTTGGCCCTTTGAGCCACACTGCCCAGCAACCCGACAACCCTGATTTAACACGAACCTAATCACGACCAATCAAACAACCCGGTACATCTTTGGACTGTGGGAGGAAACCCGAGGAGATGGAGAAAACCAACACATCCCATGAGGAGGACATACAAACTCCTTACAGAGGATGTCGAGATTGAACCCTGAACTCTGATGCCGCAAGCTGTAATAGTGTTGGGCTAACCATGATGCTACCATGGCACTGCGATTCTATTATATTTCTTTGCTCTGTGAATGCCCGCAAGAAAGTGAATCTCAGGGTAGTGTATGGTGTAAAGTATAAATTTACTTTGAATCTCATCTTCTCCAGCAATGCAGTCTCTGTTCTACTGCTTATATTTGTTTTACTTAGAGATACAGCAAGGTAATAAGCCCTTCTGGCCCAATTACACCCATGTGATCAGTTAGCCTATTAACCCGTATGTCTCTGGACAGTGGGAGGAAAATGGAGCACCCAGATGAAACCTGTACAGACACAAGAATATACTGTATGAGCTTCTTACAATGCTGGGAATTGAACCCAGATCACTGGCACTGTAATGACTTTTGCACATTGGTTGTTAGTCCATCCTAGTTTGTGTGCAGTTTTTCATAGATTCTGTTTTGTTTCTTTATACCAAATGTGAATGCTCTCAAGAAAACTAATCTCAGGGTAGTATATGGTGACATGTGTACCTTGATAATAAATTTACTTTGAATTTTGAACCGATATTTAGGCAAATTGGTTTACATATTCCTTAGATTTGACATTTCTTGAAATATATGGGTGGAGTGGGATGTTTAATTTTACAAGGGAGTGCTTCTCTAATCAAGAAAACTTTAATATATTATTATGGCATTTTTAACATCTAGTTTGTTTAAAACACTGGATTTGAAAACCTAGTCCAAAAGGTTATGTTATTTCTGATTGTTATACATTGCTTATACATTTAAAAATCCTTATCCCTTATACATTTCCAACTTCTTTGAGATGAACAGCCTGTTAATTCCCCTCTTTAATTAAAAAAATGTCAAATTATTCAACATTATTTTCTTACACTCTTTTACAATATCACTGTTACCAGTTTTCAAGAGGTAAATGTTTCTCCTGATCAATTTCTTTTTCTTCATTGTAAGTTGTGCTAAGTTTGAGGTCCCTTGTGGGCTCCTCTCCTACTAGCAGTAAATAAGGTGGATTGAATTAATAAATCTGTGAAAATTCTTGGCTATTTAAGATTGAGGGAAACTGTTTGTATGAGAAGTGGGCACAGATTTCGAAAGTTAGCTGTGAATGGTTCAATGACAAATGGGCAAAGATTTACAATTCTGGGCAAAATATAAAAAGGTGGATACAACAAAATTAGTCTAGTTCAACAGATTTTGTATCATACTGATGCAGAAACTCCTTGTTGTACAGGTTGAAACTTTCTACCAGCTGGCACTGTGTGAAAAGCAAATTGTTATAAACGGAATTCAGTGGTTCATTATCAGTTAGTATAGGCAGTTTATTAGCATTGCAAGGTTATATCTTTACAATAAAATATTCTTTCCACAAAGTCCTTTGTTCTGTTATTACCATTTTACATGAATAAAGCAATACATTTTACTTATATGAGAAGCAATATATTTTACTTTTAACATTTCCTACACAGATATAAATTTCAAGACATGCACAACCCATAAGAGGAATCTTCAAATATATTTAAACCAGTAAAACTGTCAGTTCAGACAAATAGCACACAAGGAAGTTTTAGTAACTTAATTTCAGCTTCAATGATTAGATTACATTGTATAGAACAAAGTTTTCAAAAAAAAAGGCCACATTGCTTCCAAGATTAACAAGCAACTAATTTTAGTAGAGTAATATGAATCAATTATCTGCCAATAGAATTATACACCCCACACATTAGAGATATTCACAAAATACCTTGAAAATTAATCTGATTCAAAACTGACAGAATGTCGTGTTCAGGAAGTTTTTGCCACATGTCTGTTTGTCTCCACCAAGTGTTAAACAGATTATAAATGGATAGTAGGTAGAATCATATTATCAGTACACATACCACACAACTAGAGAAACACTCCCTGAAGGTCAACTCATCAACCAGTTATTGTTCTGGCAGATTTTTAAAATTAGTAATTAACACATTACTGCATTTTAAACATAACTAGTTTAAAAATCTTTTAACAAAAAGTAATTATAAACATTGTGAAATTCATAAAATTTTTCAATCCCAACATAAATCTAATTTTTGTAATGACAATCAGCTAATCAATGGCAACTGCAGGATTATCAATATGTTAATACCGAGGAAATTAGAGTCTAACACTTAATTTTGCACAGAGTAAGTAAAACGTACTGTAAAAAAAACACTAAAAAGCTACTCAAACTGACACGGTTTCAAAGGGAAGCAATGTGGTAAGTTTTTGAAAGTACTGATGATGTTTCTTATCAATGTAAGTAAATGGTAAACTTTCAAATGTTAATACAAGTTTTTAGTTAGCTTTTCTATACATTATAGATTTTCTATCAATACCCAAGTCAGACTAACTAAAATACTGCAGGAATGTCTGATGCATTAAAAATATTCAGAAACTTTTCAGAATGATGTCATCCATTAAAGGAATGACAAAAGTTATTACAGCAGACAAGAAATTCCATAAACACATAACATATGTCACCTTAGGTTCAAAAATCTACCCGCAAAATTCTGCAATCTCCCATTCTCATGAAAAGCATACAAGCTGAAACATTCTTAAACACAAGAGATGCTGCAGATGCTGGAAATCCAGAGCAAGACACACAAAATGCTGGAGGAACTCAGCAAGTATCTATGGAAATGTATAAAGTCGATGCTTTGGGCCGAAATCCTAAATTAGGACTGGAAAGGAAGGGACAAGAAGCCCCCTTCATCCCCCTCCTACACCACCTGGCTTGTACTTCTTCCCACTCTCCACCTTTTTTTGGCTTTTTCCCCACTTCTTTCCAATTCTGATGAAGGGTCTCAGCCTGAAATGTCAATTGTCCATTCATTTCCATAGATGTTGCCTGATCTGCTGAGTTCCTCCAGCATTTTGTTTTTGTGCATAGTGTTCTGACTACCAAATACAAATCATTTCAAGTTTCTGAATTTCAAGTTTTATATATAAAACCGTTTGGCGTGGGCGATCATGTCTCTCCATCCATCACGGTCCCTGACCCTCCAAATTGTAGTTGTTACCTCCCCTGTTTCTGACCATGATATTATTCCATATATCATTTTCATTCTCTGTCTGCCTCTGCTTCTTTTTCCTTCCAGCTTTCCAGTTGTAACTAAATGTTCTATTGTCTCTCTTTGCATGATGGGTCCAAAGAATTTTGATTGCTGTTTTCTGATTTTAAGTAATGTATGTTTTGTTTTCATTCTCTGTAGAACTTCTTCGTTGGTTATTCTGTCCGTATATGATATGCATAGCATTCTTCTGAGGAACCACATCTCTGCTATATTGATTCTTTTTTCCATTGCATTTGTGATGGTCCATAACTCGCAGCCATACATCAATATAGGAAGAATGTAGCAGCTGAGAGTTCTAAGGCGGATGTCAATTGCTATCTTCTTGTTCATTAGAATGTTTCTCATTTCTGCAAACGCTGTTCTTGCCATTGCTATTCTTGCTTTTATGTCTGTTTCGCATTTGCCATCAGATGTTACCCATGATCCAAGGTACTTGAAGTTGTGAACTCATTTCAGGATTTCATTTCCCAATACGATCCTACAGTTTGGGATAGCAGGTTTCTTTGATAACACTATTACTTCAGTTTTCTTTTTGTTTAAGGTTAGGCCAAGTCTTTCACTCTCTGTGTTGACGGTAGGTACTAGTTTCTGTAAATTTACTTCACTGTTTGCTATCAGTACTGTATCACCCACATAGCGGAGGTTGTTGATATTGTATCCTCCTATACTTATTCCAGGTAGGTCTTGTATGGATCTCATGATGTTTTCACTGTACAGGGAGAACAGGTCTGGAGAACACAAACCTGTCTGACTCCTCACTTTATTGGCAGATATTCACCAATCTCATCTATCTGTATGGCTGCACTTTGTTGCCAGTAGAGATTCCTGATTATTCTTAGATCTTTTCTGTTGATATTAATATCTTTAAGCATTTTCATGATGACTTGGTGTTTCACTGTGTCAAAGGCTTTTGTGTAGTCAATGAAACAGAAGTATAGGTCTTGTTGTACTTCTATTGACCTTTCGATAATATTCCTGAGATTATCAGTGGCGTTTGATGTTCCCTTGCCTTCGACAAAGCTGCACTGTTCTTCACTGATCTCTGGTTTAATTTTGTTTCTTATTCTGAGCATGATGATTCTAAATAGAATTTTTGTGAGGTAGCTCATTAAACTAATTGTTCTGTGTTGTCCACACACTGTTGCACCTGGTTTCTTTGGCAGTGCAATGAATACAGTCTTTAAAAGATCTTCTGGTACTTTGCCATTGTTGTATATTCTATTCAATTAAGATTGTTAATTTCTCTACACCAAAATCTTCTAGCACTTTATAAAGTTCAACCCGAATGTTATCTGGTCCTGATGATCTCCCCTTTTGCATTTTCTTCACAGCATGTTCCACTTCTTCTTTCAGTATAGCTGGGCCCTCGTTGTTGTTGCCAATATAAAAGCTGTCCTCTCAGTCTTTGTCATCATATAGGTCTTTGATGTATTCTGACCATCTTTGCATTATTTTTCCTTTTTCCATAATTGTAGAGCCGTCTTTTGCTTATATACATCCTGTTGCTGCCGTACTTTTCTTCCGATTTGTGACCTCTTTGATCTCGTCGTGCATACGTTTGCTGTTGTTGGTCTTCTGCAATTGTTCTATTAACTCACATTTGTCCTTAAGCCATTTTTCTTTTGCTTCCTTGCACTTGGTTGTTATCTGTGCATGCAAGGATACGCAGGCTTTTTCGTTTTCCTTACACTTTCTTCTTTGTTCCATAAGATTCAGAATTTCTTCTGTCGTCCATTTCTTTTTAGCTTTTTTCTGTTGCTTGGGAATCACTTCTTGTGCTGCTTGTATTATGCTGTCTCTGAAGTTTGCTGTTCTATAATAGTGATGTTTTGTAGAGCCTCGAATTTGTTCTTCACTGTTATTTGGAATTCATTTTTGATGTCACTGTTTTTTCTCAAAAGTCCCAAATTCAGCTTTGGCTCTACTCTTGGTCTTTTAAGCTTCCTGAGTCTCAGGTACATCACGCTGATTATTGGTACATGATCACTGTAGCAGTCTGCACCCGGATATGTTTTGCATGATTTCAGAACATTTCTATACCTTCTCCTTATAAGCACGTAATCAGTCAGGTTTCTGGTGTTATCCCCAGGCTCTTACATGTCCATAGTTTTCTCGGGTGTTGCTTGAAGATGGCATTACCAATTATATAATCTTTTTCTGTGACCCATGTAGCTAGTCGTTCATCTCTCTCATTTCTCTCACCTCTCTCACCTCTCTCACCTATAACTCTCAAGTTATACAAGGCCTAAAGAAACTACATTAGATCTATTGAAAAATCATAACTGCAGCAGTGCTCTCAATTAAAGTGAAATTTAAGGTTTAACGAATGGAATAACCACCAAGTGCATCTGTTTAATCTAAGCTGAGCTATAATACGGAATGGTAGAAGGCTTACCTTAAAAAACAGTGAAATTAGATCACTATTACAAACTTGGAGTTCTGTTATCTAACTAAAACTCTTACTTCTATGAGAAAGCAGTTACTGAAAATTGCAATAACATGACAATTTATAAAAAAAAGAATCCCCCTTCAATTTACGTTTAACAGAGGGCATCATTAATAAAGACAAGATTAGTCAGAAATTGATTCAAGTTCAAAGCTCTTAATGTGTGATAACCTACTTCAAAACAATTCTAATTTCACTTTATTTCACAACTACGTTTTGGCTCGTCTATACACTCCTGTCAAAGAATTTACCGTTTTACTGTAAGAGAATTTACCCCGTTATCAAACGGAAAAAAGACAGACCTCGGTATAAGGTTAACTCTTTAATACCTGACCACAGGAAGTCGTTGCCTTACGACTCTGCCAATGTCAGATTACATCTTGAATTTATACAGTAAATTTTGGGTAATAGCCAACAGCCAAATATACTTAGTCAGCAATTTTAAGCAGCATTTGTCAGGTATCAGCCAGTTTACAAATGATCCCGCGCGATACACAAAATTAGAACTGCGAATCCACATATAGTTCCTCTATTAGCTAGAAAGTCTCAGACAAAGGTTAACAATACCTCATTACTGGCATGATCCATTTCTAGCTATTGTTAGCTAGCACAAGCAAGGAAGAATCTACGTCTTGTCACCCTCATGACCCAAATCTTGAGCAATACCTAGCTGGTCAAGCTTGATAACAAATTTTAATTCAAAATTTAATTTTCCTTTTAATTTTTCTTCCACAATTCCCAATAGATTTCAAAAGATTAGCTCACAGACTTCAATTTTAACTAGTAGGTTTGTGCAAGTAATATACATTTACTTTTGTACAAATAAAGGTTTTCATGAGAAGCAAGGAATGCTTTCAAAATATGTGTATTCTCTTCATTATTTGATATCAACTTAATTTTCATTATACACACAAAAATTGTTGGTGAATGCAGCAGGCCAGGCAGCATCTATAGGAAGAGGTACAGTCAACGTTTCGTGCCGAGACCCTTCGTCAGGACTAACTGAAAGAAGAGATAGTAAGAGATTTGAAAGTGGGAGGGGGAGATCTGAAATGATAGGAGAAGACAGGAGGGGGAGGGATGGAGCTAAGAGCTGGAAAGTTGATTGGCAAAAGGGATACGAGGCTGGAGAAGGGTGAGGATCATGGAACGGAAGGCCCAGGGAGAAAGAAAGGGGGCTGAATACCTATGCTCTGTCCGCCAGAGAAAGCAGGATCTCCCAGTGGCCACACATTTTAACTCCACATCCCATTCCCATTCTGATATGTCTATCCATGGCCTCCTCTACTGCCAAGATGAAGCCACATTCAGGTTGGAGGAACAACACCTTAAATTCCATCTGGGTAGCCTCCAACCTGATGGCATGAACACTGACTTCTCTAACTCCCGTTAATGCCCCACCTCCCCTTCGTACTCCATCGTTATTTATTTATTATTATTAATTTTTTTCTTTCTCTCCCTCTCTCCCCCTCTGTCCCTCTCTCTATACTCCTTACCCATCCTCTGGGCTTCTCCCCCCCCCACACCTTTCTTTCTCCCTAGGCCTCCCGTCCCATGCTCCTCTCCCTTCTCCAGCCTCGTATCCCTTTTGCCAATCAACTTTCCAGCTCTTAGCTCCATCCCTCCCCCTCCTGTCTTCTCCTATCATTTCCGATCTCCCCCCCGCTACCTTTTAAATCTCTATCTCTTCTTTCAGTTAGTCCTGATGAAGGGTCTCGACCCAAAACATTGACTGTACCTCTTCCTATAGATGCTGCCTGGCCTGCTGCGTTCACCAGCATTTTTTGTGTGTGTTGCTTGAAATTCCAGCATCTGCAGAGTTCCTCGTGTTTGCATTAACTTTCATTATATATAGTTGAAAATCACACCAATACAAAATGTTACTTAGGTTTGTGTTCCTACAGCTTATCCTAAATTAAACTACATCCTCCAGAAAAATCTCTATCTTCAAAAAAAGTCCTGAATTCTCCATAAAATAGTTCTGTTTTCAGATTTAAAATCTGTCCCAAAGCAGCTTGGAATGTGGACTATTTTTAATTACATCCCTTCTCTGTGGAATTATTAAAAATTCACAGGCCTTTTCTCAAGTCCTTACCCCCTCACCTGTCATCTCCAAACTGCTGAGCATCTCTGCTTATAAGATTGAACACAAAATAATGGGACAACTCTGGAAAGCAGCTTTGAATGGCCAGACCAAGCAAAATGAAATGGCCTAATTCTGCTCCTCTGTCTTATGAACTTATGCAGACATTGTATAGCCAATTCTCGTTATAGCACAAAGCTCATACAGCAATTAGCAAACTATACTTCATTTTATTTCCACATTGGTTCTATCAAACATCCGAGCAAAATCATTAACATAAAAAGGATCTTGTAATTAATTTACAGTAACTAACATCTAAAAAGGAAATTAGTATAACTTAAGCTTCTAAATGCTGGTTACTGAATTCTCAATTTAATAGGATATGGGGCGGAGTCGGCCCTTCCAGCTACGCAGTCCAACAATCCTCATATTGAATCCTAATCTAATCAAGGACAATTTACAATGACCAAATAACCTACTAACCAGTACGCCTTTGGACTGTGGGATGAAACACACGTGGTCATGGGGAGGATATACAAACTGCTCATGGCGGGAATGAAGAGTTCCCATTCTCGCAGTGGCGGGAATGCATCCTAGGTGTATAACACTTACAATATTCATATCATATATTTAGCTCAAATTCCGCTTCAAAATCTGTTCAAAAATCTGTCAAAATACCTCAAGTTCTGTTCAAATGCGTTACTAAGTATAAAGCTCATAACCATCTCTTCAAATTTACACTAATGTATCAAAGGAGTAAAAATACATTTCTGTTCACTAAGTATATATATCTAATACCTTGAAAATTTATCACATGATATAATGTAAATATTTCAGTTTTAAACCTTATCCCTTCACAAAAGAAAATTTTGGAAAACTATCCAAAGGCAAGTAAGTACTGCCGTAATTTTCCAAATGATTCACTGACATTAGAATGTTAGCAACCTCATGATTAATAGAAAGAAATTTTGTTATTTTGTACTGTGAAGCTTTACCATGAAATTGTTTAATAGCAGCCATTTTCTGACCACTACACCGTTTCCAGTGTTAAATTGTATTCATTCGACAGCACAATTTCAGTTAGAAACACCATTATAAGGCACTTCCATCCATTAGACTTTGGCAGCTATAACATAATGACAGTACTGGTAAGTGCACTTAGGAAAATAGGCACATCCAAAACACACACAGGGTTGCTGCTGAGCATTTTGTCAGAATCCTAATTGTTTTCTACCTACAAGGAATGCAAAATGTACTATATCATCCATTCCTTTGCAATGTCAGAAAGAAGTATCATAAAAATGTAATACAGCATGGATGCAATGCTGCTTTCATATTAGTTATTCATTTCCAGAGGCTGCCTGTCCTGCTGAGTTTCTCCTGCATTTTGTGCGTGTTATTCATGTTAGTCTATGTTTCCTATCCCCACCTCTATATATCATCATAGAAAGGATTAATTAGTACAGACAATCTTCCTCTGTTAAAAGCATCCATTCAGCTGTATTCACTGCTGTCAACATCATGAAGACAATTTGCCCTTACAGCTTGCTGTTAAGTGTCTAATAGATACCCTGAAAAAAAAACTGCACTTATTTCAAGGTCAATGAGAGATAGGACTGAAATAAAATGGAAGTGTTCACAAAATTCTAACTATTTTCTGAAAATTAGTAAGACTATTTGTCATTTGAAATTTAAAGCATTTTCATAGTTACATGTGGAAAATTACATTCTCTTCCAATTATGCAGTTATTTGGAATATCAAAAGTATGTAATTGCCTTATGGCAATTTAGTTTTAACATTGATCAAATCTGAACTTTGTATTATTCTGAGTCAAACTTTATTAGTTCTGAACTATTAACAACTAATTCCATTCTAATAAATGTACTTCAGCTACAGTGCAATATGGATACATCTTGCAGGCTTTGTGCCCTGCGTAACGATACTTTGTGACACATATCCGGTCACTTTCCTGTGGTCAAGTCATCATACATTAAGAGGCATAATCATATCAACAACAGCAGGATAATTAGTCAGTTTTTAAAGGAACCCAAGTTAGTCACTGGATTGCAGTGGCTGAATCTCCTATGTTATTTTAGAAGGGGCCAAGTTACAGCAATTATAGATGTTACAGTGAGACTCAAAGATAACCATGGTTCCTTGGTAAATTAAATACAGAAAAGGCACAGAAATAAAGCGCAGGGGTTCCCAACCTCTTTTATGCCATGGACCCCTACCATTAACCGAGGGGTCCGAGAACCACAGGTTGGGGGCCCCTGATTTAGTGGAACATATCAAGATCCTGTTGTTAGGCCAGATTTTACTGATGAGAATGATAAAGTAGTTCATCTCTAAACATGATCAGATTAAAGTAAGAGAATCAACATT
This sequence comes from Mobula hypostoma, assembly GCF_963921235.1. NCBI lineage: Eukaryota > Metazoa > Chordata > Chondrichthyes > Myliobatiformes > Myliobatidae > Mobula > Mobula hypostoma. The sequence goes on along the minus strand of NC_086120.1, from coordinate 43,529,459 downwards.
TAAAAGCCAGACTAATTTTGGAACTAATTTCAATCTAATGCACTTTTAAAGTATGACATAATGGCAGTTAGCACTGATCAAGAAACCTCAGCCCAAAAGCATAAAAATGTAGTAACTTTCCAATTCTAATGTTCATGAGTTTGACGCTTTTGCAGTGCAACAAGTTCCAGTCAGCAATACCTTAACATCTACAATATGTAGTATTATACAAGGCATTTACAATGGGGAATGTTAATTTGCAACAAAAATGTGAAATTACATCATAAAAATAGCAAATAAACTTTGAAATGAAGGTTCACATTTTTAGGACCAGTCATTTTCACCAGGGTACCTTGGCACTGTGGGATACTGTGGCAAAGTACTACCAGTAACTGTTTGAAATGTTGACTGATTGGATGGGGCACTTTGCCACGTGCCTGCATTCCATTCCGCCTGGGCCTTCTGGAAGCTTCCACCACTACCCCGGTAGATCTTGTGCACCTGATAGAATAAATCATAGTAATAAAAACTTCTAAAATTAATTTGACATTCCTTTTCTCCTTTTCCTATTTTGTAACATACGAAAAACTTTGGATATTATTCAAGTATTCCATACACTATGACTACTGCTGCAGCAACTGTCACCTTCCAAACAAAGTCAAATATTCATCCAAATTAGTGTCCCTTGCAATTATTGCCTGTCAATCGGTCCCTTCAGTAACCATGCAGTGGATTAAGGCCCGAGACCCACTTTCAATCAATCCACATATTCTGAGCCCAGTATTTTATACTGGTCAACTGTCCAGTTTACTTAGCATTACTGTCCACTTAGCACTTACCAAAAACGGCACAACATTTAATTCACCAAAAAAATAGATGCATCTGGGCAAGTGCAAGAAAATTATATACATTTTTTTTTAAAAAGGATAGCAATAAATGGCAGAACACAGTAGGGCACAACTATTTACATTTGCATAAACTCAAACATTATTAAATGTTTTTTATTTTAGAGATACAGTGCAGAACAGGCCTTACCGACCAGCAACCCATTGACTTAAAGCTAATTTACAATGACCAATTAACCTACTAACCGGTATGTCTTTGGACTGTGGGAGAAAACCAGAGCACCAGGAGAAAATCCACACGGTCATGGGGAGGAATGTATATACTTCTTACTGTCCGTGCTGGAATTGAACTCTGACACCCCTTCCCTCCCCACCTCCAAGCTGTAATAGTGTTGTGCTAACCACGACACTGACATATCTCAAGGCACCTTAAAGGAATTAAATCAGACAGAAGTTGATATTGTGGAAAAGTCAGCATTAAGAGGTGATCAAATGCTTTGTCAAAGGCAGAGGATTTAATGCAGAGAGAAATTGACCCTATACAGGTCAGGGTGCACATGGCAGTAATTAAAAAGGAAAGATGTAAGCAAGGGCAGATTTCAGAGTGTACTTCAAAACTCTGAAAAACACTGCCCGCTAGATGGGCCCTGGTATATATTCAACTTGAGAGGAAATAAAATCATGATAGTGTTTCATCAGGTAGGGTAGAGAAACAATTACAAGAATAGTGAGGAGGAAAGAAGTGGGATGAACAAAGGAAGTAAGGCAGAATGAGGTGGGTGGAAAACAGAAAACAGCAGACGGGGAAAGCAGGAAGCAAGAAAGGAAGGAATGATAACAGCTGTGAACTAAATATCAGGATTAAAAGCCTCATGATATAAAAGTTTCCTAATGATTAGTTTCAGAGCTCCAAATCAAAGCAGCTTATAATGTCTTTTTGTTTAAGTGGCAACAGCGTCGGACTTCAGGACGAAAGGCTGGCTCCCCTGCATGCTTTCCATCCGTGCTGGGTTACGAGCTGGTGATTTCTTTGGAAACTCACCCAGCAGAAGCCAATGGCAAACCACTGCTGTAACTTGCCTCGTACTTGATTCCCCACTACATCAGAGAGGCGTGGAGGGAAATCGTCCGCTAACCCAGCAGTCCCCAACCACCGGGTCGCAAAGCATTTGGCGATATGAGTCAGCTGCACCTTTCCTCATTCCCTGACACACTCACTGTTGAGCTTGAACGCACGTGAGGTCATTACCCGCGTGTCATCCACGTCAGCGCGGGAAGGAGATCAACTCCTCGAGCTTGCAAATGACGGCAGGCTGAAAAGTACGTTTGACATAACATCTCTGTCGGCATTCTGGATCAAAGTCAAGGCTAAATATCCTGAGACAGCCACGAAAGCACTGAAAACGTTGCTTCCATTTCTAACATATCTCTGCAATGAATGCAACGAAAACTAAATTGCAGAATAGACTGGACATAAGGAACCCCCTTCGAGTATCACTGTCTCCCATCACCCCTCGATGGCACCGTCTTATTGCAGGGAAACAAGTATTCAGCCCAGGGCTCCCACTGATTCAGCGATATTGGTGTGTTGCAATGATTTTATATGTTCATATGGGGAAAAGATGTGCTGTGTGTTTAATATCCAAATGTTACTTAAAATGTTATGATGCTATTGACTTATAAGTGACTTATATAACCATATAACAATTACAGCACGGAAACAGGCCATCTTGGCCCTTCTAGTCCATGCCGAACGCTTCTCTCACCTAGTCCCACTGACCTGCACTCAGCCCATAACCCTCCATTCCTTTCCTGTCCATATACCTATCCAATTTTTCTTTAAATGATAATATCAAACCTACCTCTACCACTTCTACTGGAAGTTCGTTCAACACTTACTTCAAGCTCCCCTCTCCTCCCCTGATAATTGACTTATCACTATATTCATGCAAGGAAAATATGCACTGTGTGTTTAATATTAAAATCGTTAGATAAATCCTTTTAGAAGGGAAATTGAGTGTATTAGCCACTTATCACCTATATTCCGGTCGTGATTAACACCCCCCCACCCCCTGAAATGAACCGCCAACAACGATTTGTAGAAAAAAAATCGGCAAGTCACGCATGCGCACACAGGTGCCCGCGCAAGGCTTCATGGTCATGCTAGTCTTTCTCGGGGTAAACGCAATGTATTTGACCGCCACTCTTGTCCATTGGCAACCCTACCCTACCCCCTCCCCTGACCCCCGGGTCAGCAGGTCCGCAAGAATATTGTCAATAATAAACCGGTCCGCAGTGCAAAAAGGGTTGGGGACCCCTGCGCTAACTGGAGAAACTCCGGATGCGATGTACCTTTCCTTAATTATATTGCAACTTTCATTTCTCCTTGTTTCCTGATACATTTTATAGCTCCCTTTGTGATGTTGAGTTAAAAACAGAAATAAAAAAAAAGAAACAAAAAGAACAGAACAGAAACAGAAACATTCTAACACTGAACTGGAACAATTTAAATGACTCCCTACACAGGAGATAACCAGTTATTAATTTAATTTTCTCTATGATTGTGCCAAAAAATACAAAACTCCACTCTACGGACCGCAGCACCTTCATACTATTCCAGAGTATGGGTCAATTTTGCCACTAAACTGAGCAATGACCAACAACTTCCTATTTAGTACAAGCCTAAAAACAAAACTTTTCATAATAATGGAAATTGACAACAAATTCTGAAGGCTATACGAAAAGCGAAAGAAAACCACATTCCCCTGAGGCCAGGCAATCTAAGCAAAGAAGAAAAGGACTTTAGTTCAAAAAAGTATCTAGTGCTTTCCCAGTGTATATTACGAATAAACTCTTCTTGGGCTTCCAGCCAGTACAGGTATTGAATTTAACCCATGTTTTGATGACAAACGCTGCCTCCTTCAGGGATGATGCTTGGGCATGTCTAGTCTGGTGGTATTTATACCCCCATAGTCTGTCCCTCCTGATTGGTTAGTCCTCATCCAATCTGGTTTCTGCTCTCCCACCTTGTTTACAATCGAATTCCAGTTCTTACTTAGAGTGAGATCTTTGTCTTTGTTACTTTTTCCCCTCTAGTTTTATTTCAATGTCTTCCTTTATCATGCGGTCCCAAAAGACATTGGCACAGCACAGTAGTTTTGTGCTGTCAAAGTCAATCCTATGGCCATTGCGAATGCAGTGTTCTGCTACCGATTACTCTGGGAAACCCAAATGAGTACACATCCTGTGCTCCTTGATGAGAGTTTCTACTGTACATCCCATCTGGCCGATATACGCTGCTCCGCATTTATAGGAAATCCTGTAAATGCCAACCCACCTGAGACTCAGGTCACTTTTGACCCGCATAAGCTGTGACTTGAGCTTCTTTATGGGTCTATGTTTGGTATTAATCCAGTATTTCTTCAGGATCTTGGTGATCTTTCCAGAAACCGTGGAAATATAGGGTACTTGTTGCTACTGCCCGTCTTCTCTATATTTCCACGGATTCTGGAAGGATCGCCAGGAAACCACCACACTAGACATGCCCAGGCATCATCCCTGAAGAAAATGGCAGAGTTTGTTATTGGAACGTCAGTTATAATTTATACCTGTACCCGGCTGGAAGCCCAAGAAAACTTTATTTGGCTTTAGTTCAAGCTTATTCAACTGTATAGATGTACACCGCTAAACTAAACAAGGTGTGTTAAGCCACCCTGAACCAGCTTGTTGATATATGAAATCTGCAAGATTCCCAATTAAAAGTGACAACTTCACAAGAATAAAACAAGCAGAACAAAATTTTTATTTGGCCTTCAACACATAGGATTAAATGTTTTACATTAGAACATTAAAAGCTTTGACAAGAACAAGCCATTCGCCCAACAAAGCTTGCTAAGTTTCTATTCACATACTGTATTGAAATAACTATCGAATTTAGATTTGAAAGCCTCTAAAGTATTACTCTCAACTATGTAGTTTGTTCCATGTGTCCACAACTCGCTCTGGAAAGAAAAGCTTCCTGATGTTAGTCTGAAATCTTGCTTTAACCAGTCTCCCCCATGGCCCTGTGTCCTTGATGATGGATTAATTTTGAAGCAACCGCTGGCATCCACCTTACTTATACTCTTATGATTTTGAACACTTCTATCATGTCTCCTGTCATTCTACGTCTACTTAGTCGAAAAAAATTTAATTCTTTCAATCTTTCTTCATAGCTGATACCCTGCAGACCTGAAATGAGTCTTGTCACCCTTCTCTGAACAGTCTCCGGTGCCTTCATATCCCTCACACAATATGGAGACCAAAACTGTACACAATGCTCAAGGTGTGGCCTCACAAGCACATAGCTTAAGGAGAATGCCTCTAGACTTGAACGCATATAGCCCAACATTCTATTAGCCTTCCTAATCGCTTCTGTGCATTGTCTAGATGTCGATAGTGATGAGTCTAATAGGACGCCCAAATCCTTCTCATACAGTGCACTTTCTAAATCAAGACCCCTATTGTATATTTATATCTAATATTTCTACTTCCTATATGTATGATTTTACATTTACTTATATTAAATTTCATCTGCCATTTATCTGGCCACATTTGGATTTTGTTTAGTTCTAACTGCATTGATCCTGCTGCCTGAATGTTATCAGCCCATCCCCCTAATTTTGCGGCATCGGCAAATTTTACTAGTTATTTGTTACGTACTTATCCAAATCATTAATGTAAATTAAAAACAGCGGCAGCCCCAAAACTGATCCCTGTGGATTCCCACTTTTAACATCTTCTCAGTGTGAAAATGATCCTCTTACCATAACTTGTTGTTTTCTGTTTTTGAGCCCATTCACACAGCTTACCCTGAATTCCTACCGCCTGTAATTTGATTATCAACCTCTCATGGGATACTTTGTTAAAAGCCTTCCAAAACTCCAAGTAAATGATGCCAGCTGCTCTATCATTATCATAAATTTAAGTTGCCTCTTCATAGAACTCCAGCATATTAGTAAAACATAATTTCCCCTTTCTGAACCCATGCTGGTTTTCTGTTAACATGCCTGTTCTTATCAGCTGCTTTTCCACCTCATTCTTTATTACTGTCTTCATTATCTTACCTACGATGCACTTTCAGTTTACTGGTCTATAGTTACCAGGGTCAATGCGGTCACCCTTCTTCCATACTGGGACAACGTTAGCCCATTACCAGTCCTTAGGGATTTCACCAGTCTTCAATGACTTTTGAAAAATACATATTAGGGGTTTGTATATATAATCACAGACTTCTTTAAATACCCTTGGTATTTAACTTTCAGCGTTTTCAGCTGAAGCAAGATCTCTAAATCACTAAAGACTTTCAGAGACTAGATACAAGATACATCATAATTTAGTTATAACTGCACCATAATGAACTGATTCTGCAAAGAACTTGAGTGCCTCCTACAGCTGCAAGAAGTTTGTGAATACTTTGCAATTACCTGGTTTCCTGCACTAGTTAGTTATAAAATGTGGTCTGATCTTCATCTAAGTCACCATAATAGACAAACACAATCTACCTGAACGAATAACATGCTAACAATTGTAAATCGTCTTGTCAATACTGAGTACACCATTAAAACAATCTCAGTCTAGGTTCAAAAAAGTACGTGAACCTCTGGGGTAATGCCTTCTACGAGTTATTTGGAGTCAGGTGTTCCAATCAATAAGATGAGATTGGGGGTGTGGGTTGTAGAGGTGCCCTGCCCTATAAAAAAGACACACAAAGTTAAGTCACTGACAGACCCTGCTCTTCTCAAGAAAGATCTGCTTATTGATCAAAGCGACTTTCAGAGGACCTTAGAATAAGAATTGTAGGGATGCACAAAGCTGAAAAAGGCTGCAAAAGCTTTTCTAAAGACCTGAGTGTTCATCAGTCCACAGTAAGAGAAATAGTCTACAAATGGAGGAAATTCAGTACTGTTGCTACTCTCCCTAGGAGTGGGCGTCCTGCTAAGATCACACCAAGAGCACAACATGCATTGCTGAAGGAGATGAAAAAGACCCGAGTAACAGGAAAAGACCTGTAGAAATCCCTAGAACTTGCTAAAGTCTCTGTTCCTGTATCCACTGTAAGAAAAACACTGAACAAGAATGGTGTTCATGGAACTGCACCAGCGGAAACCACTGCTCTCCAAAAAAAATAGTTGCACATCTCAAGTTTGCAAAAGACCACCTGGATGTCCTGCAACACTTCTAGGACAATGTTCTGTGGATAGATGAGACAAAAGTTGAACTTTCTGGCAGAAATGAACACTGTTATGTTTGGAGGGAAAAGGGCACCAACACTAAAACCTCATCCTAACGGTGAAGCATGCTGGAAGGAGCAGGGCCTGGACAGCTTGCAATCGTTGGGGGAACAATTAATTCAAAATTATGTCAAGACATTTTAAAGGAGAATGTTAGGGTAGCGGTCCATCATCTGAAGCTTAATGGAAGTTGGATAATGCAACAAGACAATGATCCGAAAAACAAGAGTAAATCAACAACAGAATGGTTTAAAAAGAAGAAAATTCATGTTTTGGAATGGCCAAGTCAGAGTCCAGACCTTAACCCAAATGAGATGCTGTGACATGACCTGAAAAATGTTGTTCATGCAAGGTATCCCAGAAATATTGATGAACTGAAACAGTTTTGAATGAAGAAATAGTCTAAAATTCCTTCTTGTCATTGTGCAAGTCTAATCAGCAGCTACAGGAAACATTTGGTGGAGGATATTACTGCTAAAGGAGGTTCTACCAGTTATTAAATACAAGGGTTCACATACTTCTATCTGTCTGGACTGTGAATGATTAAACCAAATGTTCAATAAAGACATGAAAAGTACAACTTCTTGTGTGTTATTAGTTTAGGCAAGTTGTGTTTGTCTATTATTGTGACTTGGATGAAGATCAGACCATATTTTATGAGTAATTCATGCAGAAAACCAGGTATTGCAAAAGGTTCATAAACTTTTTCTTGCAACTGTAGATAAGGACAAGTATTTTTAATAGCATACAAGGAATAACATGCACATAGAGAAAAACACTCAGAGGACCATATTATTTCTGCAAATAGTTTTCTTGAAAGAAAAAGAACCTGAACAATGGAATTTAGTTATTATCTTGGATGAGCTCTATTCTACTTGGAATGGTATTCAAGTTCCTAATCAGCATCAATCATTTCTTTTAGGTGGTAAATTTGTAATTGAATTAAGATCCACCATTATAACTGGGATTTTGTTGCAGCATCAACAAGCATTATGCTGTGCATTTTTGCCTGTTAACTGGGAAGTATTGTTCTGAATTCTTATTGAAGGCTGCAATTATAATTTCTGAAAAACATGAAAAGAACATATTCTGATAAGCAGAGAGGGAAAATACTTACACGGAGAATTACAAGGACACTCAGGATTGCTACTGCTGTGAACATAATTGCAGGAAAGAGCATGACCACTCCAGCACCAACATTATACGAGAACATCCAAATGGCAACCATCCATCCACTGAAATTAGAAAACAGCGGTTTCATTATAATCGATCACCTTTATCATTGGCCCTTAATGCAGACATAAAAACACATGCTTTTTTTGGCATTTTCTATTACTATTATTATTATTATTATTAAACAAACCAGAAAAGAAATCCATTCATCTGGCTAAAGGACAAATACTGACGAAGTCCAGAAGTATACACCACCTGCTCTACTCTATACCTGCCTTGTGACTATATCAATTCCAAAGATGGTGCTTTTTTCATGCAGAAGATAGCATCAGCAGCATTAGTTATTGGTCACACTACTGGAGGCAGCAACATCCCAGTAATTTAGTTAATTTAACATAATGACTGATGACTGCTGGTGATTATTTTACTGATCAGTCTGCACTTGTTGGTACCATTGCCCATTTCTTCAGAGAAGTAAGGAGAAAACAGCTCAGTTAACCACAAGTCAAATAATACCCTTCACAACAGACTGAAAGTTTAAAATGCAAGCTACTTTATCTCTGGGATAAAGAAAGACTTTCGTGAGTCCTGATGAAGGGTCTTGGCCCAAAATGTTGACTGTTTGTTCATTTCCATAGTTGCTGCCTGATCTGCTGAGTTCCTCCAGCATTTTGTGTGTGTTGCTTTTGTGCATTGTGTTGGAGTATTGTCTTGTAAGATTTTGCCACCTTGTGACAGGTAGGAAGTATTACATGAATTCAATGCAGATCTACCCTCAGTGGCCACTTTATTAGGAATATCTATATACCGCTTGTTAATGCAAAGATGTAATCACCCAATCATATGGCGGCAACTCAATGCATCGAAGCATGCTACATGGTCTAGTTGTTCAAACCAAACATCAGAATGGGGATGAAATGTGATCTAAGTGACTTTGACTGTGGAATGATTGTTGGTGCCATACAGGGTGGTTTGAGTATCTCAGAAACTGCTAATTCCCTGGGGTCTTCACGCACAGCAATCTCTAGAGTGGGGGTTCCCAACCTGGGGTCCGCAGATTCTCAGTTAATGGTAGGGGTCCATGGCATTAAAAAGTGTTTTTTAGTTTTATTATGATACAATGCAGAGTGAGCGTTCTGGCCCTTCACGCCATGCCACCCAGCAATCATCCTAACTTAAGTCTTGCCTAATTACAGGACAATTTACATTGACCAATTAACCTACCAACCGGTACATCTTTGTACCATGGGAGGAAACTGAAACACCCGGAGGAAATCTACGTAGTCACAGGGAGAATGTACAAACCCCTTACAGGCAGCGGCAGGAATTGAACCCGGTCGCATGTACTGCAAAGTATTGTGCTAATCACTACACTGCCACGATTAAGGTTGGGAATCCCTGCTCTAGAATTTAAAAAATCCAGTGAGAGGCAGTTCTGTGGGTGAAAATGCCTTGATATGGAGAGAGGTCAGAGGAGAATGGCCAGACTGGTTTAAGCCAACAGGAAGGCAACAGTAAGTCAAATAACCAAGCGTTACAACAGCGGTGTGCAGAAGAGCATTTCTGAACGCACAACATGTCGAACTTTGAAGTAGATGGGGTAAAGCAACAGAAGACCACACTGAGTTCTACTCCTGTACCTCATAAAGTGGCCACCGAGTGTATGTATACAACATATCACAATGAACAAAGATAAACTAAAACATTATATAAGACGTGGAAAATAGTTTCTAAGGTTGCCCTCTCCCTTGTTGTTATACTCACCAGGCACCCCACCCTCTGAAGCCAATCGCTTGCAAAGTTACGAATATAATCTGAGCAGCAAAAATGAAGAAGAAGGCCATGAAGTTAAAGGAACTATCAGATCTGTTGGGAAAAAAAAATTACAAGCTTTAAGTATAAATCTGGGGAACCACATCAATCCACTAAAATTATTTTCATCTTTATGCAAGTACTTACCTAAATGCCTTATAAACTGGACGAAACCAGCAGACGTACGAACTGGGGCTGAAAAGAACGAGCCAGAGTATGGCCAGGCCAAAATTGATAGCACTATCTCCAGCTATCAACCAAGCCAAGCAACCAACCAAGTTCACTGCCAGGGTCACGCTGTAAACTGAAAACAAAGAAAAGTTTAGTTAGGACTGTGATCAATAAGTACAATGGATTTTCTGCAAAGCAAAAACTCTTTTAATGGAAAGAGGATGTCACTATCCAAATGTCTTTTTTGCAAAACCTGTAGCTACTGCCCAGGGAGAAAACAGCACTATGTTAAATGCATTTTCTCTTGTGCTCTGCCATTTGAATGCAAATTACTGTTCTCTCTCATGCCCTCTTGTTGTGGTGTCGCCTGCGGCAGATGCCCAAGAGAGGAGACGCTGGAGGCTGTGTGAGAGAGAGCAGAGGCTTCTGTGGGCGTGCTGGAATCTGTCCTGGGTTGGGGGCTGCTCTCCAGTGTTCGCTTGGTGGAAAACAAGCCGTATTGCATTCATCTGGGGATTCACTAGCACTTATATACTATAAGCGTTATGTATTATATGTGTTATGTGCCATGTACTGTGACTGTTGGTACAGTGTTTTGCACCTTGGCCCCAGAGGAATACTGTTTTGTTGGGCTGTATTACGTATATGGTTGAATGACAATTAAACTTGAACTAATGTTTGTTCACTGCAAATATTATCGTATATCTATTATTCGTATATTGTATATTTTGGGTCAGCCACATTGTGTTCCATTAAACCCACCACACTTCCTGTTTGAATGGGGCAGGGACAAATCATCCCAGATCTTCAGCAATGAGGGACTTACGCAACAGTTATCATATTGATTAAATACAATCTATGTTTTTTCTAACTTGTGCCATGAACTACCCAGCTTGTGAGCCAGTGGTAATAAAGGTTTTTAAATATCTGGAAGTACGGTGTATACAGGTCTACACATTATATAATAATCACGATAGCACTCATCAGCAATTGGATCTAATTCATTTGCTATACCAAATCAATTTAAATGCCTAAAGACAAGAACAGACCATTAATAATTAACTTGCTTAATATACACAATTTTTAGATTCAAATATATATAAATATAAAACTATTAAAGTCAAGTTAAAATAAGTAGTGCAAAAAAAAAAGTAAAACAGTAGTGAAGTAGTGTTCATGGGTTCAACATCCGTTTAGAAATTGGATGGTGGGGGGACGGGGGAGGAACTGAAGAAGCTGTTCCTGAATCACTGAGTGCATGCCTTCAGGCTTTTGCACCTCCTTCCCAATGATAACAGTGTGAAGAGGGCATGTCTGGCGCAGCAGGGGATTCTTAATGATGGATGCCACCTTCCTAAGGCACCGCTGCTTAAAGATGTCTTGGATACTACAGAGGCTAGTACCCATGATGGAGCTGACTAATTTTACAAGTTTCTGCAATTTATTTCCATATTGCGCAGATGTCCCCACCCCTGTACCATAACTATAACTCCACCACAGATGGTGCCAAAGGTGGAGGGTTGAGCATAGGGCTAGCAACCCATCCCATAAAAACCCAGAGCTACAGAAACACTAACAGAGGCTCGGAGGACCTCATTCCTGGGAGAGGTGCAATCTTCACATAGACGACGTACGATAGCTATACCCGGGAACAGCTTGAAAGACTGGCCCAGGACAGAGGACTCTGACAAGCTGAAGAAGAACAAACTCTAGTTTTGAAAACTAGTTAGCAAAACTGATTTTTATTTTAGTAGATTTTGTTTATTGGCAAGCTACTTTAGTGATCCTTAGGGCAGGACAGTGAGCAAAGTTATGCATCAATGGTCATATTGAACGGGAAGCAGGAGCACAAATCAGAGTGGTAAATGTGCTCTGAAACCGTTAAATCCCAACACCCTTCCCAACCACAACATCAAGGCAGATGAGGTGTGTTTTGTGTTTGATAGAGCTACACAAAATTATGAGGGGTAGAGTAACTGAGGGTGGGTGACACTAGGACTAGAAGTCATGGATGAAGGGTGAAATATTTAAGGGAAACCTCTTCAGTCAGAGGTTGGTGTGAGTGTGGAAGGAGCTGCTAGTGGAAATGGTGGATGCAGGTCTGATGGCAATATTTAAGAGAAGTGTGGATAAATATGTGGATCGGAGAGGTATGAAAGGTTATGGTCCTGGTCTAGATCAATGGGACTAGATAGAATAACAGTAAGCATGGACTAGATGGGCTGAAGGACCTGTTTCTAGCCCGTCTAGTCCATGCTGAACTAAAGTGCTATATAACTCTGTGAAATTGTGCAGCAAATAGAGTTCTACGTTTCCAATACTGCTAATGACAAGGTGTGGTGGGGTTGATTTCTATCAACCACATTACTAAAGTAGGGTGGAATCTCTTCTCCAGCAGTTCAACATAGGAGCCCTAAATAATGCTGTTAATCAATAAATTTGAATGTGACTAATCAACAAAATATACAGAGAGCAAGCAGACAGTTCAACCAACCAACATCCATCCTGATCCTACTGAATCATTTGGGTTCCTCCTAACTTTCCTTATCCAAATCTATCAGCATAACCATTGACTCTTCTATATTCTAATCTAACTACCCCTGAAATGCACTGACACGACCTGCTTCAACCACTCTGTGACTGCTAGTTTCACACTTCCAGCTTTCTTGCAATGGTTTCTTGTTAATCCCTACTTAATTTTTGCAGCAGTTCTCTATTTTTTTGGCTTTAGTTTTGCTGTTCCTTACAACTGAAAACACACTTCCCAAAGTCTTTCACAGTCTTATAGTATTAACTTCCTTTCATCTGACTGGTTAGGAGTGTTTTCAACAGAAGAAATATACAAAAAAAGAGGAAAGATTGCTTTTTTAAGAGGTTTCTACCCAAAATACAGTAAATTACCACAGATAAACATTTAAACCTCATTCAATTTTTTTTCCTGCAATATCACAAGTATTAACAAAAGTGCTGGTTCTCACAAGATTTACTTTGCAGACTTAACTGACTGGTTTTGCTATCTCTTTATCAAAACCTAGGTGGGATTTCCAAAGCACTCCAAATTTGACATTGATAGATTGGTATCTTATGTTTAATAGGCTTAAAATTAACAAGTCTGTGTCATAATTAAAAATACTATCCTTATTTTCCCAAATATCTCTGTAGCCTTGGTTCCTCCCTTTCTTTGTAAACTTCTCTATTCAGACCAGTCTCAGAGATTTCACTTGTTCTGCAATCTATTAGTCTTGCGAGACCATGGATCTGCACCTGGAAAGTCTTCACTCTCCAGGGTGCAGGCCTGGGCAAGGTTGTATGGAAGACCAGCAGTTGCCCATGCTGCAAGTTTCCCCTCTCCACCACACTAATGTTGTCCAAGGGAAGGGCATTAGGACCCATACAGCTTGGCACCAGTGTCGTCGCAGAGCAATGTGTGATTAAGTGCCTTGCTCAAGGACACAACACGCTGCCTCGGCTGGGGCTCAAACTCACGACCTTCAGGTTGCTAGTCCAATGCCTTAACCACTTGGCCACGTGCCCAGATATTGACCTGCTAAATATTTTGTTTTAATAGCTTCACCAATAACGTTTGTTTCTTTCCTTCTGCCACCTTGGCCCTAAACTCTGGACCACATTGATCCAAAGTCTCTAGACTTCTCTTCTTTTTCTCTCCTAAAAAAAAAGTTATTCTTAAAACCCAGTACTTCGTTCAGAAGACTCTGTCAGCTCCAAGTAGACTCAACAAAGATTCAAAGTACATTTATTAACAAAGTACGTATCCAGTATACAACCTGGAGATTCACCTTCCCACAGACACTCATGAAACAGACACCACAGAACCCGTACAAAGAAAACAGCAAACGCCCAGCACACAAAAAGAAATCGTACAAACAGCAAAAAATTAGCAAATAACACAAGGAATATTAAATATCAAACCACAGAGTCCTTGAAACAGTCTAGGAATATTCAGTTTAGTTCAGCTCAACTTAGTGTAATCATCCCTACCATTGAGGAATTTACAAGAAGCAGTGCTCAAGAAGCTGGCAACCATCACTAAAGACCATCAGCAACTGGGATGTGCCCTCTTCTCATTACACCATTTGAAGGGAGGTACAGGAGTCTGATGATGCACACTCAACTGCTCAGAAATAAATTTGATCCCTCCACCATCGTATTTATGAATGATTCCAAAGACCATAAGGTTGAGGAGCAGAATTAGGTCATTTGGTCCATCAAGTCTGCTCCGCCATTCCATCATGGCTGATTTGTTAATTCTTTCAACTCTAAACCCTTGCCTTCTCCCCGTAACCTTTCATATCTTTACTAATCAGGAACCTATCAACCTCCGCTTTAAATATATCCAATAACTTTGACAGATTCACACACTTTGACTAAATAAACTTCTCCTCATCTCTGTAAGAGATGTATGCTCTCTGTATGTTCAACAATACTACCTCAGTATCCTTTTCCCCCCACTATTAATTTTGAAATTTATAATAATTTTATGTCTACATTGTACAGCCGTCGCAAAATAACAAATTTCACATAATATAAGATGGTGATAGTAAACCTGATTCTGAAAATTTTGGTCACCTGTCTTATCTGGCGTCCAATTTTGTTTCGTAACATTTCTATCAAGAATAGTTACATTTATAACATTACATTTACTGTATAAAATTTTGGTTATTTTCAATAATGTTTAAAGTAAATTTATTATCAAAGTACACATATGGTCACCATATACAACCCTGAGATTCATTTTCTTGCAGGCATACTTGATAAGCTCATAACAGAATCAATGAAAGACTATACCAACTTCAACCAGTGCGCAAAAGACAACAAACTGTGCAAATACAAACAGAAAGAAATAATAATAATAAATAAATAAATAAACAATAAATATCAAGAACTTGAGAATGAAGAGTCCTTGAAAGTGAGTCCATAGGTTGTGGGAACATTTCAATGATAGGGTAAATGAAGTTCAGTGAAGTTATTCCTTTTGGTTCAAGAGCCTGATTGTATGAGCCCTGAGTGGTGGGGGTCCCTGATGATGGATGCTGCTTTCCTGTGACAATGCTTCAAGTCGATATTCTCAAAGGTGAGGACTGCTTTACCCGTGATGAACTGGGCCGTATCCACTACTTTTTGTAGGATTTTCTGTTCAAGGGCATTGGTGATTTCATACCATTCTGTGAAGCTCTCCACCATACATCTATAGAAGTTTTTCAAAGTATTATATGTCATGCCGAATTTTCACAAACTTTTATGGAAGTAGATGCGCTGCAATGCTTCCTTCGTTATTGCACTTACATGCTGGGCCCAAGTCAGGTCCTCTGAAATGATAACACTGAGTAATTTAAAGTTTCTGACCCCCTCCAACTCTCATCCCTGTTAAGGACTGCTCATGGACTTCTGGCTTTCTCCTTCTGAAGTCAATAATCAGCTCCTTGATCTTGCTGACTTTGACTAAGAGGTTGTTGTTGTGGTAATCTCTGTGATTTTAATAAATGACCTGGATGTGGAAGTGGAGGGATGGGTTAGTAAATTTGCTGATGACACAAAGGTTGGAGGTGTTGTGCATAGCGTGGAGGGCTGTCAGAGGTTACAGCGGGACATTAATTGGATGCAAAACTTGGCTGAGAAGTGGCAGATGGAGTTCAACCCAGACAGTGTGAGGTGGTTCATTTTGGTAGGTCAAATATGATGGCAGGAATATAGCATTAATGGTAAGACTCTTGGCAGTGTGGAGGATCGGAGGGATCTTGGGGTCTGAGTCCATAGAACACTCAAAGCTGCTACGCAGGTTGACTCTGTGGTTAAGAAGGCATATGGTGTATTGGCCTTCATCAACCGTGGTGTTGAGTTTAAGAGCCGACAGGTAATATTACAGCTATATAGGACTCTGGTCAGACCCCACTTGGAGTACTGTGCTCAATTCTGGTCTCCTCACTACAGGAAGGGTGTGGAAACCATAGAAAGGGTGCAGAAGAGATTTACAAGGATGTTGCCTGGATCGGGGAGCATGCCTTATGAGAATAGGTTGAGTGAACTCGGCCTTTTCTCCTTGGAGTGACGAAGGATGAGAGGTGACCTGACAGAGGTGTACAAGATAATGAGAGGCATTGATTGTGTGGATAGTCACTGGCTTTTTTGCCAGGGCTGAAATGGCTAGCACGAGAGGGCATAGTTTTAAGGTGCTTGGAAGTAGATACAGAGGAGATGTCAGGGGTAAGTTTTTGTTTTTTTTTAAAACACAGAGAATGGTGAGTGCATGGAATGGGCTGCCAGCAGCGTTGGTGGAGGCAGAAATGATAGGGTCTTTTAAGAGACTCCTGGATAAGCACATGGAGCTTAGAAAAATAGAGAGCTATGGGTAAGCCTAGGTAGTTCTAGGGTAAGGACATGTTCGGCACAGCTTTGTGGGCCGAAGGGCCTGTATTGTGCTGTAGGTTTTCTATGTTACCACTCAGCCAGATTTTCAATCTCATTCCTATATCCTGATTTGGCCAACAGCAGAGGTGTCGTTGGCAAACTTAAATTTGGCACTGGAGCTGTGCTTAGCCACACAATTGTAAGTGGAAAGCTAGTAGAGCAGAGGGTTACGCACACAGCCTATACTGATGGAGATAGTGAAGGAGATGTTGTTGCCAATCTGAACTTACCTGGGGTCTGCAAGTGAGAAAAATCAAGTTGCAAAAAGAGGTATTGAGGCCAAGGTCTTAAAGCGTATTCATTTGTTTTGAGGGGATGATAGTATTGAGTGCCAGGCTGAAGTCAATGAAAAGCAACCTGATGTATGTATCTTCACTATCCAGGTGTTATAGGGTGGAGTGAAGAGCCAATGATATGGGATCTGCTGTGACAGCAGGCAAATTGGAGTGGATCCACATAGTTTCTCAGGCAGGAGTTGATGTTTCATCACCAACCTCTCAAAACACTTCATCACTGTGGATGTAAGTGGGGCAGATTAAAACGTTCCTCATTGGCACCAGTTTAGGTAAAATCTGCTTGAAATAGATGAGTACCTCAAACTGCTGAAGTGAAAGGTGAAAGATCTCAGTGAACATTCTTGCCAGTTGATCAGCACAGGTCTTTAGCATTGTCTGGGCTGGATGCTTTGAGGGTTCACCCTCCTGTAAGCTGCTCACACGTCGGCCTCAGAGATTGAAATCAGAGTATCATCGGGGGTTGTGGGAGTTCATGATGGTTCCTCCATGTTTTGATGGTTACAGCAAGCATAAACATTGAGTTCATCTGGAAGTGAAGCCTTCTTGTCACCTATGTTGCTTAATTTAACTTTTTAAGAGGCGATAGTGTTCAAGCCCTGCCACAACTGTCGAAAATCCTTCCCTGATTCAAGTCTAGTCTGGAATTGCCACTTTGCCCATGAGATGGCTTTCTGGAAACTGGACCTTGTAACTTTCTTGATCTGGCCCTCAGCAGACTGCAGATCTCATGTTTTACTCAGGGCTTCTGGTTGGGGAAGACCCTGAATGATCTTGTGGACACACACTCATCTTCAAATGTTTTAATGAAGTCTGTGACATGGTGTATTGATTCCATTCCACAGATCAGTTCTTGAACATGGCCTCGTCCACCAACTCAAAGCAATCCCGTAACTGCTCCTCTGCTTCCTGCAACCACCTCTTTGTTGTCCTCATCTCTGGAGCTTTGCTCTTTAGCCTTTGCCTGTATGCAGGTAGAAGGGCAGCCGAGTGATCAGATTTACCAAAATGCAGACTGGGCATGGAGCAGTAGGCATTCCTTAACTTAGTATAACAGTGGTCTAGTGTGTTAGGACCTCTGGTGCTACAGGTTATATGCTTATGGTAATTGAGCAGGGTTTTCTTCAAACAAGCCTGGCTGAAGTTCCCAACAATGATTTGAAATGCACCAGGATGGACTGTTTCTTGTTTGGAGACAGTATCATGGAGTATCTCAAGCACTTGATTATAGTCAGTAGCTGGTGTTATGTGAGAATCACAGATGAGAACTCCTCAGAAGATATTTGACCATTTGGTGTTCAAAGTTGGGGGGAACATGAGTTTGACAAAATCACCATATCGAAGCACTAGTGAATTTATCATGAAACACATACCTTCACCTTTTGCCATTCCCGAATCAGTATTTTGGTCCATCCTGTGAATTGAGAAGCTTTTGGTCTGATCGCCGTAACTGACATGCTGGGGAAAAGCCATGTCCTGATTATACATAGAACACAATAATCTCTCATTTCCCTCTAATACAGCCATCTTGCTCTCAAGACCTCAATTTTGATCTCCAGTGACTGTACATTTGCTAACAAGATGCTGGACAGAGGATCTCATTTTGCCTGTTTCAGCCTGGCTTGGAATCCCCTCCTCCTCCCTCATTTCTGGCCAGAGTGATGAACCTTCGTCCGCTAAAAGGTAGTGTACCTGCTTGCGTAAAAGTTAAGCCAGCTGAGTCCTTCAGAAGATAGTGAAATTCACTGATTATTAAAGTTGATTTAAAAGTACATTGCTTAAAGGGAAATTACATGCTGCAGATTGCAGTGAGACTAATTCAAAAGTAGTACTGCATGAAGCCAGAGAACATCACCTTGGCTCACCAGCGCCATCTTGCTCTAGTTTTACACTACTGTGCGAAGGGTTTAGGCACAGTAGAGCTACTGGGACTTGATGTTTCAATCCCTATGGTAAGTCGGCACTGTCGATGTTGGCAGTGGGCTTGGAGTGGTGACAAGGAGGGAGGGTAGGTACGTCATCGGGGTCATCAGGTGGGCACCCTCCTTCTTTGATGTTCCATTGATAAGCCCACGACGACTCCAGAGGGCTCAATGGTGCTACCTGGCGTCCCAGATACACCCCCCTCAAACCCTCCTGTCTTCATCTTGCAGCCCAGTTGTCTTTCCTTTTAATCCAAATCCAATTGCTGTTTTCTTCTGCTGCATTTGACAAGGACTTGATTGCTTGTTGGAGGGAGTGACCCCTCACACCTGTCTTCTTCAATAGACTGGTAGACAGTTGCAAGAAGATGTTTGTGAACCATTTGCAATTACCTGTTTTCAATAATTACTCATAATCCTGCCAGATCTTCATCTAAGCTGCAATAATAGACAAACACAATCTGCCTAAACTAACAACACACAAACAATTGTACTTCTTTTTGTCAATACTAAGTACACCATTTAAACAATCTCAGTCTAGTTCAAAAAAAGTATGTGAACCTCTGGGGTAATGCCATCTACAAAAACTATGAGATGAGATTGGAGGTGTGGGTTGTAGGGGTGCCCTGCCCTATAAAAAAGGCACATAAGTCAGGTTACTGACAGAGTCTGCTCTTCTCAAGAAAGCTCTATTTATATGCACCATGCCTCAATGAAAAAACTTTCAAAGGACCTTAGAAAAAGAATTGTAGGGATGCATGAAACTGGAAAAGGCTACAAAAGCATTTCTAAAGACCTGAGTGTTCACCAGTCCACAGTAAGAAAAATTCTCTCCAAATGGAGGAAATTCAGTAACGTTGCTACTCTCCCTAGGAGTGAGCATCCTGCAAAGGTCACACCAAGAGCACAACATGCAATGTTGAAGGAGGTGAAAAAGAACCCAAGGGTAACAGCAAAAGACCTGCAGAATTCTCTAGAACTTGCCAAAATCTCTGTTCATGTGTCCACTAAAAGAAAAACACTGAACAAGAATGGTGTTCATGGAAGGACACCACAGAGGAAGTCACTGCTCTCCAAAAAAACACTGCTGCACGTCTGAAGTTTGTAAAAGACTACCTGGATGTTCCACAATGTTTCTGGGAAAATGTTCTGTGGACAGGTGAGACAAAATTTGAATTTTTTGGAGGAAAAAGGGCACTGCTCACCAACATTAAAACCTCATCTCAACTGTGAAGCATGGTGGAAGGAACATCATGGTTTGGGGCTACTTTGCTGCCTCAGGGCTTGGACAGTTTGCAATCGTTGAGGGAACAATGAATTCAAAATTGTATCAAGACATTTTACAGGAGAATGTCAGGGTAGCAGTCAGTCACCTGAAGCTTAAGAGAAGTTGAATGATACAACAAGACAATAATCTGAAATACAAGAGTAAATCAACAACAGAATGGTTTAAAAAGAAGAAAATTTGTACAGGTTTCCCCCGCCATCCGAAGGTAGAGCGTTCCCATGAAACAGTTCATAAGCCGGAATGTCGTAAAGCGAAGAAGCAATTACCATTTACTTAACTGGGAAAAATTTGTGAGCGTTCGCAGACCCAAAAAATAACCTACCAAATCATGCCAAATAACACACAAAACCTAAAATAATAGTAACATATAGTAAAAAGCAGGAATGATATGATAAATACACAGCCTATATAAAGTAGAAATACTTTTCTACAATCATTGCCGCACTGTCCTCCGTAGCGAAAATCTCACGCAAGTGCTCTCAGCAGAAACACTCTCTCCAGTAACCTTTAGACTTTATTGTCGCCAAACAATTGATACTAGAACGTACAATCATCACAGCGATATTTGATGCTGCGCTTCCCGCTCCCTGGAGTACAAATCGATAGTAAATATTAAAAATTTAAATTATAAATCATAAATAGAAAATAGAAAATGGAAAGTAAGGTAGTGCAAAAAAACCGAGAGGCAGGTCCAGATATTTGGAGGGTACAGCCCAGATCCGGATCAGGATCCGTTCAGCAGTCTTATCACAGTTGGAAAGAAGCTGTTCCCAAATCTGGCCGTACGAGTCTTCAAACTCCCGAGCCTTCTCCCGGAGGGAAGAGGGACGAAAAGTGTGTTGGCTGGGTGGGTCGTGTCCTTGATTATCCTGGCAGCACTGCTCTGACAGCGTGTGGTGTAAAGTGAGTCCAAGGACGGAAGATTGGTTTGTGTGATGTGCTGCGCCGTGTTCACGATCTTCTGCAGCTTCTTCCAGTCTTGGACAGGACAACTTCCATACCAGGTTGTGATGCACTCCAGAAGAATGCTTTCTACGGTGCATCTATAAAAATTAGTGAGGGTTTTAGGGGACAGGCCAAATTTCTTTAGTTTTCTCAGGAAGTAAAGGCACTGGTGGGCCTTCTTAGCAGTGGACTCTGCTTGGTTGGACCAAGTCAGGTCATTTGCGATATTGACCCCGAGGAACTTAAAGCTTTTGACCTGTTCCACTTGCGCACCACCGATGTAAATTGGGTTGTGCGGTCCACTACTCCTTCTGAAGTCAACAACCAATTCCTTCGTCTTGCTGACGTTGAGGGATAGATTATTCTCTTTGCACCATGCCACCAGGTTCTTAATTTCCTCTCTGTACTCAAACTCATTATTACCCAAGATATGGCCTACAACTGTTGTGTCATCAGCAAACTTATATATTGAGTTCGATGGAAACTTGGCTACACAATCATGGCTGTACAGTGAGTACAGCAGAGGGCTGAGTACACAGCCTTGTGGGGCACCAGTGCTCAGAGTGATTGTAGAGGAGAGCTTGTCCCCTATTTTTACAGCCTGGGTCCTGTCTGTGCGGAAGCTGAAGATCCAGCTGCAGTCAAGTTAAGCTATGAAGCTGCCAAATCATACCAAATAATGCATAAAAATACACAGCCTATATAAAGTAGAAATAATGTATGTACAGTGTAGTATCACTTACTAGAATTGGGAAGACAGTGCCGAGCACACTGATGATGGTGTGTTAGGCTGAGTCGTCAGAGGTTGGGGTGGTGCAGTGGTTCCCAACCGCCGGCCAGCGAACCGATACCGATCCGCAGAGAACGCAGCGATACAGTGGTAGTCGGGACGTACCCAGCAAATCTTTAAGAAAAAAGCCAAAATAAACAAGCTAATTAATTAGGTGCCGCCCGGCACGTAAATGTTGGCCCAGATCAGAGGCGACGCAATCGGCAATTGCCTCTGATCTGGGCCAACCGGCGACACCCAATTAATTAGCTTGTTTATTTCAGCTTTTTTCTTAAAGATGTGCTGGGAGCATCCCGGCTACCGCAGCATTCTCCGTGGCTCGGGGGTTGGGGTGGTGGGACACTGAGGTGTCATCTCATCATCGTCTGTTTCCATCAGGGCAGGCAGGTCATCTTCTTCTGTGTCTGCCTGCCTCGATGTCGAAGGTCGAGGTTCGTCGTCTGCTGTGGAAGCTTGAAAAACGACAGTATGCTTGACTACTTAGCCTCGCGCATTCTTCTATCATCTCATTCAGTTGCTTCACGTTCAGTTCCTGGACGACTTCACTTTCGGTCCGTTCGCTACTGCATTCAATTGTTATCCTTTCCTCTTCCAATTGCAACAGCTCTTCATCTATCAGTTCTTGGTCATGGGATGCCAAAACCTCTTCGCTGTAGACATAGAATAGTACAGCACAGTACAGGCCCTTTGGCCCACAATATTGTGCTGACCCTCAAACCCTGCCTCCCATATAAGCCCCCACCTTAAATTCCTCCATATACCTGTCTAGTAGTCTCTTAAATTTCACTAGTGTATCTGCCTCCACCACTGACTCAGGCAGTGCATTCCACGCACCAACCACTCTCTGAGTAAAAAAACCTTCCTCTAATATCCCCCTTGAACTACCCACCCCTTACCTTAAAGCCATGTCCTCTTGTATTGAGCAGTGGTGCCCTGGGGAAGAGGCGCTGGCTATCCACTCTATCTATTCCTCTTATTATCTTGTACACCTCTATCATGTCTCCTCTCATCCTCCTTCTCTCCAAAGAGTAAAGCCCAAGCTCCCTTAATCTCTGATCGTAATGCATACTCTCTAAACCAGGCAGCATTCTGGTAAATCTCCTCTGTATCCTTTCCAATAATTCCACATCCTTCCTATAGAGAGGCGACCAGAACTGGATACAGTACTCCAAGTGTGGCCTAACCAGAGTTTTATAGAGCTGCATCATTACATCGCAACTCTTAACCTCTATCCCTCGACTTATGAAAGCTAACACCTCATAAGCTTTCTTAACTACCCTATCCACCTGTGAGGCAACTTTCAGGGATCTGTGGACATGTACCCCCAGATCCCTCTGCTCCGCCACACTACCAAGTATCCTGCCATGTACTTTGTACTCTGCCTTGGAGTTTGTCCTTTCAAAGTGTACCACCTCACACTTCTCTGGATTGAACTGCATCTGCCACTTGGCCCACTTCTGCATCCTATCAATGTCTCTCTGCAATCTTTGACAATCCTCTATACTATCTACAACACCACCAACCTTTGTGTTGTCTGCAAACTTGCCAGCCCACCCTTCTACTCCCACATCCAGGTCATTAACAAAAATCACGAAAAGTAGAGGTCCCCAGAACAGATCCTTGTGGGACACCACTAGTCACAATCCTCCAATCTGAATGTACTCCCTCCACCACCACCCTCTGCCTTCTGCAGGCAAGCCAATTCTGAATCCTCCTGGCCAAACTTCCCTGGATCCCATGCCTTCTGACTTTCTGAATAAGCCTACCGTGTGGAACCTTGTCAATTGCCTTACTAAAATCCATATAGATCACATCCACTGCACTACCCTCAGCTATATGCCTGGTCACCTCCTCAAAGAACTCTATCAGGCTTGATAGACACGATCTGCTCTTCACAAAGCCATGCCGACTGTCCCTGATCAGACCATGATTCTCTAAATGCCCAGAGATCCTATCTCTAAGAATCTTTTCCAACAGCTTTCCCACCACAGACGTAAGGCTCACTGGTCTATAATTACCCGGACTATCCCTACTACCTTTTTTGAACAAGGGGACAACATTCGCCTCCCTCCAATCTTCCGGTACCATTCCCGTCGACAATGAGGACATAAAGATCCTAGCCAGAGGCTCAGCAATCTCTTCCCTTGCCTCCTGGAGCAGCCTGGGGAATATTCCGTCAGGCCCCGGGGACTTATCCGTCCTAATGTATTTTAACAACTCCAACACTTCCTCTCCCTTAATATCAACATGCTCCAGAACATCAACCTCACTCATATTGTCCTCAACATCATCAAGTTCCCTCTCATTGGTGAATACCGAAGAGAAGTATTCGTTGAGGACCTCGCTCACTTCCACAGCCTTCAGGAACATCTTCCCACCTTTATCTCTAATTGGTCCTACCTTCACTCCCGTCATCCTTTTTTTCTTCACATAATTGAAGAATGTCTTGGGGTTTTCCTTTACCCTACGCGCCAAGGCCTTCTCATGCCCCCTTCTTGCTCTTCTCAGCCCCTTCTTAAGCTCCTTTCTTGCTTCCCTATATTCCTCAATAGACCCATCTGATCCTTGTTTCCTAAACCTCATGTATGCTGCCTTCTTCCACCTGACTAGATTTTCCACCTCACTTGTCAACCATGGATCCTTCACCCTACTATTCTTTATCTTCCTCACCGGGACAAATTTATCCCTAACATCCTGCAAGAGATCTCTAAACATTGACCACATGTCCATAGTACATTTCCCTGCAAAAACATCATCCCAATTCACACCTGCAAGTTCTACAGCCTCATAATTTGCCCTTCCTGAATTAAAAATTTTCCTGTCCTCACTGATTCTATCCTTTTCCATGATAATGCTAAAGGCCAGGGAGCGGTGATCACTGTCCCCCAGATGCTCACCCACTGAGAGATCTGTGACCTGACACGGTTCATTACCAAGTACTAGATCTAGTATGGCATTCCCCCGAGTCGGCCCGTCCACATACTGTGACAGGAATCCATCCTGAATACACTTAACAAATTCTGCCCCATCTAAACCCTTGAAACTAATCAGGTGCCAATCAATATTACGGAAGTTAAAGTCACCCATGATAACAACCCTGTTATTTTTGTACCTTTCCAAAATCTGCCTCCCAATCTGCTCCTCTGTATCTCTGCTGCTACCAGGGGGCCTATAGAATACCCCCAGTAGAGTAACTGCTCCCTTCCTGTTCCTGACTTTCACCCATATTGACTCAAAAGAGGATCCTGCTACATTACCCACCCTTTCTGTAGCTGTAATAGTATCCCTGACCAATAATGCCACTCCTCCTCCCCTTTTTCCGCCCTCTCTATCCCTTTTAAAGCATTGAAATCCAGGAATATTGAGAATCCATTCCTGCCCTGTTCCTGCCAGCCAAGTCTCTGTAATGGCCACTACATCATAATTCCATGTATGCATCCAAGCTCTCAGTTCATCACCTTTGTTCCTGATGCTTCTTATATTGAGGTACACACACTTCAGCCCTTCTACCTTACTGTCTTTACACCGTTTAATCTGCTTCTCTTTCCTAAAGCCTCTCTATATGTTAGATCTGGCTTTACTCCAGGCACTTCTTTCACTGCTCTATCGCTCTGGGTCCCATCCCCCTTGCAAATTACTTTAAACCCTCCCGAACCATGCTAGCAAACCTACCTGCAAGGATATTGCTCCCCTCGAGTTCAGGTGCAACCCATCCAAACTGTATAGGTCCCACCTTCCCCAGAAGAGATCCCAATGATCTAAAAATCTAAATCCCTGCTCCCTGCACCAACTCCTCAGCCACGCATTCAACTGCCATCTCCTCCAATTCTTACCATCACTGTCACGTAGCACTGGCAGCAATTCTGAGAACGCCACCCTTGAGGTCCTGTTCTTCAGCCTTCTGCCTAGTTCCCGAAACTCACACTTCAGGACCTCATCCCTCTTCCTGCCTATGTCGTTGGTCCCTACATGTATCACGGCTTCTGGTTGCTTTCCCTCTCGTACCAGAATGTCGTGCACACGGTCAGAGACATCCCGGACCCTGGCACCCGGGAGGCAACAAACTATGCGGGTGTCCTTCTCACGTCCACAAAATCTCCTGTCCGCTCCCCTGACTATAGAGTCTCCAATGACGACAGCTCTCCTCTTCTCCGTTCCACGTTTCTGCACTACCGGCTCAGACTCAATGCCGGAGGTCCTGCCACCATGGCTCACACCTGGTCGGTCGTCCCCACCAACAGTATCCAGGACGGTAAACTTATTATTCAGGGGAATGGCTACAGGGGTGCTCTGCACTATCTGTCTGCTCACCTTCGCTTTCTCCCCTCTGACTGTCACCCAGCGACCTGCTTTGAACAGCCTAGGTGTGACGACCTCCCTGTAGCTGTCATCTATGACTGCCTCATTCTCCCTTATGAGTTGAAGGTCATCCAGCTCCTGCTCCAGATTCCTTACACGGTCTTTCAGATCACCCAGCCATATGCACTTCTGGCAGATGTGACTCTGTGGGAGAGGGGCATTCCCCCAAGACTGCCACATCTCACATGAGAGGCACATCACCGTCTCAGGAGGCATTGTAAAGACTAACTGCGAGCAAGCTCGTCCTCCGCCTCTTCTCGTCGAAGCCTCTTGAGTCAAAGCCTCAAAGCTCCACTCCTTCACTGGCCGCTTTCCACATCATCTTCGTCAACTTCCACAAGCCAAACTCACTTTGTCCTTACTTTGTTCACCACGATCGAAACACTTAATTATGTCTAGTTTTACGCTAAGTGTAACACCCTAAGGATCTCTTTTAGTCTTTTCCGATACCTTAGAACTCATCTTGCAAACGGATGCTCAAAATAAATCGACATAAAATACAGATGGTCACAGGCACGTGTTTAAGCAATGCCGGCTTGAATGCAGTTCCGGGGGAGGAGCTTGGCTGCTCGGGGCGCGCACTGCCTTTTTTCGTAACAGTGAAAACACCTTCTGTTAGCAAAAACAGGTAACTAATGTAGGTCTTTTGTAACAGCGAGGTTTCGTAAAGCGAACGTTCAAAAAGCGGGGGACACCTGTATTTTGGAATGGCCAAGTCAAAGTCCAGACTTTAACCCAATTGAGATGCTGTGGCATGACCTGAAGAGGGCTGTTCATGCAAGGTATCCCAGAAATATTGATGAACTAAAATGGTTTTTGTATGTTGGAATGTTGGTTTTGTTTGTATGTCTAAGATACCTCCTTATCGTTGTGCAAGTCTGATCAGCAGCTACAGGAAATGTTTGGTGGAGGTTATTGCTGCTAAAGGAGGTTCTACTAATTATTAAATACAAGGGTTCACTTACTTTTTCCAGGCTAGACTGTGAATGATTAAACAATGTGTTCAATAAAGACAAACACAATCTGCCTAAACTAATAAAATTGTTTGTGTGTTATTAGTTTAGGCAGATTGTGATAATCTATTATGGTGACTTAGATGAAGATAGACCACACTTTATGAGTAATTAATGCAGAAAACCAGGTAACTGCAAAGCGTTCACAAACTGTATACAGCTAGGGAACCTAAGACTTTAGAACAGTATTGTATTTGTCAATATGGAGCCGTGAGCGAGTTTGTAAATCTGGCAGGAGCAAAGAATGTTGGAAATGGTGAGGGTGGAGCGCCACAGGATAGGTGTGGGACAGGTAGCAGAGGAGTGCCGGGGCAGGTGGGGGAATGGCACGGGTGCAGACACACCCAGCCTCGAGACACCAGGCAAGGTCACTTGATTCCAAACAATTAGTTTTTTTATCATTACAGAATGTCTCTCTGGTACTTCCCTCTCCCTTCCCCCTTTCCCAGCCATGACTCCCCTCTCCCTGCCCCTTTCCCACTCTCAGTCCACAATAGAGACGCATTTATCTCATGACCTATGTCATGAAATTTGTTTCTTTTTGCAGCCGTGGTACAGTGCAATACATAAAATTACTATAATAAAATGCAAAAATCTTAGCCTAACTATATAGAAATGCCTATGACTTTTGCACTGTGCTATACAATACACACATAAATGAACAGTTGCCAGTAAAAGTACATGTGGATTCTCAACTTTGCATCAAGTTAATCTCCTGTATTAGGAACCAGTCAGTGAATGTGATTAAAGAATCTAATAGGCATAAACATCAATCAAAAGCTATATTAACAAATTGATAGAAATGTTACTAAAAAAAAATTGGACACCATGTAAAACAGGTGACCAAAATCTTCAGAATTAGATTTACTATCACCATCTTATATGAAACTTATCCTTGCAAGCAGAATAACTGCGACACCTGCCTCTACACCACCTCCCTCACCTCCATTCAGGGCCTCAAACAGTCCTTCCAGGTGAGGCGACACTTTCCAGTGAATCTGTTGGGGTTGTATACTGTGTCCAGTGCTCCCGGTGTGGCCTCCTGTATATTGGTGAGACCCAAAGTAGATTGGGAGACCTTTTCGCTGAGCACTTATGCTCTGTCCGCCAGAAGAAATGGGATCTCCCAGTAGCCATTTTAATTCCACTTCCCATTCCAATATGTCAATCCATGGCCTCCTCAACTGTCACGATGAGGCCGCACTCAGGTTGGAGGAAAACCACCTTGTACTCTGTCTGGGCAGCCTCCAATCTGATGGCATGAACATCGACTTCTTGAACTTCTGGTAATGGACCCCCTGCCCTCTGCTTCACCATTCCCCATCCCCTTTTCCCTCTCTCACATTATCTCCTTGCCTGCCCATCACCCCCCGCTGGTGCTCCTCCCCACCTTTTCTTTCTTCCATGGCCTTCTGTTCTCTCCTGATCCTATTTCCTCCTTCTCCAGTCCTGTATCCCTTTCATCAGACAACTTCTCAGCTCTTTACTTCATTCCTCCCCCTCCCGGTTTCACCTATCACCTTGTGTTTCTCTGTCTGCTCCCCCACATTTTAAATCTACTCCTCATCTTTTTTTCTCCAGTCCTGCTGAAGGGTTTCCACTCGAAACATCGACTGTTCTTTTTTCCATTGATGCTGTCTGGCTTGCTGAGTTCCTCCAGCATTTTGTGTGTGTTAATGTGAAATTTGTTGTTTTGCGACAGGAGAATGCAAAGACTTAAAATTACTATAAGTGATAAAATTAATTGTGCAAGAATAAAGAATAGTAAGGTTCCATTCAAAGCAATAAATGGATTTATTCACATGAATATGCGTGCTACAAAATTGATTCTTCTATCCTTCCCCTCTTTTTTCCACTGGCATATAATTGTCAAGCTAAAAAAGAATGATAAATTCTATTAAAACTGATTCCAGATATGAAAACTATAGGAAAAAGAAACTTGCTAATAAAATTTTGTATTCTTTGCATTGGTTATATAGATTACCCAGGAAGCACAAATATACGACGTAGAAACAAAATAGATCAACTTACGGATCCATAAGTGATAAATTCTCCTGACAAGAAGGCAGTGCTGTGGTGGAATTTCCTCTTCAAAGTTTTGATAGAAGCAAGGCTTCATACGAATAAACTTTGGTAGTGGGGGAAAATTGTTCACTCTTTCTGAAAACAGAAAAGACTTGATAGTATTAAAGGTATCAACCATTCTTTTTTAGTTTCTGCACAGCATTAAATCTTGCTGTGTATTGGAAAGCAGCTATACAGAAGAAAAATGCAAGATCATAAGACATAAGAGCAGAATTTGGCCAATCAAGAGGAAAAAAAACAAATGAGGGTTAAAAATTGATCACTAGAGTGAGGTTGCCCCTACCAATCTAACCAATTTTTACGGGAGCACCACTGAGAGCATCCTGACCAGTTGTATCACCATCTGGTACAGGAATTGCAAGGCATCTGACCGCAAGATCCTGCAAAGATTGCAAGGATTGCTGAGATTTTCATCAGAGTCGGTCCTCCACCCATCTGAGATATTTACCAGGAGCGCTACATATGCAGGGCCCTTAGCACTGTCAATGATCCCTCTCATCAACCCAACAATCTCTTTGACCCCCTACCATCAGGCAGGAAGTACTGTAACATTAGGACAAGAACTAGTAGGATGGGAAATAGCTTCCTTCCCCATGTCATGAGAGTACTGAACTCCCTGCCACCACCCAGGTCTCATCACATATGAAGCGGCAGTAGCGTTATACTATTACTTTTTCAACTTGTGCATCTTATTATTAAGTTATTTGTGGTTATATTACATTACATATTGTGTGTGAATTATATCTACTGTGTTGAGTACTTTGGTCTGGAGGAATGTTTTATTGAAGACAGATGAAATGATAATAAACTTGATCTTTTGAACGCAAGCATGAGGAAATCTGCAGATGCTGGAAATTCAAGCAACACACACAAAATGTTGGTAAAACGCAGCAGGCCAGACAGCATCCATAGGAAGAAGCACAGTCGACATTTCAGGCCGAGACCCTTCATCAGGACTAACTGAAAGAAGAGATAGTAAGAGATTTGAAAGTGGGAGGGGGAGGGGGAGATCCAAAATGATAGGAGAAGACAGGAGGGGGAGGGATAGAGCTAAGAGCTGGAAAGTTGATTGGCAAAAGGGATACAAGGCTGGAGAAGGGAGAGGATCATGGGACAGGAGGCCTCGGGAGAAAGAAAGGGAGAGGGGAGCGCCAGAGGAAGATGGAGAGCAGGCAAGGAGCAATTGTGAGAGGGACAGAGAGAGAAAAAAGAGAGAGAAAAAGTGCTACACATGCCCTTACACTTCCTCCCTCACCACCACTCAAGGCCCCAGACAGTCCTTCCAGGTGAGGCGACGCTTTACCTGTGAGCTGGCTAGTGCGATATACTGCATCCAGTGCTCCCGGTGCGAACTTCTATATATTGGTGAGACCCGATGCAAACTGGGAGACCGTTTCGCTGAATACCTATGCTCTGTCCACCAGAGAAAGCAGGATCTCCCAGTGGCCACACATTTTAATTCCACGTCCCATTCCCATTCCAATACGTCAATCCATGGCCTCCTCTACCATCAAGATGAAGCCACACTCAGGTTGGAGGACACTTTAAATACTGTCTGGGTAGCCTACAACCTGATGGCATGAACACTGACTTCTCTAACTTCCGTTAATGGCCCTCCTCCCGTTCTTACCCCATCCCTTATTTATTTATATATTTATTTCTCTCTCTGTCCCTCTCACAATTACTCCTTGACTGCTCTCCATCTTCCTCGAGCACTCCCTTCCCCCTTTCTTTCTCCCTAGGCCTCCCGTCCCATGATCCTCTCCCTTCTCCAGCCTCGTATCCCTTTTGTCAATCAACTTTCCAGCTCTCTGCTCTACCCCTCCCCCTCCTGTCCTCTCCGATCATTTTGGATCTCCCCTCCCCCTCTCAAATCTCTTACTATCTCTTCTTTCAGTTAGTCCTGTCTGGCCTGTTGCGTTCCACCAGCATTTTGTGTGTGCTGTTTGATCTTTTGAACATGGGCTTTATTAAATTAAAATTTACTTCCATCTCTAAATTTTTTTTTAAAAAAACTCCTTCCAACATTTTTACTTTTCTAAACTGTTGATTTAAATGCCAGGTAAATCTGCTCTTAGCAAAAGTACAAATAATGTTAGAGTAAACTGATTATGCCTTCCATCTACAGAAAGGCCATTACGACTAGGTTAAAGCAGAGTTTGGTATGTTTTTGATTAACAGGGGCATCAAAGGTTATGGGGAGAAGGCAGGAGAATGAGGGGGAAAATAAATCAGCCATGGTAGAGTGGTAGTGAAGACTCAATGGGCCGAATGGCCTAATTCTGCTCCTTTGCCTGATAGTCTGATGGACTACTAGCAAGTTAGGCCTCTCAATCTTAAGAGAGAAATGTTCTGGTCTGAGAACATTTCTGGTCTGGTCTTTGTTTTAGCCCATGCTCTGTAAATGGCTAGGTATTAATACAGTTGACTATTTACATGATAATAGGGAGAACATTTTGGAAAGACTGGAACTTACCAGTCATCTCTTTGGATGTATGTAGTTTTGGTTACTTTATCTGCTGATTCTTGAAAACAATATCTCTGTTAAAAACTGAAAACAGAAACAATTAGAAAGCAAAGGTGAATAACACCCACCTCAGTACTTTTTTTCAAAGTATCTGAATGCACAAATGATTGAAGATCTGGATTTACAAAGATGGTTGTGATTTAAAGCTGAAATTAAATAGCAGCATTTGCTTAAGAGATAGGAAATGAATAAATTTTTGATCTTAGATCAAAGGAAAGAAAGAATCAGAGAACCTTCATTGCTTTCCTGCTACTTCCAACAGCTGGTCAAGTCAACACAGTTGCACTGAAGTCAAAATAGAGTTTATAGTCAGATGCACAGTTCATGTGTGCACTTGCAGCAGCATCATAGTCACAGAGTACTGCAATGCAGAAATAGGTCCTTTGGCCCATCCATTCTGTGCTAACCTATTTTTTTACCCAGTTCTATCTATCTACACCTGGACCAAAGCCCTCCATACCTCTCTAATCCAAGCACCTCTTAAATGTTGGAATTAAACCTGCATCCAACACTTTCACTGGCAGCTCGTTCCACACTCTCACCACCCTGAGTGAAGAAGTTTCGCTTAAATATTTTATGCATTCTCAGATCCCTGTTCTACTGCATTCCTCCGTGCCCCCTACTGTTCACTGTAAATTATACCCTAGTTCATCCTCCCAAAATGCATCACCTCACACTTATCTGCATTAAATTCTATGTGCTATTTTTAAGCCTATTTTTCCAGTTGGTCCAGATCCTGCTGCACACTTTGATAGCCTTCCTTGCTGTCCACTATGCTCCTGATCTTGGTGTCACCTGCAATTCTGTTACTCCAATTAGCCTTATTATCATTTAAATCATTAATATACATGATAATGACAACAGACTCAGCACTCACTGATCTCTGTGGCACACCACTAGTCATAGGCCACCAGTCAGACATAACCATCCAACATTCCTTCTTAGTTCTTTTTCCCATATAGCTGCATGGACCAACCATTGCTCCCAGCAGGATTTTTTTTTGAAAAAAGCACAGCCTGAAAGCTGCACGGCAACAAAGGCTACTTGCGCAGGAGTACTTCAGTTACTGTGTGGCTACGCACCCTACAGGGAACAGCGCGACCATCTACTATCACTCTCTGGCTTCTCCAGCTAAGCCAGGAATTCCCAACCCTTTTCTTTACACCATGGAGCCTTATCATTATCCAAGGTGTCTGTGGACCCCAGGTTGGAAACCACTGCACTAAGCCAATGCCCAATCCACTTTACTAATTCATCCTGCATGTGAAGCGACTTAACCTTCTGCGCCAACCTCCCTTGTGGGACTTTTTCCAAAGGTCTTGCTAAAGTCCATGTAGACAAACTCCATCTCCTTTCCTTTATCAACCTTCCTCACAACCTCAAGAAATTCTAAATTATTGGTTAAACAAGGGCTACCTGGCAAAAACAAGCCATGTTAACTATCCCTAATTAGGCCCTGTCTACTTAGTTATAATCCTTACCCTTAGAAAACCTTCTAATAATTTACCCATGACTCAAGTCATTGCAAATACTACCATTTCACATGATTTCTGTTATTTCCTAATTAAGATGAAACAACGGAAACATTTGTTTGGATACGTAAAAACTTCAATAACTGCCAATTTTAATTATACATAGCAAACGGTTCTCTATTTATATTCAAGTATCTGCCACACATTGAAAACATTCCAAATCTCAAAAGGAATTTGTCTCACTTTTACATTTTGACTCAAGATGCTTCTGTTATTATAACTAAAAATTTTCCACAGCTCTACAACACAAAAAGCAGTTCAAAAGTAAATGGACAAGCAATATTCATACAAATAAATAAATTCCTGATAATTTTCTCAAATTTCTGGTATAGTCAGCTCTCATACAGGAATTCAAATGAGACAGTTATATATCGGCTTCAAAAGGCTTTATCTTCATCATCAAATGACAATTGGTGATCATGGTCTTCCATCTGTCTTTAAGACCATGATTACTTTTGGCAAATTTTCTATCATTGCCTTCTTCTGGGCAGTGTCTTTGCAAGATGGGAGACCCCAGCCATCATCAATAATCTTCACAGATCATCTGCCTGGAGTTACTAGTCGCAAAACCAGGACTTGTGATATGCACCGGCTGCTCATACGACCACCCACTACCTGCTCCCATGGCTTCATGTGACCCTGACCGGAGGATTAAGCTGGTGCTACACTTTGCCAAAGGTGACCTGCAGACTGGTAGAGGGAAGGAGTGCCTTACACCTCCTTTGGTAGGGATGTATCTCCACCCTACTTTATTTAAGCAACCTTTTTTTCCACTAACCACAAAATTAATACAATTTTAAGATATCTGCTTCTCGCAATCTGCTGTGATCAGAGTGGCGCCTGCAGAATGTGGCTCATCAGTCAGATAAACCATCTGTTCATCTATCATGCTATATTTCAAACAGAATAAATAAGAGACTGCATTCACATACATCCTTAATTTAGATGTACAAATCACAACCCACAAAGCCTTCTAATCCACATTAGTTAAATTCAATCTTTTAAATAGCATACTAAGCAGTCTACTTCAAGGAATTCCACAGATTCACCTTCTCTGGCTTAAGAAATTCCTCATCTCCATTCTAAATGGACGCCCCTCTATTCTGAGGCTGTGTCTTCTGGTCCTAGACTCTCTCACCACGGGAAACATCTTTTCCACATCCACTCTACTGATCCATTGAGGTCTTTCAACGATCAATAGGTTTGAGATTCTGATCAGAAAAAAGGAAGCATACTGTATGTCAGATAAAGGACTACACTTAAGGATGAAATCAGAAGGGCGAAAAGAGGCCATGACATTCTCTTGACTGTTAAGATAAAGAAAAATCTGTAAAAATTCTATAACTATACTAAGAGTAAACACATATTTAGGGACATAGTAAACCCTCTTAAAGACCTACTCTAATTAACTTCAACAGGGCCCTGATGAAGGGTCTCAGCCCAAAACTTCAACTGCTTATACCTTTCCATGGATGCTACTTGACCTGTTGAGTTCTTCCAGTATTTTGTGTTACTTCGAAAGTCTATTGATTTGCCATTTGTGCTCGAATCCCTTTATGGCTTTTCCCACACAACTTCAATAACTTCAGAGCCCTATCCAAATTCTATATCTATATTCTTTCCTCAAAAAGACACCACTTTGACTAAGATTTTAGTCACCATCAAAACTTATTTGATTTTTGTCATTGTTATATGCCTAGAAATGTTTTTTTAAAACTTAAAAGTATGATAGAAATGTTGTTTGCTGATGCCTCCACTTATTTTGTATGTTCAGATTTCTAAAAAAATGTTGAAATTGACAAAGACCACCAATTATTGTTCTGTGGTTAGAGTGATAATGAATCTGTGACTCGCTGTAAAGCTAATGCACATTATCTACACTCCAGCATCACATTGCAGCCACGTAGTCAGACTTTTGCAAATTGCTTCCACTTACCATTTGTGCGTCAGGTTATCAGATCAATTCCTTTTTTTTATATATATAAGATGACATTAAATAAACCCACAGATATTTTAATCAAGTAGAACTTTGGGTTTAATCCTAAAATTCATACCTTTGTATTAAAAGCTTAAAATTGCATTCCTTGTTAAATCAGCCCCAACCAGTACAAATTTTATGAAGCTAAAGCATAATAGGACAATTTTCAAATCTTGTTATAAATAGAACATGGACCAGTACAGCACAGAAACAAGCCATTCGGATCCACAATGTTATGCCGAACCAGCCAAAATGCAAATCAAAAACACCCAAACACTGATCCCTCCTACCTACACCATGTCCGTATCCCTCTACCTGCCTTACATCCATGTGCCTATTCAAGTGTCTCTTAAAAGCCTCTAATGTATTCGCCCCATCACCATACCAGGCAGTGCATTCCAGGCATCCACCACTCGGAGTGAAAAAACTTACCCCTCACATCTCCTTTTAACCTATCCCCTCTCACCTTCAATGCATGCTCTCTGGTATTAGACATTTCAACCCTGGGAAACAAATATTTCCTGTCTACTCTATCTAGGCTTATCATAATCTTATAAAAGTTATCAGATCTCCCCACAGTCTCTGCCGCTCCAGAGAAGACAACCCAAGTTTATCCAGCCTCACATGATAGCACATGCTCTCTAAACCAGGCAGCATCCTGGTGAACCTCTTCTGCACCCTCTCCCAAGCCTTAATATCATTCTATAGTGGGGAGACCTGAACTCCAGATGTGACCTAACCAGAGCTTTATAAAGTTGCAACATAACCTCTTGACTTTTGAACTCAACACCTCAACTAATAAAAGCAAGCATTCCATGAGCCTTCTTAGCCACCCTATCAAACTGTGTAGCCACTTTCAAGGAACTATGTACTTGGATCTCAAGATCTTTCTGCTCAGCAACACTGTAAACAGCTTGCCCTTAACAGTGTACCGTCTCCTTGCATTTTCCCTACCAAGGTCCAAATGGTATAATGTTTCACTGATACAGTAAAAATTTGTGTACACAGGATCACAAGAGGCTGCAGAAAGTTGTAAACTTAACCAGCTCCATCACAGGCACAACCTTCCTTGCAATGGAGGACATCTTCAAGAGGAGATGCCTCAAGAAGGCAACATTCATTGTTAAGGACCCTCACCATCTGGGACATGGCCTTTTCTCGTTACTATCATCAGGGAGCAGGTACAGGAACCTGAAGACCCACACTCCGTGGTTCTTCCCCTTTGGCATCAGACTTCAGAACGGTCCATGAATGCTGACTTGTTTTTTCTTTTATTTTGCACTATTTTGTAATTTATAGTAATTTTGTCTTTGCATGCACTGCTGCCAAACAAGGTCATACAACAGTGACAATAATTCTGATTCTGATCCATACATTTCCGTCCAGTGGTACACTAAGAGAATGCAGATAAATGAAAGGACCAAGAGGGCAAAAAAACAACGCAGAAGTAAGAGATTTATCTATCACTCAGGGATGTCAGTTCAGATCTACAGCCAAGCCAATTTTAAATTATATAATGCACAAAAAAAAGCACTGAACAACTAATTTTTGGAACTGCAATATTTTATAATATAACAGATATTTCTGAAGAATATTTATTGTGTATAACTAGAATCAAGAATGAAAGAAAGTTGTTAAATTTAAAAAGAGATTTAAATAGACTGCAAATTTTAAAGGATTTATAATTGAAAACTTGCTTTCTTTGCTGGTTGTCATTTAAGGTAATGTCCCTTATTTGTAAGTTTCGGATTGTAACAATCAGAACAGAGAAGTTAACAAAATTCAATAGCTGAAATGCTTCAACAACCAAACAACAGTGTTTGGAGAAGACTTGAACATCAAAAATAGTGAGCATCAGCTGATCAGGAAGAATACTGTCCACACCTTTTATACTTAAAACAGAAAATACAAGTTCTGATAGAAGCTCATCATTGTAAATCACTGCAAAAGCAATGTCAAGTTCTTTGTCAAATGCTCTATCTGATATTCTATTCCATATACCATTGGGTCTCATTAAGCAAAGATTACAAGGCAGGCTCCTGGGTGAAACAGGAACTAGATAATGAAAGTGGTGCACCGTCCTGGTTGTTGGAAAGAACCTGTCATCGTCATATTGCTACATGTTGGCTGTGGCCCAGATCCCAACTCTTACACTGCTGCTGTCACCCATTTCACCTCAAGAAGAAATAATGGACTGTTTTACAGAACTGTGTTTTGAAAGTCATTCTTTAAGTATGTAGAAGATAGGAAACTGTATTCAATGTGTGAGGGCAGTCTTGGTGAGCAGCCGTATCAAGCTATGCATAGAATCTAGCCATGCAGCAATAAGCCAAAATTAACTAAAAAACACTGCAGGAACAACATATAGCATCTGAAACACAAAGAAACCGGAAGGCCTCAATTTTGCAACTCATTGAATTAGCTTTACAACAGCTAGCCAAGGTATCATAATACTGCCTGGGAAGGTCAAGTATTGGTAGACCATATTGGTTCAAACTTTCCATTCAGAAGAGTGATGATGAACCTCTGTTTGCTTGTCACTTCAACTTTCCATTCCTAACCCACTATGATTTCTGTCCTGGGACATCCAAACTGTTCCAATGAACTTGAAGACCATCAAAGTTCAAAGTAAATTTATTATCAAGGTATGTGTGTGTGTGTGTGTGTGTGTGTGTGTGTGTGTGTGTGTGTGTGTGTGTGTGTGTGTATATATCAGCATATACTATCTTGAGATTCTTTTCCCTGTGGCTATTCACAGTAAGTAAGTACAAAGAAACACAATAGAATCAATGAAAAACCACACAAAACAAGACTGACAATCAGTGTTCAAAAGACAACAAACTGTGCAAATACAAAAAATAATAAATAAATAAGCAATAAATATCAAGAACATGAGATGAAAAGTCCTTGAAAATCAGTCTATAGGTTCTGGGAACAGTTCAATTTTGGGATGAGAATGAAGCTGAGTGAAGTGTCCTCACTGGTTCATGAGCCTAATGGTTGAGGGGTAATAACTGCTCCTGGACCTGGTGGTGTGAGTCCTGAGGCTCCTGTGCCTTCTTCCCGATAGCAGCAGTGAGCAGACAGCGTTACCAAGATGGTGGGGATCCTTGATGATAGACACTGCGTCCTGCAACAGCACTCCGTATAGATGTGTTCAAAGGTGGGGAAGAGTTTACCTGTGATGAACTGGACCATATCCACTATTCAAAGTTGTGCTCCTCCCATTTACACTTTTTCTAGACCCATCCTTATTTTTGTTCATTTTACCTTGATTACCTGATCTCTCCTGCTTTCCACCCAATCATGCTCCCACCTTAATACTCTCCAGCTCAATGCCCCACCACCCCACTTCAATACTTTCCAAATCTTAAAATTGATGTATCTTCAGCATCTTCCAGTAGTTGTAGCAGAAGTGAACAACCTGAAATATTAACTCTCTTTACTACTGCTGTGTAACTTGTTGAATACTTCTAATGGCTGCCTTTTTTTGGATTTCTAGCTTATGCAGTATTTTTTTTAGAAACACAAACTTGCTCTAATTGTTTCATACTGGAAACCAGAGCCTGCTGCTTTGGGGAGTTCCATGAGCGAGCGATTCCCACTCTCTTATTTAGCTCCTACAGTGAGCTAAAGTCTTAGGTACACACACACACAGCTGGGGTGCACAGTACTGTATTTGTCAACGTGGAGCAGGGAGCGAGTTTGTAAATCTGGTGGGAACAAAGGATGTTGGGAATGGTGAGGGTGGAGCCCTGTGGGAGGGGTGTGGGACAGGTGGCAGAGAAGGAGTGCCTGGGGTGGGGACTGGTACGGGTGCAGACACACCCAGCTCTGAGACACCAGGCAACGTTATTTGATTCCAAACAATTGGTTGACTGATTATTTCAAAATGTCTCTCTGATACTTTCCACTCTCTCCTCTCTTACTTCCCCCTTCCCACTCTCAGTCCACAACAGAGACACATATCAGAATCAGGTTTTTCATTCACACACCATGATTTTTTTTGCAGCAATACAGTACAATACATAAAATTACTGCAGTACTGTGCAAAATTCTTAGGCTTCCTAGCTATATATACTGTATATGCCCAAGACTTTTGCACAGTACTGTATATGTAAATAGTATTCAAATTAATCCTCCAACCCGTTTGCCAACTTGTCTTATCTTTCTCAGCAGCACCAGAACAACCCTATTTTACTTCAAGTTGGAAAATCTGGATTTTGCTGCTGAATCACCACACCCAGCTATCTGGTCAAATTAATCCTTCACCTGGCTTCACCTATCACCTTCCAGCCTTCCACTCCACCTACCTTCTTATTCTGGCTTCTTCCCCCTTCTTTTCTAGTCCAGAAGGGTCCCAGCCCAAATTGTCAACTATTTATTCCCCTCCATAGACACTACCTGATCTGTCGAGTTCCTCCACCAGCACCCCCTACCAACTGTCCCACAATCTCTTTGACTCACTGCCATCAGGAAGGAGGTACAGGAGCATCAGGACTAGGACTGCCAGAATGGGTAACAGTTTCTTCCCTCAGGCTGTGAGACTAATGAATACCTGCCACCACCAAGGTCTCATCATTAGGACAGCGAGATGTTTACTGTGGTGTTTGCCTGTGCTGCACTTTACAACATGCATTTTGAGTTATATTTTATTATTATAATATTTTAGTTAATGTGCTGTGTGTGGTTTATATTGTATGGGTGCACCATGGTCCAGAGGAATGCTGTTTAATTTGGTTGTACATATTAGGGTATATTCTGGACTGAGGGTGTATAGCAAAATGTTAACTTCAGCAACCAATCATTAAGTTAAATTTGAAATGCAACTCTAGACAATAGGTTCCAAGAGCTTTGAACAGCAGTTAATCAAAAAAACTAGACAATGCCGATTAACATTCATTTTGAGTGTCTGAAGTATGGCTGGATAACATCAAGGATTGGACCAAGCTGGACAAGACTAGGGATATTGTGGACAAGTGTCAGGACAGAGCGGTGTGGAGGGAAATCGTCCGCCAACTGGAAATTCCAGATGCGGCCTAACGACAACAACGTGTGGGTGCGAAGAAGGAGGTGTGAAAGTTATATGTAATTCAAAGGAAGCATTGTAGATACATTGTAAATATAGAATTGTCCTTTGATCTTTAGCATAGAAAATGTCATGTGATATTGGGTCAATCAGGCTGCTTCCTTCGACAGGATCTTAACATGATGCATGTGCGTCTCATTTCATCGAATAAAAAACTACTTCACAACTACCAGCTGCGTCTCTCCAGTGACTTTGTTCATATTACAAAAGTATACATGTACAGTCCAACGGCAATAAACAAACTTGAACTTGGAATTCCCCCTAGCATTCTGTGTATGTTCCTCTGGATTTCCAGTATCTGCAGAATATCATGTGTTTATGGTCAAATTAACACCTACCCAACAATAGTACTATCGAATCCTGAAATGAGTTTTAAAAGTCACATCAAGATTGTTTTTATTCCATATCACTTGCATCTGGATCATTTCCATTCCATAACTCAGACTTGTATTACTTAATATCACATGATCTATACAGGTTATGATAGCATAGTGTACAAAACGCAAATTATTAACTACCATCACTATTCAAACTAGATTAGACCACTGCAAAACTATTAAAATCAGCAAGACCCAACAAGCACTTGAGCACTATGTGAATGCAATTCTCCACACACACACAGAAAATAAGTTTTTTCTTGACCAAAAATATTGTGAATTATAAACTAAGAGGGTGGCAGGGTGGAGACACATTTCTACTAAAGGAGACGCAAGACACTCCTTCCCTCAGTTAGCCTGGACAAGGTGTAGCATCTGTTTTTGCCCTTCTCCTTCCCCCAGCAGATCAGGGTCACGTGAAGCCATTGGAGCAGGTGGTGGACGGTCGTATGAGCAGCTGGTGCACATCACAAGTCCTGGTTATATGCCCACTAATGCCGGGCAGTCTCTAAAGAGTACTGCTAATGACTGGGGTAACCCATCTTGTAAAGACGCTGCCCAGAAGGCAACGGCAAACTACTTCTGCAGAAAAAAATTGCGAAGAACAATCATGGTCATAGACCATGATTGCATACGTTATACGCCACGGCACAGAATGACAATGATGGTAAACCAAACTGAAAAACAATTCCTTTCTCCTTTATTTTACTTGCTAGCATGTGGTAATGAAATGAATGAGAAAAATCATTGCCCATGTACGTAAACATTAATATTTTGTGTAACTGTTTTTATAAAGCAGGATGTACTAAAGCAGGATGTACTAGGCATTCTTTCATAAACATCAATGGAAATGTAAACAACTCTCACACTGTATCTATGGAGATCCAATCAATTAGAAACTGCTTAACTGGAAACATTCTTGCATGAGTCAGATGGTTCAGTCCCTCCTCCAGAGATCTGAGCACAGAAATCTGGGTTGAGACTCTGCTGAAAATATCACTGGTCTGCAATGCAATTTGCAGGAGAGATTTTAAAACAGGGACACTGTCTTTTTATAGTCAAAGAGTCATACAGCAATGAAATAGGTCCTCTGGCCCAACTCATCCATGTTGACCATATTGCTCAGTGAGCAAGTCCCATCTACCTGCATTTAGTCCATAGCCCTCAACATCTCTCCTAACTGTGTATTTATTTAGATGGTTTTTAAACATTGTTGATATGCGTGCCTCCACCATTATTTTTGGCAGCTCATTCTGTAATACTTAAATATAATCTTAACTGGCAACAGATGAGTTAAAACAAAAATTGGCTTCAAAGGCATTCAAAACCGACATTGGTAGATCTTCTAATTGGAGCAACAGACACACCATGGCTAGAGCAGAAGGTGGGACGGGTTCGAGGAACAGAGCGTGCTCCTGGACCTCACGTGTACTGGGATCGCTTATTACACTGAACCCAGGGCCTCGCAGAGTAAGGGGCGCCGACAGAGTGAAGTTAGGAGCAAACAGGAGCCTTAGACGCTTCCTCACAGTCCTCTTAAAAACTGGCCTGGTGATTGGTGGCAAAGGGACAAGTAGAAGGTTGTTTTTCTCATTGACCAGTGCTGAGAACTTTGTTGTTTATGTAGTGCAATCAGTTGAGTCAAATATGATGTTCTCGTAAACTCAGGGCAGGGGTTCCTAACCAGGGGTCTACGGACCCCTCGGCTAATGGTAAGGCTCCATGGCATAAACAAAGGTTGGGGCCCCTGACCTAGGGGTTGTCTGTTGGTAGGGCTTCAGGTGGCTGTAGAGGCCAATGCAAGATCCACCTATGAGGGGTGATTGATACGTTTGTGGCCTAAGGTAGACAGCGTCAATTTCAGAAAACCTAGCACATTTATTTTTCAACATAGTCCCCTTCTACATGTATACACTTAGTCCAGCGGACGTGGAGCATACGGATCCCTTCTTTGTAGAAGTGGTCTACAGCGGGGGTGATTGATAAATTCGTGACCTAAGGTAGAAGGAGATGAGTTATAAACTTCAAACTTTCTGCATTTTCACTCAAAGAGTTGAACTGCACGTGCATGTAATGAGAGTGTCTTGGACCTCCAGGTGGTCCACAGCAGGGGTGATTGATAATTTCATGGCCTTAGGTAGAAGGAGATGAGTTATACAGCTCTCATTACGTGTACGTGCAGTTCAACACTGAGTGAAAATGCAGAAAGTCTGAAGTTAATAACTCATCTCCTTCCACCTTAGGCCACAAACTTATCAATCACCCCCGCTGTGGACCACTTCTGGAGGTCCAAGACCCCGACTTCTACAAAGAAGGACTAAGTGTATAAATGTAGAAAAGATAAATGTGCTAGGTTTTCTAAAATTGACTCCTTCTACCTTAGGCCACAAACTTATCAATCACCCTGATCTTAGAAAGGATATGCTGAAGCTGGAGAGGGTTCAAAGGAGGTTCACGAAAATGATTCCAGGATTCTTTCGGTATTTAAAAGTTTCCCAATCCCCTAACTCCCTGCTAATTTTTGCTCTACTATATGCCCTCTCTTTGGCTTTTATGTTGACTTTGACTTCCTTTGTTAGTCATGTTTGTGTTATCTTTCCTTTAGAATACGTTGTCCTCTTTGGAATGTATACATCCGTGCCTTCCAGAAATTCCAGCAGCTGCTGCTTTGCCGCCATCCCTGCCAGTGTTCTTTTCTAATCAATTCTGGCAACCCTTCTCTCATGCCTTCGTAATTTCCTTTACTCCACTGTAATACTGATACATCTGACTTTAGCTTCTGTTTCACAAATTTCAGGGTGAATTTGATCACATTATGATCACTTTCTCCTAAGGGTTCTTTTACTTTAATCTCTCTAATCAATTCTGGTTCATTGGACAACACCCAATCCAAAATAGCTGATCCCCTAGCAGGCTCAACTTTGAGCTGCTCTAAAAAGCCATTTCATAGGCATTCTAGAATTTACCCCCTTGGAATCCCACACCAACCTGATTTTTCCAGTCTACCTGCATATTGAAGTCCCCCATGACTATTGTAACATTGTCCTTTTGGCATGCATTTTCTATATCCCATTGTAATCTGTAGACCACATCCTTACTACTGTTTGGGTGAGTCTGTATAGAACTTCCATCAGGGTCTTTTTACCCTTGCAGTTCCTTAGCTCTATCCACAACAAATCAATACCTTCCGACCCTAAGTCACCTCTTTCTAATGATTTAATTTTTTAAATCAACAGAGACAAGCCACCCCCTTTGCCTTCCTGCCTATCCATTCGATAAATGTGTATCCTTGGACAGTGAACTCCCAGCTATAATCTGCCTTCAGCCATGATTCAGTGATGCCTACATCATATTTGCCAATCTATAACTGTACTACAAGTTCATCCACCTTATTCCATATACTGTGCATATTCAAATATAACACCTTCAGTCTTGTTCGATTTTGTCCACCTTTTACATTGCAACTCATCCTGTTGACTGCAATTTTGCCCTATCACCTAGCTAGGAGTCTCAGTACACATTGCTTCTGTTTGTAAACCAACTACCTCATCTTCAGCACTATCACTTCGGTTTCCGACCCCCTGCTAAATTAGTTTAAACCCACCCGAACGACTCTAGCCAGCCTGCCCAGAAGGAGATTGGACCCCCTCGGCCTTGGGCTCAGAAGTAACCTGTCGCTTTTGTACAGGTCATCCCATTCCCAGAAGAGATCCCAACGATCCCTAAATCTGAACCCCTGCCCCCTGCACCAGCTCCTCAGCCACATATTCACCTGCCAAATCATCCTATCTTATGGTTATATGATCATGGTCCAGTAAATACAAGACGATTGGAGACTCTTCACTGCAGCAGCCTTCCTCTGCCTTCACTATGGAGGTCTCGGTGGAT
The DNA here is from genome assembly GCF_963921235.1 of Mobula hypostoma. Taxonomy (NCBI): domain Eukaryota; kingdom Metazoa; phylum Chordata; class Chondrichthyes; order Myliobatiformes; family Myliobatidae; genus Mobula; species Mobula hypostoma. Next base: position 43,484,695 of record NC_086120.1, on the reverse strand, counting down.
CGCTTTTAATATTACCCCCATGGGTGACTCTGTCAGGAGCTAAGCACAAGACAGCTAAGCTCCAGATGGCATCATTCTTGGTATCTCAGGATCTCACAAGCCTTTCCACCACAACAAGGTACATTGACATGGATGGGAATGATTAGTAAGCTTGCATATGACACCCAAGTTGGTGGTGTTGTGGATAGCAAGGTCACCTAAGGCTACAGCAGGCAGACATCCCACCTCTCCCGGAAGTTCCGGGAGTCTCCCTCCCACATATTGATAGCGGCTCCCTGATGCCTGCAAATTACATCCAATATCCCGGAAATCAATTTTTTTGACAGCGAGCGAGAGAGCAACAGCACGCGCGCAAGATGGAGAGTGAGAGCCATGGCAGAGTGTTCCAAAAAAAATATAAAACGTACTTCACCCCAGACTACATTAAAGTGTACCCCTGCCTAACAGGGGCCAAAAATAATGACAGTGTTGCTCGCTGCACTGTTTGCAACAGTGACTTTTCTATTGCCCATGGTGGGTTAAGACTGTAAAAGACATGTTGAGGTGAGTTTAACAGGTGTCATTCGTTCATTAGCATAGCTAACGTTATTTAAGCTAGCTGGCTAACGGCTAAGGAGCTACGCTAATGCAGACATCCCACCTCTCCCGGAAAATGATGGTACTACCTCCCTGAAATGAGTTTTTGCAGGGTAGGATGTCTGAGCAGGTAACATAAAATACTCAACAAGTCAGACAGCATCAACGGTGCAAACTGCCCTTTTAAAGATCCCGTATCATAGTTTTTAGTAAGAGTGGGGAAATAATTGCCCTTCCCACAGCTGCGACGACGGCATAGACGTACTAGCACCGAGTTAGCGTTCAAAGTACCTCACTAGCTACAATTTGCTTTGGGGGCTGGTAAAGGAAGTCTATGAATGCATTAAAAAAAACCACTTCGGACAGTGTCCCGCTGCCAATGGCCATGGGGCAGCTCGCTGTGTTCGGTCGAGTCGGGATTGTCAGCGCCGCAGTACGTGAAGCATTTGAACAGAGGTTCCTGTCCCTGGGGGTGAGGGGCGGGGGGAGGTTTGCTCACTCACTTTTACCTCAAGCACGGAGAATTATCCACCGATTCAGTCCCCTCAGACCGTTAGCCGCTCAAAATGGGCAGAGCGTGCTCCACTATTCTTCCGGCGCACGGGGACAGGACGCGCAGGCCTGCGGCGCAAAGTACCATGGGAAATGTAGTCGCATGCAAACTACAACTTCCACAGAGGCTCAGTGGAAGGGTATGGGTATTCCAGTGTAAAGAGCTGGGGAACTTTCACCCCTCTGGATTAGGATCGTTTAAAGTTAATGAGAAGACCAGATATTTCAAATTAGTGTTAATTTTTCATTCATGGGTATCTTAAGACATATTTAGCAGAAGAAGGCAAAAAGAAATGTTTAATACAAGAGCTTCTGCAAATGCTGGCACTCTTAAGCAAAATACACAAAATGTTGGAGGAGCCCAGCAGGTCATGCAGCAATTGTGGAGCGGAATGAAGAATTGTCGTTTTGGGCCAACACTCTTCACCAGGACACTCCTAATGAAGTTGTGGTGGAAGGCATCAGCCTGAAATGTCAACTGTTTGCTCCCCTCCATTGATACTTCCTGAATTGCTGAGTTCATCCACTACTTTGCGTGTGTTGCAAAAGGAAATGTTTTTTTTCTTTCTTTCTGTACACCCTCTGCCAAAACTACAGAGAGGAAGGAAACAAAGTGGGAAGGGAAGTTTGGAAAAGCAGTATGCAGAATAAATAGATGGCAACAAAAAATAAGGGGAAATGTTTAAAAAGACAAAATGAAAGACTAGATCTGAAGAACTGCAGCATCTGAAACCATGCATATGAAAAGAAAAAATGGAAGTAAGCAAATATGAATTTATTGTCATTATAGGAAGCCTCCATGTTGTAGCAGGATTCTTTAAAGATTAAGGATCAACTTTATTTGCTCTATACTTGTATTAGCAACTTGCTGTGGTGTGTTGGTGTGACATTCAACAATCACAGGGGCTATGGTAGTGTAGCTGTTAGCGCGTGCTGTTGTATTTTGGGGCATCAGAGTTCACTACTTGCACCATCTGTAGGGAGTTTCTTTGTTCTCCCTGTGCGTTTCTTTCAGGTGCTCTGGTTTCCCCCGCGTGCTCCAATTTCCTCCCACGCTCCAAAGATGTACTGTTAGTAGATTAATTGATCACTGTAAATTGTCGAGCGATCAGGCTAGGGTTAAATAGGTGGGTTGTTGGGCCAGAAGGGCTTGTTCCATGCGGATTGTCAAAATAAAAATAAATACTTAGACAATAGGTGCAGGAGTAGGCCATTCGGTCCTTTGAGCCAGCACCGCCATTCACTGTGATCATGGCTGATCATCCACAATCAGTACCCCGTTCCTGCCTTTTCCCCATATCCCTTGACTCCACTATCTTTAAGAGCTCTATCTAATTCTTTCTTGAAAATATCCAGAGAATTGGCCTCCACTGCCTTCTGAGGCAGAGCATTCCACAGATCCACAACTCTCTGGGTGAAAAAGTTTTTCCTCAACTCCGCTCTAAATGGTCTACCCCTTATTCTTAAACTGTGGCCTCTGGTTCTGGACTCCCCCAACATCAGGAACATGTTTCCTGCCTCCAGCGTGTCCAATCCCTTAATATTCTTATATGTTTCAATCCGATCCCCTCTCATCCTTCTAAACTCCAGTGTATACAAGCGCAGTTGCTCCAATCTTTCAATATATGACAGTCCCGCCATCCAGGGGATTAACCTCGTGAACCTACGCTGCACTACCTCAATAACAAGAATGTCCTTCCTCAAATTTGGAGACCAAAACTGCACACAATACTCCAGGTGTGGTCTCACCAGGGCCCTGTACAGCTGCAGAAGGACCTCTTTGCTCCTATACTCAACTCCCCTTGTTATGAAGGCCAACATGCCATTAGCTTTCTTCACTGCCTGCTGTACCTGCATGCTTACTTTCAGTGACTGATGAACAAGGACACCTAGATCTCGTTGTACCTCCCTTTTACCTAACTTGATACCATTCAGGTAGTAATCTGCCTTCCTGTTCTTGCCACCAAAGAGGATAACCTCACATTTATCCACATTAAACTGCATCTGCCCACTCACCCAACCTGTCCAAGTCACCCTGCATTCTCATAACATCCTCCTCACATTTCACACTGCCACCCAACTTTGTGTCATCTGCAAATTTGCTAATGTTACTTTTAATCCCTTCATCTAAATCATTAATGTATATTGTAAATAGCTGTGGTCCCAGCACCGAGCCTTGTGGTACCCCACTAGTCACTTCCTGCCATTCTGAAAGGAACCCGTTAATCCCTACTCTTTGTTTCCTGTCTGCAAACCAATTTTCTATCCATGTCATAAAGAATTCTATAAAAATAAGCTGGAGGTTAAAGTATGGATACAGATGCATAAATAACAGCATGCATTTAAATGTATACAGCAAAATAGTTTTAAAGATGTTGGTGCTAACAATGCATTGTAGAGGAGGGGCTAACTAGAATGATTGATCTCTCTGCGTGTAATTAGTACGAATGGTGGACGCAGGCAAGTTCAACGTACACACAATGTCTTTATTTCGTTCACCACGATCGAAACGCTTAATTACGTCCAGTTTTACGCTAAGCGTAACACCCTTACGAAATCTCTTAGGCTTTTCTGATACCTTGGGACACACCTTGCTAACGGATACACAAAATAAATCGAGACCCCTGTTTCATCCAGGGGGTCAGTGTGGACATGGTGGAGGATTACAAATACCTGGGGATACGAATGGACAATAAACTGGACTGGTCTAAGAACACTGAGGCTGTCTGCAAGAAGGGTCAGAGCCGTCTCTATTTCCCGAGGAGACTGAGGTCCTTTAACATCTGCCGGAAGATGCTGAGGATGTTCTACGAGTCTGTGGTGGCCATTGCTATTATGTTTGCTGTTGTGTGCTGGGGCAGCAGGCTGAGGGTAGCAAACACCAACAGAATCAACAAACTCATTCGTAAGGCCAGTGATGTTGTGGGGATGGAACTGGACTCTCTCACGGTGGTGTCTGAAAAGAGGATGCTGTCTAAGTTGTATGCCATCTTGGTCAACGTCTCCCATCCACTACATAATGTACTGGTTGGGCACAGGAGTACATTCAGCCAGAGACTCATTTCTCCGAGATGCAGCACAGAGCGTCATAGGAAGTCATTCCTGGCTGTGGCCATCAAACTTTACAACTCCTCCTTTGGAGGTCAGACACCCTGAGCCGATAGGCTGGTCCTGGACTTATTTCATAATTTACTGGCATAATTTACATATTACTATTTAACTATTTATCACTATTTTCTATTACTATTCTATTACTATTTATTATTTCTATGACTATTACTATTTACTATTTACTAATAGTAATATTACTATTACTATTTATTATTTATGGTGCAACTAACGAAAACCGATTTCCCCCGGGATCAATATAGTATGACTATGACTATGACTATAACTATAAAGCACAGATGCTCACAGACACAATTCAAAGCTATGGCGGCTTGATGCTGAGTAGTTCCCGGGGAGGGAGCTTGGCGGTGCGTGCTGCCTCTATAACGGCTCGCTGCAAAACAAACACTGAATGCTATTTTCGCTTTTCACCTTTTGTAAAAGCAAAATCCTCTTCGGTTTTCTTTTGGTTAGCGAAAACAGGTACTAATGTAGGTCTTTCGTAAAAGCAAAGTGGCGTAAAGGGAACTTTTGAAAAGCAGGGGATACCTGTATATGGGCTTTGTTCTTGTGTTTCTTTGTTTCATGGCTGCCTGTTAGTAGACGAATCTCAAGTTTGTATAACGTATTCATACTTTGATAACTTTGAAGTTAGATTGTGGTTGAACAGGAACAACCTTTTAGAGCAGAAGTAAGGAGGAATTATTTTAGCCAAAGAGTGGTGAATCTGTGGAATGTTCTGCCAGAGACTACAGTGGAAGCCAATTCCGTGGATGTATTCAAAGCGGAAGTTGACAGATTCCTGATTGTTCGGGGCACCAAGGGATATGGTGATGGGCAGGCGTATGGGGTTGAATGGGGTCCAGGATCAGCCATGATGAAATGGCAGAATGGACTTGATGGGCTGAATGGCCTAATTCTGCTCCTATGTCTTATGGATGCTGCGCCCCAGCTGTCTATGTGGTACACAAGCCAGGGTGGTACGATATGGAGAGCAAGCTTTTGCCCATGCACAGACTCCCCCTCTCCACACAGCTGATGAACCCAAAGGAATGGCACAGACTGATAGTTTGGCCCCAGCAGCATCACAGGAGTTGCCAGTCAGCATGGAACTCAATGCAGGACTGCTTTAGGGACTCCAGTTCTGGACTTCCCTTGGAATCTACTCCCCAAGCCTTCCCTGTGATTGGTATAGCTGCAGGGCAGCAGAGGTTTGAGATCAGAGTTTTCCTTCCCGCTAGATGAGCTGCCAGCCACGGATGGCAAACCCCAAGCTGTCCGAAGTACCTGGTTTTAAGGCGCTAGGAACCCACCTTTGCCCCTTCTCCTGTCAATAGATTGTTCTGCCGGGTTCAGTTGCTTAGCCACACGTGAAGGCCAGTAGCAGGACTTGCTTGTCAGAGGCTATTTCAGACACACACTAATGAGAGCATTTAATAGGTAATGGGAGCTTATCCCCAATACCGCCACCTGACTATGATAACCTTAAGGATTCATTTAAATAAATAATGCATAATTTCAAAAACATATTTCCAGGCACCGAAAAAAATAATACCTGCCCACCTGGCTTCACCCATCACCTTCTAGCTTGTACCCCACCGCCTTATTCTGGCATTTTAGTTTGTCCTTTCCAGTCCTGAAGAAGGGTCTCAGCTCCAAAAGTGAGCTGTTTATTCATTTCCACAGATGATGCCTGACCTGCTGAGATCCTCCAGCATTTTGCATGTGTTGCTTTGAAAAAGTGATTTGTCTGCAGCTGTTTTGAGAAATTAAAGAAAACATTAAATCATAGGAAGAAGTTTATAAAGTTGCCAGGAATTCTGGTAGGTGTGAAGATTGAATGCATTTTAGAACTCAGCAAAGGAGGAACAAGAAATGGATGAAGAAAGACTGGATAGTATTCAAAGTTGAGTAGTGAGAAATATATAAACAGGTTATGAACAGTGTTATAGATATGTGGGTGGAAATAGATCATTGAGGAAAATTATGGACCTGATAAAGATAGAGGCAAGAGAAATTATAATGGGGAATAAAGAATTGAGGGGATCTAAACAATCACTTTGCCTCTGCAGTCACCAGACAGAAACACACAACATCTGCCAGACACGATAGAGAATCAAGGAGTGAAAATGAGAAATCAAAGGGACCAAGTATTAATCACAAAAATCATACTCAAAAAGTGACCAAAGATCTACAGTTTTTCTTTTCATCGATGCTACCTGACCTGATGCACATCTCCATCATTTTTTAGGACTTTTTTTCCCAGATTTTAGCATTCTCATGAAAAAAAAATTCATATATTGGTATAGATCAGGGGATAGAAACATAGAAACATAGAAAATAGGTGCAGGAGTAGGCCATTCGGCCCTTCGAGCCTGCACCGCCATTTATTATGATCATGGCTGATCATCCAACTCAGAACCCAGCCTTCCCTCCATACCCCCTGACCCCTGTAGCCACAAGGGCCATATCTAACTTCCTTTTAAACATAGCTAATGAACTGGCCTCAACAGTTTGCTGTGGCAGAGAATTCCACAGATTCACCACTCTCTGTGTGAAGAAGTTTTTCCTAACCTCGGTCCTAAAAGGCTTCCCCTCTATCCTCAAACTGTGACCCCTCGTTCTAGACCTCCCCAACATCGGGAACAATCTTCCTGCATCTAGCCTGTCCAATCCCTTTAGGATCTTATACGTTTCAATCAGATCCCCCCTCAATCTTCTAAATTCCAACGAGTACAAGCCCAGTTCATCCAGTCTTTCTTCATATGAAAGACCTGCCATCCCAGGAATCAATCTGGTGAACCTTCTTTGTACTCCCTCTATGGCAAAGATGTCTTTCCTCAGATTAGGGGACCAAAACTGCACACAATACTCCAGGTGTGGTCTCACCAAGGCCTTGTACAACTGCAGTAGTACCTCCCTGCTCCTGTACTCGAATCCTCTCGCTATAAATGCCAGCATACCGTTCGCCTTTTTCACCGCCTGCTGTACCTGCATGCCCACTTTCAATGACTGGTGTATAATGACACCCAGGTCTCGTTGCACCTCCCCTTTTCCTAATCGGCCACCATTCAGATAATAATCTGTTTTCCTATTTTTGCCACCAAAGTGGATAACTTCACATTTATCCACATTAAATTGCATCTGCCATGAGTTTGCCCACTCACCCAACCTATCCAAGTCACCCTGCATCCTCTTAGCATCCTCCTCACTGCTAACACTGCCACCCAGCTTCGTGTCATCCGCAAACTTGGAGATGCTGCATTTAATTCCCTCATCCAAGTCATTAATATATATTGTAAACAACTGGGGTCCCAGCACTGAGCCTTGCGGTACCCCACTAGTCACCGCCTGCCATTCTGAAAAGGTCCCGTTTATTCCCACTCTTTGCTTCCTGTCTGCTAACCAATTCTCCACCCACACCAATACCTTACCCCCAATACCGTGTGCTTTAAGTTTGCACACTAATCTCCTATGTGGGACCTTGTCAAAAGCCTTTTGAAAATCCAAATATACCACATCCACTGGTTCTCCCCTATCCACTCTACTAGTTACATCCTCAAAAAATTCTATGAGATTCGTCAGACATGATTTTCCTTTCACAAATCCATGCTGACTTTGTCCGATCATTTCACCGCTTTCCAAATGTGCTGTTATCACATCCTTGATAACTGACTCCAGCAGTTTCCCCACCACCGACGTTAGGCTAACCGGCCTATAATTCCCCGGTTTCTCTCTCCCTCCTTTTTTAAAAAGTGGGGTTACATTAGCCACCCTCCAATCCTCAGGAACTAGTCCAGAATCTAACGAGTTTTGAAAAATTATCACTAATGCATCCACTATTTCTTGGGCCACTTCCTTAAGCACTCTGGGATGCAGACCATCTGGCCCTGGGGATTTATCTGCCTTCAATCCCTTCAATTTACCTAACACCACTTCCCTACTAACATGTATTTCGCTCAGTTCCTCCATCTCACTGGACCCTCTGTCCCTTACTATTTCTGGAAGATTATTTATGTCCTCCTTAGTGAAGACAGAACCAAAGTAATTATTCAATTGGTCTGCCATGTCCTTGCTCCCCATAATCAATTCACCTGTTTCTGTTTGCAGGGGACCTACATTTGTCTTTATCAGTCTTTTCCTTTTTACATATCTATAAAAGCTTTTACAGTCCGTTTTTATGTTCTCTGCCAGTTTTCTCTCATAATCTTTTTTCCCCTTCCTAATTAAGCCCTTTGTCCTCCTCTGCTGAACTCTGAATTTCTCCCAGTCCTCAGGTGAGCCACTTTCTCTGGCTAATTTGTATGCTACTTCTTTGGAATTGATACTATCCCTAATTTCTCTTGTCAGCCACGGGTGCACTACCTTCCTTGATTTATTCTTTTGCCAAACTGGGATGAACAATTGTTGTAGTTCATCCATGCAACCTTTAAATGCCTGCCATTGCATATCCACCGTCAATCCTTGAAGTGTCATTTGCCAGTCTATCTTAGCTAATTCACGTCTCATACCTTCAAAGTTACCCCTCTTTAAGTTCAGAACCTTTGTTTCTGAATTAACTACGTCACTCTCCATATTAATGAAGAATTCCACCATATTATGGTCACTCTTACCCAAGGGGCCTCTCACGACAAGATCGCTAATTAACCCTTCCTCATTGCTCAAAACCCAGTCCAGAATAGCCTGCTCTCTAGTCGGTTCCTCGACATGTTGGTTCAAAAAACCATCCCGCATACATTCCAAGAAATCCTCTTCCTCAGCACCTTTACCAATTTGGTTCACCCAGTCTACATGTAGATTGAAGTCACCCATTATAACTGCTGTTCCTTTATTGCACACATTTCTAATTTCCTGTTTAATACCATCTCCGACCTCACTACTACTGTTAGGTGGCCTGTACACAACTCCCACCAGCGTCTTCTGCCCCTTAGTGTTACGCAGCTCTACCCATATCGATTCCACATCTTCCCGGCTTATGTCCTTCCTTTCTATTGCGTTAATCTCTTTTTTAACCAGCAACGCCACCCCACCTCCCCTTCCTTCGTGTCTATCCCTCCTGAATATTGAATATCCCTGAACGTTGAGCTCCCATCCCTGGTCACCCTGGAGCCATGTCTCTGTGATCCCAACTATATCATAATCATTAATAACAATCTGCACTTTCAATTCATCCACCTTATTACGAATGCTCCTTGCATTGACACATAAAGCCTTCAGGCACTCTTTTACAACTCTCTTAGCCCTTTTTAATGCTTGCCCTGGATTTGTCGGCCTGCCACTTTTACTTTTCCCCTTTGTACTTTTTGCTTCTACGCTCACTTTACACCCCTCTGTCTCTCTGCACTGGTTCCCATCCCTCTGTTGTGAACTAACCTCCTCACACCTAGCCGCTTTAATTTGATTCCCACCCCCCAACCATTCTAGTTTAAAGTCACCTCAGTAGCCCCCGCTAATCTCCCTGCCAGGATATTGGTCCCCCGAGGATTTAAGTGTAACCCGTCCTTTTTGTACAGGTCACACCTGCGCCAAAAGAGGTCCCAATGATCCAAAAACTTGAATCCCTGCCCCCTGCTCCAATCCCTCAGCCACGCATTTATCCTCCACCTCATCGCATTCCTACTCTCACTGTCGCGTGGCACAGGCAGTAATCCCGAGATTACTACCTTTGCGGTCCTTTTTCTCAACTCCCTTCCTAGCTCCCTATATTCTTCTTTCAGGACCTCATCCCTTTTCCTACCTATGTCATTGGTACCTATATGTACCAGGACCTCTGGCTCTTCACCCTCCCACTTCAGGATATCTTGGACACGATCAGAAATATCCCGGACCCTGGCACCAGGGAGGCAAACTACCATCCGAGTCTCTGGGCTGCGTCCACAGAATCGCCTATCTGACCCCCTTACTATCGAGTCCCCTATCACAACTGCCCTCCTCTTCCTTGCCCTACCCTTCTGAGCTACAGGGCCAGACTCTGTGCCGGAGGCAGGGCCACTGTCGCTTCCCCCGGGTAAGCTGTCCCCCCCAACAGTACTCAAACAGGAGTACCTGTTGTTAAGGGGCACAGCCGCCGGGGTACTCCCCATCACCTTCCTTTTCCCCTTCCCCCTCCTAACCGTGACCCACTTGTCTGCCTCCCGTGGCCCCGGCGTGACCACCTGCCTTCCACTCCTCTCTATCACCTCCTCACTCTCCCTGACCAGACGAAGGTCATCGAGCTGCAGCTCCAGTTCCGTAACGCGGTCCCTTAGGAGCTGCATCTCGATGCACTTGGCGCAGATGTAGACGTCCGGGAGGCTTGGAGACTCCAGGGCCTCCCACATCCGACACCGAGAACAGCAAACTGCCCTCACAGTCATAATGCCCCTCTCCTCAAATAGCAACAGAAAATGAATGTCAAACCTTCCTCGCCTCGCCCGCTTCCGCCTAAGCCCGTTGAGCCGAAGCCCTTAAGTCTTCACTCTGCTCCCGGCTCACTCCGCCGCCCGCAAACTACGCTGCCCGCTCTCTGAGGCTATCAGACCTTTTTATGCAATGGACCCGTTCTGAGGGGTCCATGGACCTCAGGTTGGGAACCCCTGGTATAGGTAAGCCTGAATGTGATGTGACCTTAAGGTTTTGAAACAGGTCCCTTAGACAGATGCATTGCTTTTCTTCTACCAGAGTTCTCTGGATTCTGGAAATGTTCCTGTGGATTTGAGAGGAGCAAATATGACCCTATTATTCAGATTCATTTCTCACATGTACATGGAATCATACAGTGAAATGTGTCACTTGCAATAACAACCAACACAACCTAAAGATGTGCTGGATCCTGAAGTGTCGCCACACATTCCGGTGCCTACACAGCATGCTCACAATGCTCACAGAATTTAACAAAACAAGCCCTTTTCCTCCTCCCCACCCACCCACATGGACAAATCTCTCGCTCCAGTACAGGCCTCCAGACTTCAAGCTTCACCACTGGGTTTTAACTTCTGGACTTCTGATCAACCTTTGGGCTCTGATCTTCCATATTGACCCTGGACTACCTGATAATGGGACCCAAATTCCAGGTTCGTACACCGGGTGCACTGACTAACCAGCCCTCTCACCTCATGCCTCCTGCTCACATGGACACAGGTCTCAGGGACCTGGGACAGCCCGACATCCAGAGGTGTTCTTTGTCACCCATCCACGTCACTGGACTTCAAGCACAGAGCAGAGGCCTGACCTCTACCTCCTCCACATCACTGTCCCTGGACCCTAACCTGACCCCGAACTGCTCTCTGTCTCCCAAATCATCCGTACGGACTTAAGAAAGGAGACAGCCAGAAAGCAGGCAACTACCAACCTGTTAGGCTAATGTTGTAGGAAACTGCTGGAACCCATAATGAAGGATATAACAAGAGCCTTGAAACTATTCCTCTTCTCACCCTGTCTCTTGCAAAAACACCATCCCCTTCTCGCAATTCCTCCGTCTCCGCTGCATCTGCTCTCAGGATGAGGCTTTTCATTCCAGGACGAGGGACATGTCTTCTTTTTTTAAAGAAAGGGGCTTCCCTTCCTCCACTATCAACTCTGCTCTTAAACGCATCTCCCCCATTTCACGTACATCTGCTCTCACTCCATCCTCCCGCCACCCCACTAGGAATAGGGTTCCCCTGGTCCTCACCTACCACCCCACCAGCCTCCGGGTCCAACATATTATTCTCTGTAACTTCCGCCACCTCCAACGGGATCCCACCACTAAGCACATCTTTCCCTCCCCCCCTCTCTCTGCATTCCGCAGGGATCGCTCCCTACACAACTCCCTTGTCCATTCGTCCCCCCCATCCCTCCCCACTGATCTCCCTCCTGGCATTTATCCGTGTAAGCGGAACAAGTGCTACACATGCCCTTACACTTCCTCCCTTACCACCATTCAGGGCCCCAAACAGTCCTTCCAGGTGAGGCAACACTTCACCTGTGAGTCGGCTGGGGTGATATACTGCGTCCAGTGCTCCCGATGTGGCCTTTTATATATTGGCGAGACCCGACACAGACTGGGAGACCGCTTTGCTGAACACCTACGCTCCGTCCGCCAGAGAAAGCAGGATCTCCCAGTGGCCACACATTTTAATTCCACATCCCATTCCCATTCTGACATGTCTATCCATGGCCTCCTCTACTGTAAAGATGAAGCTACACTCAGGTTGTAGGAACAGCACCTTATATTCCGTCTGGGTAGCCTCCAACCTGATGGCATGAACATCGACTTCTCTGACTTCCGCTAATGCCCCACCTCCCCCTCGTACTCCATCTGTTACTTATTTTTATACACACATTCTTTCTCTCACTCTCCTTTTTCTCCCTCTGTCCCTCTGAATATGCCCCTTGCCCATCCTCTGGGTCCCCCCCGCCGTCTTTCTTCCCGGACCTCCTGTCCCATGATCCTCTCGTATCCCTTTTGCCCATCACCTGTCCAGCTCTTGGCTCCATCCCTCCCCCCCTGTCTTCTCCTATCATTTTGGATCTCCCCCTCCCCCTCCAACTTTCAAATCCCTTACTCACTCTTCCTTCAGTTAGTCCTGATGAAGGGTCTCGGCCTGAAACGTCGACTGCACCTCTTCCTAGAGATGCTGCCTGGCCTGCTGCGTTCACCAGCAACTTTGATGTGTGTTCCTTGAAACAGATAATAGGATTGAGCAGAGACAACATGGATTTGACTAATCTCATGAATTTCTTTGAAGATGTAACCACTAGAATAATTAAGAGGGAAACCAATGATCCTGGTATATTTGGGCTTTTCAGAAAATTTTCAATGACATCCTAAACAGGGTGTTGGTCAATGAGATTAGAGCATTATATATGGCATTGGATTTTGTATACAGAGGTGGATTGATAATTGGTTTCTGGAAGAAGGCTAAAATATCATAAGAATATAAGATACAGGAGCAGGAGTAGGCCATTCAGCCCACTGAGTCTGCTATCCCATCCCATCATGGCTGATCTATTATCCCTCTCAATCCCATTCTTCCGCCTTCTCCCCATCACCTTTGATGCCCTTACCAATCAAGAAGAAAACAACCTCCACTTTAAATATATCCAATGACTTGCCCTCCACAGCAGTCTGTGGCAATTCAGTCCGTAGATTCACCACCCTCTGGCTAAAGAAATTTCACTTGTTCTAAAGGGACGTCACTCTATTCTGAGGTTGTGCCCTCTGGGCTTAGACTCCCCTACTATAGGGAACATTCTCTCCACATCCGCTCTATCTAGGTCTGTCTATATTCGATAGGTTTCAATAAGATCCCCACCCCTCATTATTCTAAACTCCAGCAACTATAGGCCTAGAGACACCATACACTAACCTTTTCATTCACAGGATCATTGTTGTGAAACTTCTCTGGATCCTCTCCAATGTCAGCACATCCTTTCTTAGATAAAGGACTCAAAACTGCTCCCAATAATCCAAGCGGAGGGCTCACCAGTGCCTTATGTAACATTCAGTTATATTGGCTCCTATATGTCTAGGGGGAATCCCACCCAGCACCTGCCTCAACGCTTCCCACGGAGTCGGTTGCCGCCCAAATCAATCCCAAACATCAATCATCAGCCAGCACACCCAGTACGTTTTACCAAGTACACTTTATAGATATTACTAATTCTATGACATTAATATAAATTCAATACAGAAAAGGAAGTAATGAAAAAAAGGTGCCAAGACTTATCAAACTCCAAGTTCTTCGCGCGCAACCGTTGGAGCTCAATCAATTCCTGACGACCACCCGGACCCTGTCGACTCACGGCTCGAGACCACCCGGGGTGATCGACCGGAGCCTTTCGCACATCCGCCGTCCTCCCCGTCTCTCCTCCGACTCCCCGTCTCTCCACCGTCCTCCCCGTTTCTCCTCCGACTCCCCGTCTCTCCACCGTCCTCCCCGTTTCTCCTCCGACTCCCCATCTCTCCTTCGACTCCTCGTCTCTCCACTGACTCCCCGTCTCTCCTCCGACTCCCCGTTTCTCCTCCGACTCCCCGTCTCTCCACCGTCCTCCCCGTCTCTCCTACTCTCCTCCGACTCCCCATCAAAAACCCCGTCCACCGTCCTCCCCGTCTCTCCTCCGACTCCCCGTCTCTCCGCCGTACTCCCCGTCTCTCTTCTGACTCCCCGCCAAAACCCCGTCCACCGTCCTCCCCGTCTCACCTCCGACTCCCTGTCTCTCCACTGACTCTCCGTCTCTCCGCCGTCCTCCCCGTCTCTCCTCCGACTCCCCATCTCTCCTCCGACTTCCCGTCTCTCCGTCGTCCTCCCCGTCTCTCCTCCGACTCCCCATCTCTCCTCTGACTCCTCGTCTCTCCTCCGACTCCCCGTCTCTCCGTTGTCCTCCCCGTCTCTCCTCTGACTCCCTGTCTCTCCCCTGACTCCCCCCAAAACCCCGTTCCCAGTCGTATGATACAGCATTATTATCCGAAAACAAAACGATACATGGACACCCACTGGCTAATAGCACCCTGCTGTCTGTATTAACCCAAGCAAATGTCCAGCTAGAGACTCTCTCAGCATTTAACATAACAAGAAGCATTCCCCAGTATAACATAACAAAGAAGCCATTTAAAATTTAACATACAAAAAGAAAGACCCCGTACATTTATAAAGCTAAGAATTCCACCCTTGCATTTATATTATAGTCCTCATGAAATGAATGCTAACATAGCATTTGCCTTTCTTAACCTGTAAGTTAAAAGTGGGAATTAAGAGATCTAGGTATCATGATTGTGTAGCCAAGTTTCCATCGAACTCAATATATAAGTTTGCTGATGACACCACAATTATAGGCCGTATCTCGGGTAATGATGAGTTTGAGTACAGAGAGGAAATTAAGAACCTGGTGGCATGGTGCGAAGACAATAACCTATCCCTCAACGTCAGCAAGACAAAGTAATTGGTTGTTGACCTCAGAAGGAGTAGCGGACCGCACGACCCAATTTACATTGGTGGTGCGCAAGTGGAACAGGTCAAAAGCTTTAAGTTTCTCGGGGTCAATATCACAAATGACCTGACTTGGTCCAACCAAGCAGAGTTCACTGCCAAGAAGGCCCACCAGCGCCTTTACTTCCTGAGAAAACTAAAGGAATTTGGCCTGTCCCCTAAAACCCTCACTAATTTTTATAGATGCACCGTAGAAAGCATTCTTCTCGGGTGCATCACAACCTGGTATGGAAGTTGTCCTGTCCAAGACTAAAAGAAGCTGCAGAAGATCATGAACACGGCGCAGCACATCACACGAACCAATCTTCCGTCCTTGGACTCACTTTACACCACACGCTGTCAGAGCAGTGCTGCCAGGATAATCAAGGATGCAACCCATCCAGCCAACACATTTTTCATCCCTCTTCCCTCCGGGAGAAGGCTCAGGAGCTTGAAGACTCGTACTGCCAGATTTGGGAACAGCTTCTTTCCAACTGTGATAAGACTGCTGAACGGATCCTGACCCGGATCTGGGCTGTACCCTCCAAATATCCAGACCTGCCTCTCGGTTTTTTTGCACTACCTTACTTTCCCTTTTCTATTTTCTATTTATGATTTATAATTTAAATTTTTACTGTATTTACTATCGATTTGTACTCCAGGGAGCGCAAAGCGCAGAATCAAATATCGCTGTGATGATTGTACGTTCTGGTATCAATTGTTTGGCGACAATAAAGTATAAAGTATCAAGTTACTGAATAAAATATTGGGATTCAAGAAGAGTATAAAGTACTGGAGTTCAGTGTTTACAAAGCACAATGGTTGTCTGTTGTGTCTAACAATGACAAGCAACCTCTGCAGGAGAATTTTTAAAGTGGAAAAGCCATTGAGCTGAGGCAGTTCCACTCTCTTGACCTCAGAAGTCAAAGTCCAGTAGTACGCAAAAGTATCACAAACTGTCTTTGGTTGCAGAGGACGACCATGACGTCTTCTGTGCCTTATCATGCCCTTTGCTCTCCACGGAGCGTTTCAGTGCCACCTTCCTGGCCATTGGATCTCACTGTAGATCTCATCCACCCATTTTGCTGGAGCTGATATCACATGCTGGTATGAGGCCCCCAGCTACTCTCATCTGGTTTAGCCTGCCTGTCAAAGCAGTGTACTGGGGTGTGGTCGCTGTCACATGCAATACAGCTGATTGGAGCCACCGGCGACAGGTGGGAACCAAAGGTGAGTGAGCAGCCCCAGAATGGACATGAGTCTGGCAAGTGAGGCAGAATACACTAACTGCGAATAAGTATATTAATCACTTATTTACAAACAGTAAAAATTCAACCAAACATTCAGGTTGCCCAAGTTACAGAAACTACAAAGCTGAATATTCAGCAGACATACATTCAACAAACATACTTAGTTAAAAGCACGCGCAGAACATACCTTCCCAATGGTCCTGTGCATCACTTGCCTTAAACTAAGGAAGAGACAGCAAGTCCCTTCCACGTGCTATTTTATACCCGGGATATTTGGAACTGGACACCAGCTGGCTAACCAATGGAAAAGCAGCTGCAGTTTCTAAACTAACCAATCAGGATAAACCAACTTTTGATGGCAGGACACATGACACTCTGCCCCTTGAAAGTTGTGAAAGTGATGATGCAGCCCTCAGACTAGTATGACCCTCGTGAATTCCCAGCTAAGCTACATATACAACACAATTACTGTAAACCAAATAATCACCTCCCAGTATTCTACAGTAGTCCACCAGCCCCACGCCAGAGTAAGCTGGCCCCCCACTTGATCTGATACACTGATTCTCAGGTATGATCAACCAGGTGAGTGATGTTACCTGACCCATCAGGAACGTAGGTAATCTAAGGTAATCAAAGTGAGTTCCCGGGACAGTATGGCTGCACCTTCCTTTGTAATAGCCCTCTTAACAACCAGCAGGGGTCAAGAGCACTGGGGTGCCATACACACAGCACCACATATCAACCACACCACCCTGTGGGAACCACAGGTAGGCCTAGGAACTGTATATCCAGTAAATGCCATTCAGTGTCCACCAAATGCCCACCTTTGCAACACCATTTAGCATAGACACAGCCATCCCAGGACACTGTTCCTGCTCACACTTGTCACCTACATTACACCTTGTACCTGTCTCAACATACCACCTACACCAACACACTGTCAGGTGGCGAAATCACTTCAAGAGTCAGTACCTTCCAATCAAACAAGTGGTACATAGGGAAATACCAGCTCTTAAAGTACTTACTCCACAGGGACTCCCCCAAAAACAGAATGCCAAAACCCGAGAAGCCAGATAATTTCCCCCAACAGTCTCTTTCTTTATCATAGGGACCAATATCAGTGACATCACTTCCACAATGTAGTAAGGAGTCCTCGTATAAATTCAGCAATCTGACCTGCTGATCTAGTGTGCAAATTTAAACACCACCCCCAGGAATGCATCACAGGATCTCTCACCACAAAGCAGCATCCACCACGTTGCCATTTTGTAATGCAGGGAGGTACAAATGCACTTGGCTCCTGATTAGTTATTGAATACTTAGAAATCACAAGACAACTGAACGACTAGAATTGCTCCCCAAATGTTTATGTTCCCCTGAAATGTGGGCATCTAATATCACGAATAGAGTTGCCTAAATATTTACCCCATCAACTCAAATTTCATATGGCCAGTGTGAAATATGAGTCACCCCTCAAAACAATTGCATAGGAAAACAAGTAAAACAGAACAACGTAACAAATTAAGACATGATAAACATGTAACAGCTTTTTAAAAAACAAGAGATAAATTAACTGATTGAAAAAACACAAGTAATAGATTAGAATAAACATTGACAATGAACTGGACTGGTCAAAGAACACTGAGGCTGTCTGCAAGAAAGGTCAGAGCCGTCTCTATTTCCTGAGGAGACTGAGGTCCTTTAACATCTGCCGGATGATGCTGAGGATGTTCTATGAGTCTGTGGTGGCCAGTGCTATCATGTTTGCTGTTATGTGCTGGGGCAGCAGGCTGAGGGTAGCAGACACCAACAGAATCAACTTATTCGTAAGGCCAGTGATGTTGTGGGGATGGAACTGGACTCTCTCACGGTGGTGTCTGAAAAGAGGATGCTGTCCAAGTTGCATGCCATCTTGGACAATGTCTCCCATCCACTACATAATGTACTGGTTGGGCACAGGAGTACATTCAGCCAGAAACTCATTCCTCCGAGATGCAGCACAGAGCGTCATAGGAAATCATTCCTGCCTTTGGCCATCAAACTTTACAACTCTTCCCTTGGAGGGTCAGACACCCTGAGCTGATAGGCCAGTTCTGGACTTATTTCATAATTTACTGGCATAATTTATATATTACTATTTAACTATTTATGGCTCTATTACTATTTCTATTACTATTTATTATTTATGGTGCAACTGTAACAAAAACCAATTTCCCCCGGGATCAATAAAGTATGACTATGACTATGAGAACACAAAACACAAAACGCAGGCTGTACTCCTCTTCCTTAAAGCTTCATATGGAACTGCAAAAACCTAAAGCAGACAGTCAATTTCTCGTAGAGAAATAGCACACTTATCAGAGAACAGTTGAGAAGGAGAAAGCAACTGGGCTGGGCCCAACAGACCCAACACATTCGCAGTCTCTTAAAGGCAAAGTACACACACACACACACAAGCAAACTGACGCGGGTGGCCACGCCTCACATATTTCTCCGCATTCAAATTATTCACACTATTTACAGGAAAAAGGGATGGCAGGTCAAATGATCCCTTCCCTACAACAATGATGCACAAATATACTAGCCACCGTCTGATTCCCACTGCTGCCAAACGTTAGCCTCTGCAGGGAATCCTGAATGGAAAGCAAGGAATCTGGCTGAGGACAAAAAGAACCCTTATTGGAAGAGGGCTTGAAGAATGACCCTTCCCTCTCAACAGTCTCCCTTTCTTGCTTCCCCGTACAGTACTTCCTCCACATTACATATAGGGTGGGGTGGGAACTCTATTTACCTGCTCCTCTGGGATTCCTGCATTGAGCAACACTAAAAAGGTTTCTTTATGGGTGTGGTAAACCATATATATATATGTTGTAACTGGGTTAACTGTCTGGACACGCCTCTCTGCTGACTGCTCCTGTGGCTCCTCCCACAGACCCTTGAATAAAGGTGATTTCGCCTTGCCCCTCCTCCTCAGTCCGGGGGCAGACACTCACTGTGGAGGTCGTGGAGGTCGTGTTGTACAGCGAATAAAAGCCATTCAGTATTTTACCAAATCTCAGTCTTTTGGAGTTATTGAAGGTGCTTCAATGGGACATGCAGGATCCCCCACTTCCTGTCTGCTTATTTAACTTCCATACCTGGCTACGTACACCCTCGTCTACATACTCTAAACCAACCTTTCTCAACCTTTTTGACCTTAAGGAACCCTTGAAATAATTTTCAGATCTCAGAGGACCTCTGCATAAAAATTATTATATCTACAGCTTAGAGTATGTTAGCAGGATCAGTTAAGTTGTAGATAAAATAATCCAAAAATAATTGTCCATGCTCTTTTGAGTAGAGAATGAATTTCACTTACCTTTCTTGAAATCAATCTTTTTTTTCCCTTTCATAAATATTAAAAACTCATAAGACAAACATAATAAATTTCACAATTCTGGGTTGAACTTGAGAAAAGCACTGCTTGCCTTAAAG
Source organism: Mobula hypostoma (assembly GCF_963921235.1). Taxonomy (NCBI): domain Eukaryota; kingdom Metazoa; phylum Chordata; class Chondrichthyes; order Myliobatiformes; family Myliobatidae; genus Mobula; species Mobula hypostoma. The sequence goes on along the minus strand of NC_086120.1, from coordinate 43,464,807 downwards.
AAAGGAAGAGGCCACAAGCCCTTTCCACATACTATTTTACACCTGGGATATTTGAAACTGGACACCAGGCAACTAACCAATGGGAAAAGCAGCTAGTTTCTAAATGAACCCATCATGACTTTGACTTTCAACAGACAGAGTAAACCACACCCCAACAGAACACAAGCCCCTTCACCAGAGGTGCTACCTCTGTCTGGTCACCACATACACCTCTGTGTTTGCAATAAACTGTGTTAACTACTTTGCACAGTACTAAGTTCCAACTGAGTTAACGTAATAAAGTATTAGCTAAGCTTAAATGTATGTCCAAATTCAAAGATCTCCTCAGGATCCCAATAATGTTTTAGGTAACACCAGGTATTAATTATCTTGATTTGCTAGCTAGCACTAATCTTGTGCATTTCTCAGAAAACATTTACCATGTTGCACATCGAAATCCGCAATGATTTTACTGGGAGATTAACCTCACTGCAAAACTTTGGCAAGATATGGGGACTTTCTCAGCCAAAGCTGTTGGCTTGATGGTTATCAATTTGTAATATTGTACTCTGTGTGAGATGAATTAATAGTGTATGATGAAAACATAATTGTGCATTATGAGAAACTCTAACCACATTTTTCATGTTTTGCTAACAATGATACCAACCATGACAAATTCCAAAAGAATTTCAGTTTCTGAATTTATTAGGCATTAAATATACAAGTATTTGTTATTAGTCGAGGGCGAGAGTAGATCCTGTGTATTTTAAAGTTCCTCCAAGAGGATCGCAATCTTATTGTGTGTTGAGCTAAATTGGGTGGAGTCAGGGCTTTATGCTTTGGCTCTGGTTAGGGTCATCCATGCCAAACAGGTCAAAGGGTAGAGGCCAGATTAAGAGTGGTCCACTGGTCCTCCAGGTGTGGGGGTTCAGCTCAGAGTTAACAACCCTGACTGGTAAAACAAAAGTGTTATGTAAGCAGCGATGAAGAATTCTTCTACATCTGAGTGTGAGGGTATTCCTAAGTTTCCACCTGGGACTTGTGTATCTGACAGTAGTGAAAACGGAAAGGAAGCTACTGACATGCTGAAGGAAGCCATGAACACTACCAGAGATGAAGGACCTTCATTGCTGCCCATAATGCCAGCAACGTTTTGGGAAGTTAGTCAGTCAGTATTTTAAAGTAGAAAGGTGTGAACAGGGGAGGTCAAATAGGATTCAGGATGTAGATAAGCGGCTTACTAACCTGTAGTGGGTAAGAATGTAGAACAATACAACCCAACAAAGAACTAATAAATTAGCATGTTCTGTAATGATCTCCCCATCTTCCACATCAGGAATAAAAGAATATCAAGAATGCCAATGGACTACTGGCCTTTTATATCCCTTTTTTTATATCCCTCATATCCCTTTTGCTAATCAACTGTCCAGCTCTTGGCTCCATTCCTCCCCCTCCTGTCTTCTCCTATCATTTCGGATCTCCCCCTCCCCCTCCCACTTTCAAATCTCTTACTACCTCTTCTTTCAGTTAGTCCTGACGAAGGGTCTCGGCCCAAAACGTCGACTGTACCTCTTCCTAGAGATGCTGCCTGGCCTGCTGCGTTCACCAGCAACTGTTATGTGTGTTGCTTGAAATTCCAGCATCTGCAGATTTCCTCGTGTTGGCCTTTTATATATGGAAGGTTAGAACACAACAGGAAATTTTTCTAAACTTTACAAAGCTTTTGTTAGATCACAACTATTTTACTTTGTATACTTCTGTGCAGCACACTCTGAGCAGAATAAATTGGTTTTGGAAGAGGTATAACAGAGATTATACAAATATTTGAGAAGATATTGCATGAAGCAAGCTTTTATTCTTTGGAATTTAAAGTTCAGGAGTGATTTAATGAAGGTTATTGGGATTTTGAAAGGAACTGATAAAGTTGATAGAGATGACTCTCTGCTGTGGAGGAGTCTAGGACAAAGGGATGTGATTATCGAAGAGATGTGGGGAAAAGTTGTAGAAATGGGGAATTATCTTTCATAGTAAGCATTAAGAAATAACTCTGTTAATGAGCTGAATTGTGTTAGACTTGGCTGGAGGCTTCAAAGACAACATTTGATATTCACAAACGAGAAAATATGCAGTAGTTGATTTGACATTCACCCTCCATTTACAGTTTTATACCCAATTTAGCAAATTGAGAACCTGTTCCATTATGTATATCTACAGAGTGGCCATTCCCCAGTACGTCTGAGTCATTGCTCAAATGCTTTTGCTTTTCACTTGGTTCATTCAAAGATCAACTTTATTTGCCATATATATTTACATGTATTAGGAACTTGATGTGGTGTATTGGTCAGAGAGCAACATGCAATAAAAAACAACGTTAAACAATTATAAAGAAAAAAGAAATATATACAAAATAAAGTTAGAGCTTGAAGTATGAATATAGAATAAAATGTGCATAAAATGTAAATACCGGAATGTATTTACAACGTAAACAGAATAATAAAAAGTGGTTTAAAGTGTCTACAGGGAAGTGCAGTGACGGGCTGATCAAGAATAGTTGGTCAGATAACTGTCTAGAAGAAGAAACTTTTAAGATGGCATGGAGTTTTTGTCTTAATTTAGTTCTGTTTTAATGGGCTTATACCACTTTCCAGAAGGGAGCTTTTGGAAAAGGCAATTTGCAGGGTTGGTAGTGATTTTTCCTATCCACTTTGACAGGTAAAATTCGAATTTTATCACGCAAACAACAGGAATTCTGCAGATGCAACTCTGTTCTCAAACGCATCTCCCCCATTTCACATACATCTGCTCTCACGCCATCCTCCTGCCACCCTACTAGGAATAGGGTTCCCCTTGTCCTCACCTACCACCCCACCAGCCTTCAGGTCCAACGTATTATTCTCTGTAACTTCCGCCACCTCCAACGGGATCTCACCACTAAGCACACCTTTCCGTCCCCCCCCCCGCTTTCCGCAGGGATCGCTCCCTACGCGACTCCGTTGTCCATTCGTCCCCCTCATCCCTCCCCACTGATCTCCCTCCTGGCACTTATCCTTGTAAGCGGAACAAGTGCTACACATGCCCTTACACTTCCTCTCTCACCATCATTCAGGGCCCCAGACAGTCCTTCCAGGTGAGGCATCACTTCACCTGTGAGTCGACTGGGGTGATATACTGCGTCCGGTGCTCCCGATGTGGCCTTCTATATATTGGCGAGACCTGACGCAGACTGGGAGACCGCTTTGCTGAACACCTACGCTCTGTCCACCAGAGAAAGCAGGATCTCCCAGTGGCCACACATTTTAATTCCACATCCCAGTCCCATTCTGACATGTCTATCCACGGCCTCCTCTACTGTAAAGATGAAGCCACACTCAGATTGGAGGAACAAGACCTTATATTCCGTCTGGGTAGCCTCCAACCTGATGGCATGAATATCGACTTCTCTAACTTCTGCTAATGCCCCACCTCCCCCTCGTACCCCATCCGTTATTTATTTTTATACACACATTCTTTCTCTAACTCTCCTTTTTCTCCCTCTGTCCCTCTGACTATACCCCTTGCCCATTCTCTGGGTTCCCCCCCACCCCAGTCCCTTGTCTTTCTCCCTGGGCCTCCTGTCCCATGATCCTCTCATATTCCTTTTGCCAATTACCTGTCCAGCTCTTGGCTCCATCCCTCCCCCTCCTGTCTTCTCCTATCATTTTGGATCTCCCTCTCCCCCTCCCACTTTCAAATCCCTTACTCACTCTTCCTTCAGTTAGTCCTGTCGAAGGGTCTCGGCCTGAAACATCGACTGTACCTCTTCCTACAGATGCTGCCTGGCCTGCTGCGTTCACCAGCAACTTTATCAGTTCTCTTTGGTGTTACAATCAATCAGTTCTCCTATTTCAGTCAGATTTTGTTTCTACGTACTTCTAACCACTTCTATTCCTTCTGCAATTTTTGTTCTCTGAAAAGTTAAATTTAAGACCGTAACTTATATTTTACCTTTTCTCCTGTCTTCTGCAACCAACCTTGGACTGATATTCCAGAACAGGTGTTGGGGTTTGCCGTGCTCATTGATGGATGCAATCTTTGGCGAGTTTCCGTTTGCTAATACAACTGAGAGGATGTGCAGGCTAATGTATTTGCTCCTGGAATTGACCATCGCAGAGATAAACTCACTTGCAGCAGTGGAAAGGCTACATCGCTTTTAGAATAAAGGTTTTGAAATGCTTATCACTGGAACATTCTACATTTCCTGTCATGGTCATCGAGTTACACAGCACAAAAACAGGCTCCGTGGCCCTTCTTATACATGCTGAGCAGGATACCCCAATGAGCTGGTCGTATTTGCTTGTGTTTGGTCTGTATCTATACAAACCTTTCCAATGTATGTACCCATCCTAATGTCTTTTAAATGTTGTAACTGTACCCATTTTTACTTATGTGGTTGATACCCAGAGATCGACGAAGTACAGGGGTCAACGCTGGAGGTTGAAGTTCAGGGATCGGCAAGCCTGGACGTCGAAGAACGAAGCTGGCAGTCCCAGGGTTGAGGCGCGAAGGTTGCAGCCCCCTGGGTTGGCAGTGGTTAGAGATCTGCGAGTCTGCCGGGGACTGGAGGTTGGAGGCCCAGTGTCTGCGAGACAGAGGGTCAGGGGCCAAGGATTGGTGGTTGGAGGCCCAGTGAGGGCCTGTCCTGAGGCTGGAGGTCTGTCTGTGTGTATGAGATGGAGGGTGGGTGGGAGAGAGGGAAAGGGGCTTGTTGTGCTGTTGTTGTGCTGTTATAGCTGCTTGTGTAGTTCTGTGTGCATGGTGTGCTGGTGCCAGGAAGTGGGACACCACTTGCAACCCCAGCGCATGTTTAGCTATACTTTTTTTCCCCTTCCCCTCCCCTCTTTCTTGATTCCCCATTCAGGCCTTTTACCTCTTCTACCCTGCCTGTTACTTCCCCCGAGTCCCCTCCTCCTTCCCTGGCTTGCTTCCATGGACCGCTCTCCTTTCCTCTCCACCTGGCTTCACTCATCGCCTTCCAGCTTGTCCTCTTTCCCCTCGCCCACCTCTTTATTCTGGCATCTCCCCCCTTTCATCTCAGTCCTGATGAAGATTCTCAGCCCTAAATGTTGACTGTTTATTCATTTCCCTCGATACTGCCTGACCTGCTGAGTCCCTCCAGCATTTTGTGTGTGTTGCTCTGGATTTCCAGCATCTGCAGACTTTCTCCTGTTTATATTGTATTGGTTGTTAATGCAAAGGACACATTTCATTGTATGTTTTGATATAGATGTGAAAAATAAATGAATCTGAATCTTGCAGCTCATTCCATAAACCCACCACCCTCCATGTTGTTGGAAACAACTGTTATTTAAAAAAAAAATCCTTTTTATAAGTTTTGTACCTTTCAACAAACTCATGTATTTTTCACACCCACTGGCAGAAGGCAGTAGTACAGCTAAACTAGCGGTTTATCACTTTTCTCATTTTTCATTGACCGAGTATTAGCACATTACACATTATGTAACACACATAAAAGTTGCTGGTGAACGCAGCAGGCCAGGCAGCATCTCTAGGAAGAGGTACAGTTGACGTCTTGGGCCGAGACCCTTCGTCAGGACTAACTGAAGGAAGAGTGAGTAAGGGATTTGAAAGTGGGAGGGGAGGGGGGAGATCCAAAATGATAGGAGAAGACAGGAGGGGGAGGGATGGAGCCAAGAGCTGGACAGGTGATAGGCAAAAGGGGATACGAGAGGATCATGGGACAGGAGGTCCGGGGAGAAAGAAAGGGGGGGGGAAGCCCAGAGGATGGGCAAGGGGTATAGTCAGAGGGACAGAGGGAGAAAAGGGAGAGAGAAAAAAAATATAATAATAAACTATAAATAAATAACGGATGGGGTACGAGGGGGAGGTGGGGCATTAACGGAAGTTAGAGAAGTTTAATGTTCATGCCATCAGGTTGGAGGCTACCCAGATGGAATATAAGGTGTTGTTCCTCCAACATGAGTGTGGCTTCATCTTGACAGTAGAGGAGGCTGTGGATAGACATGTCAGAATGGGAATGGGATGTGGAATTAAAATGTGTGGCCACTGGGAGATCCTGCTTTCTCTGGTGGACAGAGCGTAGGTGTTCAGCAAAGCGGTCTCCCAGTCTGTGTCGGGTCTCGCCAATATATAAAAGGCCACATCGGGAGCACTGGACGCAGTATATCACCCCAGCCGACTCACAGGTGAAGTGTCGCCTCACCTGGAAGGACTGTCTGGGGCCCTGAATGGTGGTGAGGGAGGAAGTGTAAGGGCATGTGTAGCACTTGTTCCGCTTACAAGGATAAGTGCCGGGAGGGAGATCAGTGGGGAGGGATGGGGGGGGGATGAATGGACAAGGGAGTCGCATAGGGAGCGATCCCTGCGGAAAGCAGAGAGAGTGGGGGAGGAAGAGATGTACTTAGTTGTGGGATCCCATTGGAGGTGGCAGAAGTTATGGAGAATAATATGTTGGACCCGGAGGCTGATGGGGTGGTAAGTGAGGACAAGGGGAACCCTATTCCTGGTGGGGTGGCAGGAGGATGGAGTGAAAACAGATGTGCGTGAAATGGGGGCGATGCGTTTGAGAGCAGAGTTGATGGTGGAGGAAAGGAAACCCCTTTCTTTAAAAAAGGAGGACATCTCCCTCGTCCTGGAATGAAAAGCTTCATCCTGAGAGCAGATGCAGCGGAGATAGAGGAATTGCAAGAAGGGGATGGCATTTTTGCAAGAGACAGGGTGAGAAGAGGAATAGTCCAGGTAGCTGTGGGAGTCCGTAGGCTTATAGTAGACATCAGTGGATAAGCTGTCTCCAGAGAAAGAGACAGAAAGATCAAGAAAGGGGAGGGAGGTGTCCAAAATGGACCTGGTAAACTTGAGAGCAGGGTGAAAGTTGGAGCCAAAGTTAATGAAGTTAATGAGCTCAGCATGCGTGCAGGAAGCAGCGCCAACGCAGTTGTCGATGTAGTGAAGGAAAAGTGGGGGACGGATACCAGTATAGGCTTGAAACATGGACTGTTCCACAAAGCCAACAAAAAGGCAGACATAGCTGGGACCCATACAGGTGCCCATGGCTACACCTTTAGTTTGGAGGAAGTGGGAGGAGCCAAAGGAGAAATTATTAAGAGTAAGGACCAATGTTCCCTCTAATTTTTAGTAGTCAGTGTGCACAAAAATCTTATGTTGTGCAATTTTTTTTCCTGTGACAAAAGTATGTGCGACCTGAATGCACACATGGCACAGTTATGTAGGTTTACAAAATATTTGACATAAAACTGCACAGAGTAACAACAAAATAACATTAATGTGTTGAACTGAATGTGAAGAGTTATTCATTTTAACAGCTAACAACACACTGTCAATAAGAACTTTGATCTCCTCTGGGTTTGATCATTTTCACTCTTGCTCATCTGCAGTCAACCATACATGCATAGCACTCCTGTAATGGGTAATGATGGGTTCTGTTGCCTGAGCTTTTGTACACCATCCAAATGCAATTTACTTGCCAAATGATGCTTCAAAAAGTCAAGTTTCTAAATATCATCCCACTTCCTTCCACTAGCAAATTCTCCAGCAACTTTCGCATCACGTCAATACAAGCAGATAACTCCAGTTTCCGAATCGTACATAAATATTTTTCGTAGCTGAACCTTCATGACCTCATGAGCTTTCAGTGTAGCAGTTTCTACTATTTTGTTAAGCCATTCAACTTTAAACAAATTTGCAGTTCTTTTGCACTTCATGCCCTTCGCTTCTTTTGAATTCGACATAGTGAATCAATATTTTTTCAATAAAAACTTAGTAAGCTATCTACAGGATTTGAAACAGATCTCTGTAAACTTTACGATATGAACACTGTCTGCCAAACATGGCTGCCACCATGATGTAGCTGTACAAACTGGAATAGGAAAGGTGAGGTGACGTAAATTAGTGATGTGCATTGTGGTATTTGAAAAACCGACTAACTAGTTAACAGAAACATTTAGCTAAAAGATTATTTTCAATAAGTATAATTATTAATTTTTACATTATTTTAGGTAACTAACCTTTTGTGCGCACATTAATTTCCTTTGTGTGCTGGTTGAAAAACATGTGTGCACGCGCACAGTTTAGAGGGAACATAGGTAAGGACTAATTCCGCTAGACGGAGCAGAGTGGTGGTAGAGGGGAACTGGTTGGGTCTGGAATCCAAAAAGAAGCGGAGAGCTTTGAGACCTTCCTGGTGGGGGATGGAGGTATATAGGGACTGAACGTCTATGGTGAAAATAAAGCAGTGGGGGCCAGAGAACTTAAAATCATTGAAAAGATTCAGAGCATGAGAAGTGTCACAAACATAGGTATGCAGGTATGTCGAGGTATGCAGAAATGAGTTTGGTGGGGCAGGAGCAAGCTGAGACAATGAGTCTACCTGGACAGGCAGGTTTGTGGATCTTGGGTAGGAGGTAGAAACGGGAAGCGCGAGGTGTGGGATCTATAAGGTTGGTAGCAGTGGATGGGAGATCCCCTGAGTGGATAAAGTCGGTGATGGTGTGGGAGACAATGGCCTGATGCTCCTTAGTGGGGTCACGATCGAGTGGTAAATCGAGGAGGTATCCGCGTGTTGTTGCTGTGCCTCGGCAAGGTAGGGGTCAGTACGCCAGACTACAACAGCACCCCCCTTATCAGCGGGTTTTATAGTAAGGTTAGGATTAGTGCGGAGGGAGTGGAGAAAATTAACTAAGTTATTCCTATCTAAGGAATGCCTTTTCTTATCTATAAAAGTGATAGATTCTTCAGAGGCATTATCTTGGCTCCTTTATTCCTTCTATATTCACATTTGCTCTACCTTTCAGTGTAGCTTCTCAGCTTTTTATTTAGCTTGCTTAGTATCTGTATGTTTGTTTGTACTCTAAAATAAACTGAAACCTTGGAAACAAGACTATCCGTCATTTCTGGCTCCTGGAAGAACCCTAACGATCAGAAAATAAACAGAGATCCAACAGTGTGAAAATCTTTCCCCTCTCACATTAAACCTCGGCCTCGCTCATTTTAGAGTCCCTTGCCCTGGTGAAAATCTGCAGCCGTTCACTTTTTCTATGGTCTTCATGATTTTATTTACCTCCATGAATCTCCTGTGCTGCAGGGAAAACAGGTCCAGCCTGTCCAGTCTCTCCTTATGACTCAAAGCTTCAATTCTGGGTAACATCCTTGTGAATCTTTTCCACCCTCTTTCCAGCTTAACCCACGGAAAACAGTTTAAGCCAAAATATGGAACACTGACATCAAACACTACTCAAGAGCTTTTAACGCAGGAACACAAGTGGCGGCATGGTAACGCCGTATTAGCACGATGCTCTACGGTACCAGCGATTCGGGTTCAGTTCCTGCTGCTGATGTGAGGAGTTTGTACGTTCTCCCTGTGGGTTTCTTCTGGGTGTTCCAGTTTCCTCTCACAGTCCAAAGTTTGAGTACAGAGAGGAAATTAAGAACATGGTGGCATGGTGCGAAGACAATAATCTATCCCTCAACGTCAGCAAGACGAAGGAATTGGTTGTTGACTTCAGAAGGAGTAGTGGACTGCACGACCCAATTTACATTGGTGGTGTGCAAGTGGAACAGGTCAAAAGCTTTAAGTTCCTTGGGGTCAATATCGCAAATGACCTGACTTGGTCCAACCAAGCAGAGTCCACTGCCAAGAAGGCCCACCAGTGCCTTTACTTCCTGAGAAAACTAAAGAAATTTGGCCTGTCCCCTAAAACACTCACTAATTTTTATAGATGCATCGTAGAAAGCATTCTTCTCGGGTGCATCACAACCTGGTATGGAAGTTGTCCTGTCCAAGACCGGAAGAAGCTGCAGAAGATCGTGAACATGGCGCAGCACATCACACGAACCAATCTTCCGTCCTTGGACTCACTTTACACCGCACGCTGTCGGAGCAGTGCTGCCAGGATAATCAAGGACACGACCCACCCAGCCAACACACTTTTCGTCCCTCTTCCCTCCGGGAGAAGGCTCAGGAGTTTGAAGACTCGTACGGCCAGATTGGGAACAGCTTCTTTCCAATTGTGATAAGACTGCTGAACGGATCCTGACCCGGATCTGGGCCGTACCCTCCAAATATCCGGACCTGCCTCTCGGTTTTTTTTGCACTACCTTACTTTCCATTTTTCTATTTTCCATTTATGATTTATAATTTAAATTTTTAATATTTACCAATTTTTACTATTTTTAATATTTAATATTTGTAATCCAGGGAGCGGGAAGCGCAGAATCAAATATCGCTGTGATGATTGTACGTTCTAGTATCAATTGTTTGGCCACAATAAAGTATAAAGTGTGAAGACGTACCAGTTGTTTGGTTAATTAATCATTGTGAATTGTCCTGTGATTAGGCGAGGGTTAAGTCAGAGGTCGTTGGGTGGTGCAGCTCGAACAGCTGATAGAGCTTATTCTGCACTGTATCTCAATGAATAAATAACAAGTGACTATTTGGCTCCTCCAGCCTATCTTAAGATTCATCCAAAGCATGGTGGGTCATCTCCTTCCCCCACTTATGATCTGTGTATTCTGTTATCGGGCAGTTTTCAGCAGAAACGCTCTATTTTTATGAAGCTACAGTGGAAAAAAAATAATAATGAATGATTTACGCAACCTGATCTTCCCAAAAGATTCTGCAGACGCTAGAAATCTTTGAGCAACACATAAAATGCTGGAGGAACTCAACAGGTCAGGCAACACCTTTGGAGGGGAATAAACAGTTGACATTTTGGGCCAAGACCTTTCGTCAGGATAATGGAGAGTTTCGGCTCAAATGGTTGACTTTTTTTCTGCTCTGTACATGCTTCCTGACTTGGTGAGTTCCTCCATAATTTTGTGTACGTTGCTCTTTAAAAATTATTTCCCTTGTTTCATTTCCTCCATTGCCATGTTTCTGGAAGCCATAAGGTGGCTCCGAAGCTCATTAGTTGGAAAACCAGGCTGGTTGCCATTAACTGTGCTTTGGGATGGAATTCTCATCTATGTGTGAACAGCTAATTGAGGCTTCCTGTTGAAGATGAAGTGAAACAGGCTTGTTCTGAAGAGAATATAGACAACACTAGCAAAATTGTTTTTTGAGGTTGCATTATTTGTTGTTATAAGGCATTCCATTTCATGGCCTGAACAGTAATTAATTAAATTTAATTCCAGCAGTTGACTGAGCAAGTAGTACACAAATAAAGATTTTAAAAAATCTAAAGATTAGTTTTATTTGCTACATGTACAGCAAGAACTTCGAAACATAGAGCAAAATGCAGCTCAAACACGAGGAATTCTGCAGATGCTAGAATTTCAAGCAACACACATAAAAGTTGCTGGTGAACGCAGCAGGCCAGGCAGCATCTATTGGAAGAAGTACAGTCGACGTTTCGGGCCGAGACCCTTCATCAGGACTAACTGAGGGTCTCGGCCCAAAACGTCGACTGTACCTCTTCCAATAGATGCTGCTTGGCCTGCTGCGTTCACCAGTAACTTTGATGTGTGTGGCAAAATGCAGCGTTTGCGTTGACGCCCATCACAGTCCAAGGACGGGCTGGAAAGCTTCCGCGCCAACAGGGCATGCCTACAACTTACTAACCATAACTATTGTGAGATGGGAGAGACTGAGGAGCGGAAAGTCGGGGGGGAAAGAAATCCTGGGAGAAGACATCCTTTCCAGTCTTGATGAATCACCCTTGGCCTGAATCACTTACTCTTTATTCCCCTCCACGGATGCTGCTGGGTTCCTCCAGCACTTTCTACGTGTTGCTTATGATTTCCAGCATCCGCAGCTTCATCAGGTGTTCTAATTTCTTCCCATGTTAAGGGAGGAAACCAGGACACCTGGAGGAAATGCACATGGTCACAGGGAGAACGTACAAACTCCTTACAGACAACTGCGGGAATTAAACCACGATCTTCTGATCGCTGGTACATTAAGCTAACCGCTATGCTACTGTGCTATCCTTACTTGGGAGTGAGAAACTTCTATCTCTTGACTTCATTATAAATGACAATTATGCCTTTCATTGATATTCCAATCCGCACAGTTTTGGCACATTCAAATCAATTTTACCTCTCAACCCCACCCCTCTCACTTGGTAGGCAGGATGATTTGAACAGGAACAAGTTTTTTTTTAATACTTTATTTTCAACAAAAAAAAACAATGGAATCAACAAGAACATACCAGCTCAGACATGTATAAAAACGAAATAAGCAAAAAAAAAGAAAGAGACATAACATTAGAGGGATGCCTATTGTACAAAGTGCTCAAAAATACTAAACATTTAATCTCAAATGAGGGCCGTGAGAAATCAGCTGGGGGGAAATTGCTCATCTGCCCCCGGCCTCATCCAGGTAGGCAAGAAATAAATCCCAGATAGCCGAAAATTTTTTAATTGAATTGGTTCTCAAGAACCGAAGTTTCTCCATCTGTATGACTGAGATCATATCAGCCATCCATCTCCGAAAGGAAGGGGGAGAAGGTGGTTTCCATTCCCTCAAGATACGTCTTTTGGCAACAATCATCCCCAGCATCAGAGACTGTTATATGGCTGCAGGGAAACAAATGGTAGATTGCGAGCAGCCAAATATAGTGAGACCAGCTTCCAAGGGGAAGGATCTTTTATCGGCCTTTGAGTACCAGTCGAACATTTTGGACCAAAATCCAGTCAGTAATGGGCAAAACCAAAAGGTGTGTGACAATGTGGCTTCCGTCCCTTGGCATCTATCACACATTGGCGAGACAGAAGGGTAAATCCTGTGCAATCTAAGTTTAGAGTAATGGAGACGGTGGACAACTTTAAACTGATCAGTTGGTGCCTGCTGTTAACAGAGCAAGCCTGTATCATAGACAAACACTTATCCCAGGCAGCTTCAGATAATTCAATGCCCAACTCCTCTCTCCAGGCATCCCTAATCTTCACAGTAGATGCTACAGTGCAATTGTCAAACAAACGTACAAACTTAGAAACGAGATGCCTGGAGTCAGGAGGGTTCTTTAAAATATCAAAAAACATGTTTCCTGGGAAGGATTTCAAGATTACAAATCTTAGGTTGAATGTAGTCTCTAATTTGTAAGTAACGAAAAAAGTACGAATGGGGCAGCTCAAATTTCTCTTTCAGCAGACTAAATGTTGCAAACCGTCCCTCTACGTACCGGTCCTCAATAGAAACTAGACCCTTCTCCCTCCAAGCATGGTAGGTTTTATCTGACCATGAGGGTAGAAAGGAGTGATTGAAACAGATGGTGTTTGTACAGTGGGCTCTGGTAAATTCAGAACACTCCTAATCTGATTTAGAATTCTGATGGAATTTTTCAAAACAAAACTCAAACTTTTTGAAGTCCCAGGCTTCTCTAACTTAGAGAACAGCATGGCTGGCAAGGAGGAATTGATAACAGAGTTAGACTTCATACTTAGCCACAAGGGAGCCCCAGGGGCTAGGTTATCCAGAGCCCCCAGTTGCCAAAACATTAAAGCCCTAGCATTGACAGCCCAATAATAATGTCTAAATACAGGTAATCCCAGCCCTCCTTCAGACTTGGGCTTTTGTAAATGAATTTTCAAAATCCTGCGATTCTTATAATTCCAGATATAAGACAATATTATGGAGTCCAATTCTTTAAAGAAAGCTGATGTAAGAAAAATGGGGAGATTTTGACAAAGATAGAGAAACCTAGGAAGGGAAACCATTTTAATTGAATTTATACGACCAATCATGGACAGAGACAGGGTTTTCCAACTTTCTATATTCTGTTTAAGTTTTGAAACAAACTCCGCAAAGTTTAATTTGAATATTAATTTAGGATCTTTGGGGATTGTCAAGCCAAGATAAGTAAAGTGATCTTTAACTACTTTGAATGGGAAACTTTCCAAAAACCCCGTGTGTAGTCGTTGGAGAGGGGCACTAGGTCACTTTTTGTCCAATTGATTGAGTATCCCGATAGTCTGCCAAAAGAGGTGATTAAATCTAGAACAAGGACTGACTTTTCTGAGTTTTGTAAGTAGAGTATCACATCGTCGGCATATAAACTAATAAGTGTTTCAATACCTCCCACTTTCCAACCCAGAATATTTGGGTGACTTCTTATTTTTAAGGCAAGGGGCTCTACCGCGATGGGAAAAAGGGCCGGTGAAGGAGGGCACCCCTGCTGGACTGAACGGTGTAGGGGAAACAGAGTTGAATTGTCACCATTAGTTATAATAGAGCACATTGGACTGGCGTTTATCAGTTTTACCCGAGATACAAATGACTGCCCGAACCCAAACCTGTACAGTGACTCAAACATGTAAGGCCACTCAATCTGGTCAAAAGCCTTCTGTGCATCAGTGGACAAAATTGCTGCCCCATTAGCTTTCCCATAATTAGCATACATAGTATTAAGGAGGCATCTGACATTGGAAAAAGAGAATCTACCCGGGACAAATCCTGTCTGATCAGGATGAATGATAGATGACAAATACTTACTTAGACGGTTAGCCAGTATTTTAGTAATTACCTTTCTATTGAAATTCTGGAGTGCAATGGGCCTGTAGCTGGCTGGGTCTGTTTCCTCTTTACCTTTCTTTAAAATGAGGGAAATGCTAGCCTTGTACAATGTTCTAGGCAAGGCTTTATCTCTCTTAGAGCAAGATATCATTCTGAGGAGAAGTGGGGCAAGGATATCGCAGAATTTCTTATAAAATTCACAGCCAAATCCATCCAGTTTAAATTGGTACGCAAGAGATTCCGCAGATGGTGAAAATCTTGAGCAATACACACAAAATGCTACAGGAATTCAGCTACACAATCCGCTATACTACCATGCCGCTACAAGACCGACAGGATGCTGCAGGTATCCCCTGCCAGTTGGGGAAGGAGATATCTCCTGCCCTGCTCCTCTCCTCACTTGCACATCACCTCCCTCTATGCCCCTCTTCCTTCCCTTTCTCCCACAGTCCACTCTCCTCTCCTATCAGATTCCTTCTTCTCCAGCCCTTTGTGGCAACATTATTGCACCTTTGGAGAAATCTGACTGGCTGAGTTAAACAGCCTGTCTTACCTACACATTGAGCTTGGCTGGCCTATGATTTTATTTAAATATATTGCCCGGTGGCTGCATTTCTACCTTGCAAAATGTTTACAAATTGCTCTCAGGAACAGAACCCTGTTATAAACAGGGAAGGACGCAGAAACACCATCCAGTTGTTCGTCTTTGGCACTATTTATTAATTTTTGTAATTTATAATTCTATATCTTGCACTGTTTGACCACTGTTGTTAATCAAACGTGGTGAGCAATCAGCATATATGTAGGAGGAAGATTGAAAATCTGTTGAGTGGTACCACAACAACTTCTCAGTCGTTATCAGCAAAACCAAGCTGCTGAAGGGTTTTGGCCCAAAACGTCAACCATTCTCTTTTCCATAGATGCTGCCTGGCCTACAGAGTTCCTCCAGAATGTTGTGTGTGGCTTGGATTTCCAGCATCTGCGCTTTTTCTCTTGTATGTAGCTGATTATTGCCTTCAAGGGGAGGAAACTTGAGGTCCATGAGCCAGTTCTCATCAGGGGATCAGAGGTGGAGAGAGTCAACAACTTTAAATTCCTCCATGTTATCATTTCAGAGGCTCTGTCCTGGGCCCAGCTCATAAGTGCAATTAGCAAGAAAGGATGGCAGTCCCTCCACTTCCTTAGATTTGGCAGGACACCTAAAACTTCGAAATGTTATGAAGATATATTAACTGGTTGCATTATGACCTGGTATGGAAAAATCAATGCTCATGAATGGAAAATCTTACAAAAAGTAGTGAATATGACTCAGTCCATCACAGGTATAGCCCGCTCCAACATGAGCACATCTACCGAGTGCTGTCACAGGAAAGCACTATGGACTTCCACCACCCTGGCCATGCTCTCTTTTCGTTGCTGCCATCAGGAAGAAGGTACAGGAGCCGTAGGACCCACACCACCAGGTCCAGGAACAGTTATTACTGCTTAACTATCATGCTCTTGAACCAGAGGGGATGATTTAAATTGCCCCATCATTGAAATGTTCCCACACCCTTTGGACTCACTCTGAAGGCTTTTCATCTCATGCTCTTGACACTTATTGCTTGTTTATTTATTATTATTATTTTCTTTTGACTTTGTTCACAACTTGTTGCCTTTTGCACACTGGTTGTGTGTTCTGTTGGGTGTGGTCTTTCATTGATTCTACTGTTTCTTGGATTTACCGAGTATGCCCATGAGAAAAGGGATCTAGGGTTGTATATGGAGACATATATGTACTTTGATAATTAATTTAGTTTGAACTTTGAAACAACGAATACCAAACCTGCTTCTGATATACAGCAGTATAGATTGGGCAGGACTGACCCTGTCTTTTTTGTTTAAGGTAACCTTGGATAGAATAAGAACCGGGAAGTCAATAGGTAATTATAGGCACGTTTGGCCCACTGCGTCTGCTCCGCCATTCCATTGTGACTGATTTTTTAATCCCTCTCATCCCTATCCTCCTACTTCCCACCATCCTCTGTAACCTTTGACACCCTTAATAATAATAGGTTCTTGATTAGTCAGGAGGCCAAAGGTTAAGGGGAGACGGCAAGAGAATGGTGTTGAGAGGGATAATAAATTACCCACAATGGGCCGAGTGGCCTAATTCTGCTCGAATATCTTATGTTCTAATCAAGAACCTATTAACCTCGGCTTTAAACATACCCAATGTCTTGTTCTCCACAGCCACTTGTAGCAATGAATTCACTGTGGACCCACTTTCAAGCATCCTTCATCTTACATTCTTGATATTTATTGCTGATCTACTTAATACTAGTTTCTCTTTTGTAATTGCACAGTTTGTTGTCTTTTGCACATCGGTTGTTTGTCCGCCCTGTCGCATACAGTCTTTCATTGATTCAATTGTGTTTCTTAGATCTACTGTGTATGCCCCCAAGAAAATAAACCTCAAGATTGAACATGGTGACATAAATTTACTTTGAATTCCACAGATTCACCATCCTCTAGCTAAAGAAATTCCTCCTCATCTCTGTTCTAAAAGGACTGCCTTCTATTCCTTTCACTGAACCGGAGGCTTTGTTCTGCATCCATTCTGGGAGTTGCACACTGGGGGGCTGCCACAAGAGATTTAGCAGATGCAGTAAATCTTGAGCAACACACACAAAGTGCCGGAGCAGGTCTAGGCAGGTGTGGTCATTGTGATATAACTGAAATCAGGTACAAACTTGCTGCTCCCACCTTGAAAAGCTGCAGGTGCCAGAGTCAGAAAGACTTATAAATTGGATTGCATAGAACCTTTTATAAAGTGCAGTTTTGACTTTCAGCAGAGAAGACAGCACTCAGCATCATTTCCAGGTGAGAATATGTCAGATATGAAACTGGTACGACCCTCTTCTGCACTGTTCACAACCATATACCTTACAGGTCTGCTAGCAGCATCCACGCTCCAAACGCTGGCACCTCATCGACTACATCATCGTACGATCTCAGGACCAACAAGATGTACTGATAACAAGAGCTGTACTCATCTCGTCCACCGTGAGAATGAAGATTCAGCCCAAAAGGAAACACCAAAATCATAACACTATTAAGAAATTTAATGTTGACATCTTTCAAGACATCAACCATGTACAGAAGTCCCAACAAAATCTTCAAGAACAACTGCCTCAACAAATCCCACCATCTGTAGAAGAACACTGGAATCAATTGAAGAACGCTATCATCACCTCCTGAAAAGGAACAATTGGGTTCAAGACGAAAAAACATCAGGATTGGTTCAATGATAACGACAAACTACTCCAACAACTCATCGACGAAAAGAGAAAAGCTTTCATTACCTTACAAAATGACCAACAATCGGCTACCAAAAGGAAACGCTATCAGGACTGCAAGGCTGCAGCCCAGAAGAGCACCAGAAACCTGAAAAGCCAATGGTGGAGGAAGAAAGCTCAGGAAATCCAACAACTAGCAGACGCCAACGACACTCGAGGCTTTTTCAGCACAACTAAAGCTATTTTTGGCCCATCCACTCACGGTCAAGCCCCTCTCAAAAGCAAAGATGGTTCAACCATCCTGAAGAGCAATGTTGACATCAATTCTAGATGGAGGGAGCACTTTGAAGATCTTCTAAATCAAACCGTCTCATTTGACAGGAATGTGATTAACAACATTCCAAAACAGCCCGGTGACGACTCCCTAAGCAAAAAACCAACACTTGAAGAAGTCAAGGAAGTCATCAAAACCTTGAAAAACAACAAGGCCGCTGGACTTGATGGAATACCAGCCGAGGTCTACAAAATTGGAGGTAACCCGCTTCATTATCAACTGCATCAACTTCTCATCAAGATCTGGATAAATGAAGACGTACCAGCAGACTTTAGAGACTCAACAATCGTTACTATCTGCAAAAGGAAAGGCGATTGATCCGAATGCAGGAACTATCGTGGAATTTCCCTGATAACAACAGCAGGAAAGATCCTCACCCACATCATGAACCACCGGCTCAAGCCTTTAGCCAAGAAGATTCTTCCGGAGACACAAGCCGGTCATCACGTGGAGCAATCGACACGATCTTCACAATGCGACAACTACAAGAAAAATATCGTGAACAACTTCAACCTTTGAACATGGCATTCATTGACGTCACCAAAGCCTTTGACTCGGTATCAAGGGAACTCCTATGGGATGTCCTATCCACCTATGGATGCCCTGAAAAGTACATTTGAATCCTGAGACTCCTCCACGATGGCATGCTTGCCACAGTCATGGTCAGCAACAGTAACTGTGAGCCTTTTCAAGTTAGATCAGGAGTAAAACAGGGATGCATGATTGCCCCAACTTTGTTCACCATCTTCATTGCAACAATCAGCCACATCACCAAGGACGACCTACCCCCAGGAATCGAAATTGTCTACAGAACAGATGGCAGACTGTTCAATCTTGCCCGTCTCAAGTCCAAAACAAAGACATCCACGAGTTCCCTCATCGAGTTCCAATACGCAGATGACAACAGTGTTGCAGCTCTTTCAGAAAACCACCTACAACAGATTCTGACTGCCTTCAACTGTGCATACACAAAACTTGGACTTACCATCAATTCCAAAAGGACTCAGATCATCTATCAGCCGTCACTAACTGAGACAAATCGGATAGAACCATCAATTCAACTTGACGAAGCAACCCTGGAAAACGTGGACTACTTTCCGTATCTTGGAAGTCGTCTCTCCTCCAATGTCGATCTTAATGACGAGATCCAACATGGTCTTAAATGCGCTGGAACAGCTTTTGGATATCTTAGAACAAGAGTCTTTCATGGTTGTGACATCCGAACAGACACCAAAATGTTAGTGTACAAAGCAGTGGTAATCCCAAAGCTCCTGTATACATCAGAAACCTGGACAACATACTGACGACATCTGAAGGCACTTGAAAAGTTCCATCAACGCTGTC
Organism: Mobula hypostoma; assembly: GCF_963921235.1. NCBI lineage: Eukaryota > Metazoa > Chordata > Chondrichthyes > Myliobatiformes > Myliobatidae > Mobula > Mobula hypostoma. The sequence goes on along the minus strand of NC_086120.1, from coordinate 43,445,387 downwards.
TTTGAAACATCTTAAATATCAGCTGGGAAGAAGAAGAACCAACGTCAGCGTGCTAAATGAAGCAAAAACAACAAGCATTGAAGCCTATGTCATCAGGAACCAACTAAGATGGAGCGGTCATGTTGTTCGGATGAAAGATGAACGTCTGCTGAAACAAATCTTCTACTCCCAGCTTAAAGAAGGCAAACGTAAAAGAGGCGGACAACAGAAGAGATTCAAAAACGTCTTAAAAGCCAACATGAAGAAATGTAACATCGACATCAACAATTGGGAAACCAATGCCAAGGACAGGAAACTCTGGCAAGCCATCATCCAAGAAGGAACAGCAACTTTCGAAGCCAACAGATGTGCAGAACTAAAAGAAAAGAGAAGAAAATGGAAAGAGAGGCAGCAACAACCAAAGCCCGATCTGCCATCTGGAACTACCTGTTCTGAATGCAGAAGAACTTTCAAAGCCAAGATTGGACTCATAAGCCACTTGAGAGCCCATAAGTAGATCAACAGAATGAAGACCATCATCCTCGACCTCGAGGAATAGCCACGACGACAACCTTACATTTTCTGAACCGTATCTGAGCGAGGTGAGAATGTAACAATGCGCGTGCGGCCAGTCCACGGCGCGGTAAATCGATTGAGCCTCCTCTACGCGTGAGGCTCTTTTCGCGTGGGCTTCCGAGTGCGCATGCAGCCAATCCACCGCGCGTTGAATCCATTGGGCTTCCTGCACGCGGGGTTCTGAGTGCGCATGTTCTGGTCTTAGCGGGCTCGGTTCGTTGCATCCGCAGTGGCTAATGTGACTCAGTAAAAAAGAGTTTAATCATCCTGCTCCGTTGTTATTCTTGCTCCGCACGTGTGACATTTTCTCCACATCAGCTATTGTCCTCCAAGCAGAGCAACACACCTTCCATGTGCATTGACGTCAATTCTACCAGGAAGTTCCATCCTACTATTATCGTGATTCGGTCTCAATTGAACAGGGGAGTGCATCATTCCCTTTGCTTTTTCTGCTATTCAGGCGGTTACAATTATAAATATTGTAGGTTTTTAAAACCTCTTTCAAAGGAACATAGATTTCTATGTTCATCCATCCCACAAAGTTGCAATGCAAGTTGACAGGGTTGTTAAAGCAAATGGTGTGTTGGCTTTCATTAGTCGGATTGAGTTTAGGAGCTAAGAAGTAACGTTGCAGCTCTATGATCTCTGATTAGACCACACTTAGAGTACTGAAACACAGAACAAAATGCTGGAGGAACTCAGCATGCCAAGCAGCATTTGTGGAAATGAATGAACATTTGACGTTTTGGGCTGAGACCCTGCAGGAGCTGATGTGCGGAGTTCCTCCAGCATTTTGTTTATGTTACTCTGGATTTACAACATCTGTTTATGACTTGGTATATTGTGTTCAGTTTTGGTCAAGGATGTGGAAGCTTTAGAGAAAGTGCAGAGAAGATTCACCAGTATGCTGCCTGAAGTAGAGGACACATCTTATGAGGTTAGATTAAGCAAGCTAGGGGTTTTCTCCTTGGAATGAAGGAGGATGAGAGGTGACTTGATAAGAGATGTACAAGATGACAAGAGACATAGATTGGATGGACAGCCAGAGACTTTTTCCCCCAGGTTGGAAATGGCTGATACCATGGGGCACAATTTTAAGGAAATTGGAAGATAGAAGGATATTAGAACTGTTTTTTTTTTACACAGAGAGTGGTGGGTGCATGGATTGCCCTGTCAAGGGTGGTAATAGAGGTAGACACATTAAGAACATTTAAGAGACACTTAGATAGGCACGTGGATGATTTAAAAATGGAATACCATGTAAGGGGGTAGATTGATCTTAGAAAGGTAAAAAGTTCGGCACAACATTGTGGGCCAAGGAGCCTGTACTGTGTTGCAGTATTCTGGTTTAATGAGATGTGATAAGCATTAGAACGTACATTCTCAGCTGTTTTCACTGTCTTAGTGACTCCACTCATTCATCCCCAGAGGAACTCTTTTGAATGTGAAATGCCACACTTGTGACGATCCCAGACCCGGAGACAAAAACAAACGCATCAGTGGAGAGATGTCTTTCGATGATAAGACATAGGAGCAGAATTTGGTCATTCAGCCCATTAAATCTGTTCCACCATTTAATCATGGCTGATTTATTTCCCCCCACAACCCCATTTTCCCGCCTTCTCCTGTAACCAAGAGCCTGTTAACCTCCTCCTTAAATATACCCAACAACCTGCTCTCCACAGCCATCTATGGCAAGGAATTCCACAGATTAATAAACAGGCTTAGAGGTGCCACCTGTCCGCTGGCACTCCAGGCCAGTAGCAGCACTTCTCGTTGACCGCACTGTATAGCAGGTACTCCAGGCCAACCAGTCATCCCTGGCTTTAGGGAGAGCTCTGACTTAGAAGCATTTAATCATGATCCGGCGGTTGGTGGCTTTGCACCGTTGGCTAATTAGCCAAGCACATACACAATAATCTACTATTTGACCATTCAGAGCTCACAATGGTTTGGCACCTCATTCACCACCGAATGTTTGTCACGCTCCCTACCAACTTACCCTGATTCCCATGCTCTCTTCTATCTTGCTGGCTACCTGGTTCCCACAATCCTGACTTTCAGTGGCTCTGCCTTCCATACTTCCACCCAGGCAGGGAAGGGGCTTGTTTTGTTGTTATTGTGTTGCTTTGTAGTGTTCTGCTGGGCATTGTGGGCATGCTATGTTGGTGCCAGAAACACTAGCCGGCTGCCCCCAGCACATCCTTAGGTTGTGCCAGTTGTTGCATTTCACTGTATGTTTCGATGTACGTGAGATAAATAAATGAATCTGAATCAGGCACCAGGGCCCCATTTTCTGTTGTTTCCTTACACTCAATCACTGCAGATCAATTTCACACTCCCACTCAACTACAGCCTCACCAATTCACTCCCATTTGGAATACCATGCTCACTTTTGGTCACCCTGCTCTAGAAAAGATGCCATTAAGTTGCAGAGGAGGCACTGGAGGGATGGACAGAGGTTGAGCAGGTTGGGATTGCTGTGCAGGGGCAGAATGGGGCAATTTTACATGAAATCATGAGAGAGCATAGATAAGGTGCAGTCTTTTTCCCGGGGTTGGTGAATCAAGAACCAGAGGGCAATAGGCTTATGGCTATAATGTACAGATTTAATAGGAATCTGAGGGGAAATATTTTCCACACAGAGTTTTTAAAAAGAGATACAGCATGGTAACAGGCCCCTCCAGTCCAATGAGGCCGCACCACCCAATTAAACTCGTGACCAATTAACCTATTAACCCTTCAGTCTTTGGAATGTGGGAGCAAACCAGAGCAAATCCACGCAGTCGCGGGAAGGACATACAAACTCCTTCCAGACAGCTTTGTGAATTGAACCAGAGTCGTTGGTGTTGTAGTAGCGTTACACTAACCACTGTGCCATCGTGCTGCCCCAGAGCGGTCAGTATATGGAATGAGCTACCAGAGGAAGTGGTTGAAGCAGGTACATTAACACATATTTATAAAGCTCTTGGACAGGGACATGGATAGGAAACGTTCAGTGGAATATGGGCCAAGTGGGACTAGTTTTGAAGGCCTTCTTGGTTGGCATGGACTAGCTGGGCTGAATAAGCTATTCCTGTACTGTAATCACTCTATAAACTCCCATTTTTCAGGCTGTCTTGAAATTGACCACATCCCATTTACCTCAGACCCTTTAAGCGTATTGGGTTCACTGGAAAAGTTATTATAATAGTCTGTAGGCGACACGGTAGTCAAGTGGTTAGTGCAATATTTTACAGTACAGGCGACCCAGCCACTGACTGTAAGCTTCTACATTCTCCCCGTGACCACAAGAGTTTCCTCCGGGTGCTCCAGTTTCCCCTCCACAGTCCAAAGGTGTACCGGCTGGTAGGTTAATAGGTCATTGTAAATTGTCTTGTGATTAGGCTCGGATTAAAATTGGGGGTTGCTGTCACACAGCTTGAAGGGCCGGAAGATCTCAATAAAATAAAACATTTAAAAAGGTGACTTAATAATGTGCTAGTGTAACATCTAACAGTCTGGAAAAATCAACAAATCAGGCATTAGTAAAGTCTCTAGCATGTTGGACTATCAGAGTTTTACTGTCCATTGTAACGATTTTCTCCTCAAGATTCAAGTTTATTTATCACATGTACATCAAAACATACAGTGAAATATGTCATTTGTGTTAACAACCAACACAAGGATGTGCTGGGGGCAGCTCGCGAGTGTTGCCACACATTCCAGCACCAACATAACATACCGTTCTCCTGAGTATTGTGGCCAATTTAACCCTTTAACATCACAGACATTGTAATACTTGTCACATTATATAATAAAGCTGAACAAAACATCTAATAATTACCCATATTCATATAATATATAATTTTAATGTGGTTCATATACACATCCTTTACATTATGCATCTATATTGACTCACTAATTGCTATCCCAATCATTCTTAAATTCACAATATATTAAAATAAGAATTTGTTTGTCATTGAAATCCAGATAAGGCTTTTTAAAAAATCTTTCTATTCTTCTCATCTTACATTTATATAAGTATTTCGTTCTTTTTTTTAAAAAAAATAGAATTACAGTTTAACGATACAGACCAAAAAAACATCAAAATGACTTTCTAAACTATATAACAAATATTGTTTTGTCAATAAATGTGCCGGAGAAAGCATATTTCACCATATTGCTGAAAGAGCAGCAAAGCTGGGCGCTCCTTCACTTCACTTCTTCCACGACATTCACAAGAATAATACACACAGTGTAAGTTTAAATTTATTTTTAAGTGGTGTCAGATGCTACTTTATTGTAGAGCTGAAGCATATCCTATAAGGAACGGATCAGCCTTTTGAATCCCAGCAGAATATTTTTGAATACACATTTTTGCTAAGCAGATATGCAAAATACAGGCTAATTATATTCTTCTGTTTCCAAGCAGAAGCCGTTCCCTGCGCTGCAGGTGAAGTTGTTGAAACGAATATATAAGACACATCAATGAGCCAGAAGATCTAAAGCGCAGCTATATCTAATGAATATTTCATAAAGAAATTTTTTTATATATAAAACAAAGAAGAAAGTGCTTAAAATCTGGAATTCAACAAACAGATCCTTCACTTACCCATGTCAAAACATCTGAACTTTTGCGAAAAATAATACTTTGTTATTGCAGAAGTTTTATTTTAAGTGTGCACCCAGTTAAAAGGCAAAAGCAGTCTTTGGGTGTCCATGTCTTAAATCTGTAATTATGTTAAAATTGTCAATTAGTTGCACTGAATGAGAGGGGGTCAGAAATCCTAATATAATGCTACCTACTATCTCAGGAGTTGCATTCAATAAATGCTCTTTCATTGTTTTTCTAGTTTCTCATGTTTTTCACTTTTCTTCTTAACTCTTATACTACTCTTTATCACTTGCCCTGTTGTCAGACTGAAGTTCCAGAAATTCTCGAGCACTTCACCAAAATGACTGTTCTGTGTCCCCGAACCCGTGCTCCAGATTCTATGGGGCTCTACACTCAACAAGGTTTTCAATGAACCACACGCCAGCATCCTGGTCATTCACCTGAAAGTCCAGGGGATTGCCTTCAACTGTTGCGAGTCTTTATGCAGCTCTGGGTGACAGTGGACTGCAGACACAATCAAACCTGGGTTCAGTCACGCACTGTTCATTTGCTGCGTACACTTACAGAGCCACTGAGAGAGAGCACATCAAAAGTTAGCAATGTTGCTCATGAGGATTGTACCAAGTGATTTCTTCACTGACTGGGAGGTGGGCCTTAGTGCAGAGGATTTATACCTCCCACTTCATCGAACTTCCACTGCACAATTAACTTACTACGGACCTCCACCTTTATGTTCAAACTGCACTTGCATAACACATTTGCAACTTCTTCTTTGATAGAATAGATTTTTAAAATTATTCTTCCCCAAACCTTCAAATTCTATTTAAAATGAAAAGACGCCACTGTGTGTAAAGTTTTATACCATAATTAAATTAATAAATAATTTCTAAAAATATGTTAAATATTGTTCCCTCATAAGACACCAGCAATGGAGAAATTATTTACTCACTACACAAAATTAAATATTGTAATTGCAAAAGTTTGTTCTTTGAAACATGGTGAGGATGTTGAATTGCTTCTACTTCAGGGAGTAAAGGTCTCACAAACTTTGTAGAATTATGATGATTTGTAATGTGCTACTCACTGTTACTTGTCAAAAAGAAATTAAGGGTGGAAAAGATCTATAAAAGATAGTCAATGATCTGTAAATAATATTCAGAAACTTTTTTTGGTATGTGGATATTTTTGGTGGGGATGGATGATATGGACCTCCAATGGGGAAAACCACACTGCTAATTTTAAACATAAGAGACTCTGCAAACTGGAAATTCAGAGCAACACACACAGAACGGTGGAGGAATTCAGCAGGTCAGGCAGCATCTATGGATCTATTATTTACCTACTAATTTCCCTAACTCCACCACGGATAGTCCAAAGCCCAGCCAAAAGGAGGAGGGCTGGGTATGGAGCCCCATCCCATCCCGTAAAAACCCAGAGTAAATAAACACCAACAGAAACTCCAAAGACCTCATCCATGGGAGAGGAAGGAGCAAATGAGTTACACCTGGGGACACCTTGACAGACTGACCCAGGTCAGAGGACTCTGGCGAGCTTTTGTCAGCGGCCAATGCCCCAGTAGGGGTGATGGTTTCAGTAAGTCATTTCCATAGATGCTATCTGGCCTGCTGAGTTCCTCCAGCATTTTGTGTGTGTTGCTAAATTTAGGGATGCTTGTGGGGCTGTGAATCCACTATTAATGTTTCTTCTTGTTAGTCTTTAGTTTGCTAAGGGCATATACAATGTGGGTTAACTAATAAACACGAGAAGTTCTGCAGATGTTGGAAATCCAGAGCAACATGCACAAAATGCAGGAGGAACTCAGCAGGTCAAGCAGCATCCATGGAAATGAATAAACAGTCAACATTTCAGCCCCAGAGGATCTCAGCCCAAAACGTTGACTGTTTATTCATTTCCAAACATGTTGCCTGATCTGCTGAGTTCCTCCAGAATTTTGTGTGTATTGCTCTGGTTAACTCGTGTCATTTTCTGCTAATTGGAGTTATTTTTCAAAAAGGTTCAGAGAAAAACTTATCCAGCAATTGCATCTGTCTACTTTCCCCCATTTTATTCTGGGCTCTTCAGGTTCACATAACCTAGAAAAAGAAAACCAGGCTTGTTAGTAGTAAAAGATAGAAACTGCAATCCTTAAATGTCTAATGTGCTTCTGCACCTTTCAGACTATCCAGCCTTTTTGTGGGAAACACCAGATTTTTGTCTTAAGGATAAATTTAAATGCAATGCCAAGCTACGACTACTGGCCACTAACACAGTCAGAGTGCTAATGGGTACCATAACTTTTAGCTATTATTACATGCAGGCATCTTATTGACCATTAGCCTAAAGATATATAGTAATAGTATAAACACACAGACATTTACTTGTATAGGATTTCAGAGTTTTTAAAATCACTATCTTCAGCACTGTTGAGAATTCATTGCAAGAGATTTTCACCCACTCTTTCAAATCGTTTTGATGCAGTAATGCTGAGGAAGCATTCAGGGAAAAGAAAATCTAACCTCAAACGATGGACCACAAGAACAACTCTGAAATCACTGAGTATTCAGTGTCAAAAGAAACAACCTTAATAAAATATATAGGTTTGCATTACAGATAAAATACTATCTATACTCCTTTACTTCACTGTTCTTTTTTTTTACCAACAGAAACAGATTTTATATAAAGAGCCTTGGAAGGAGAGCCTTGAGTTCTGGTCCATGATCACAATGGAGCTGCTTTTAATTGCCATGCACAAGGATTTTTCCACTACTCAGTATCCAATTATTTACATTCTTTCGACTGTTAATGATGAAACAACATGAAGTGCAGTACATTCATTCTAGTGCTATTGCAATTGGTGATAGAGGATTGGAATCCATTCCTTTTTCACTTTGGGAACATCGTGTTTAGCTGTTGGAGGAGTCCGGATACTGCATTTCTGTGCTGAACACTTCCTTGTAGAGCGGCGGGAAGTTGTGCACCGTCTGCGGATGTAGAAGCTTGAAGAGCTGCAGCTTGTCCACATGAAGGTTGCATACGGACTTCAGCATGGATAACTTGGAGATCAGCTGTGTCGGAGGAAAAGACAGCACTGAGTTGAGGGATAACAAGGTTATCCAAAATCCTTTTCCTTGATTTCACCTCAGAATGGTAACAGCTAACAATTCAATTCTGAATAAAAATAACTGTGTGTGTGAGTACGTGGGTGGGACAAAGTACAGGGGCTTATTTTCCTGCTGGACACAGTGGACATGCTATGTTGGTACAGAATGTGTGGTTGCACTTGTGGACTGCCCCCAGCACATCATTAGGTCATGTTGGTTGTTAGGTCAAACACCATATTTCGCCATACTGTATACAATCTCCCCATGGCAGTGTGGGATTCAAAGTTCAAAGTATATTTAATATAAAAGTATGTTTGCATTATACAACCTTGAGATTTGTGTAGTGACAGGCAGGGACAAAACAAGAGGGGGCAGAAGAGAGAGAGAGCAAGAGAGTGATAGCGATAGCGAGAGCGAGAGAACGAGAGAGAGAGAGTGCGAGAGCGAGAGAGAGAGAGAGAGATATCACCCTTGAACTATATGGGCTATTAATGCAAATGATACATTTCGCAGTATGTTTCAATGTACTTATAACAAATAAATCTGATCTCTTTGGAACACAGAGGACCTTTTGTCCACAATGTTTTCTTCACTTTTTAACCTACTCCAATGTCAATCTAACCCTTCTTTCCCACTTAGCCCTACAGCTTTCTTTCACAACAAGGGTTTTGAGGCGGTGAGGGATGGGAGGCAGGTTATGGGCCTGGCTGGAATCTCTGTGTGGCTGGATGGAGCTATTAAAGACCTGGAACTCTGGGTGGTGTCCAGTGAAATGCCTGTGGTAAGGGTAAGGGGCAGGTGGAGAATGGCGGGGAGGGATGCATGGAGATGGAACTGAGGAATATCGGAGAATTGGAAGTGTCCTGGCAAGGGAGTCAGAAACTTGGGAGTGACGGCAGATCCAGTGGGCAGTCTGGAGTATGATTGGTGAGCCAGGTGAGCATGGGTGGGAAGAGCCAAAGGGAAGTTGGGGTCCAAAAGCTGCGATGAGCTTAATAAAAGCTCTCATCAGGTTGGTCAGCGTCTGTGGGGAGAGGAACAGTCAGCATTTGGAGGATCCTTCAACAAGAACACCAAGGTGACTTGAGTGACAAAAGAGAGCGATGGAGAGAAAAGGGGGAAGTTCTGTGGTTGGCTGCACATCAAAGTTGTCAGGGTCACAAATCCTTCAAACGTTGGCAGATACAAGTGGAAGCAAAAACACCAGCGAAGGAGAAGCGTCACAACTGTATCTGTGGAGAGACAGCAAAAAAGGAGGAAGGAGTTTGTATGTTCTCCCCGCGAGTTTGTGGGTTTCCCCCAGTTGCTCCTGTTTCCTCTCACATTCCAAAAGATGTACGGTTAGGGTTAGTGAGTTGCGGACATGTGGGCCCTGAAAGCATGGTGATGCTCGTGGGCTGACCAGTAAGATCCTCACTAATTTGATGGGGTGGCACGGTAGTGTGGTGGCTCCTCCGGGTGCTTTGGTTTCCTTGCACATTCCAAGATGTACGGGTTAAGGGGCAGTGAATAGAGGGCATGGTATTGGTGACACTTGTGAGGCGCCCTCAGCACAATGCTCGGACTGTTTCGGGCGGCACAGTAGCGTAATGGTTAGAACAACACTTTACAGTACAGCCGACCCAGGTTCAATTCCGCCACTGCCTGTAAGGGGTCTGTATGTTCCCTGTGATATCGTGGGTTTCCTCCGGGTGCTCCAGTTTCCTCCCACAGTCCAAAGACGCAACGGTTAGTAGGTTAATCGGTCATTTTAATTTTCCAGAGAACAGGCTAGGTTTAAATCGGGGGCGGGGGGTGGGCGGTGGATTTGCAGAGCCATGTGGCTGGAAGGGCCTATTTCATGCTGCATCCCAATAAGTAAATAAATAAATGACTGAATAAGGTGCAAACAATGCATTTCATTGTACTTTTCGACGTACATGTGACAAATAAAGGTAACCTTTTTTTAAAAAAAGGTCAAAATTAGCACTAGGGACTTAATAGCCTCTTTCTGCTTCCGGTTCTGTTGTTCTCAGCACAGATCCCTGATCTGCTCCTCTGATGGCGTTTGTCGTGGTGCCCATTTCACCCTGGTGATGTGCCGTACGGTTTATCTGTGGCCGATTGTCCTCAAAGCCACGGTAACGTAGCGGTTTGCACGACGCTATTACAGCTGGGGGCTCTCCGGATTTCGGAGTGCAATTCCAGCACCGTTCTGTAAGGTGTCTCCGTGTGGGATGTGTGGGTTTAACCCGGGTGCTCCGGTTTCCTCCCACAAGCCCAGAGATATAACGTTAACTGGTCATTGTAAATTGTCCCGTGATTAGGCTAGAGTCAGTCGGGGTTGTGGGGTTGCTGGGGCAGCGTGGCTCAAAGGGCCAGAAGGGTCGACTCTGTGCTGTATCACTAAATAAAATAACAAATAAAGTGCTACCAATTTTTGTCTTTACATTTCAGGGTGGCATGGCAGTTGCCTTTAAAGAGTTTGTATGTTCTCTCTGTGGCCTCCTTGTGGCCTTCTTCCAGGTGCTGTGGTTTCCTCCCACATTCCAAAGACATGCTATGTTGGTGTTGGAAGTGTAGTGACACTTGTAGGCTGCTCCCAGCACGATCCTTGCAGATTTGATTTGATGTAAATGCCACATTTCACGGCATATATCAAGGTATATGTGACAAATAAAGCTAATCTTCTCAGAGCAGAACACCTAACTCTATGCTTAAGCCAACACATTGGTATTTACCTTTGATAACTTGTCATCATCCAAGTGATTTTTTTGAATGACATGTTGCAATGCCTCATAAATCTTGTCCTGCAGCTTCTTAATTTTTCTAGCTTCTGTCAGCCATGGTCGATCTGTGGAGACAGGTTTTAAGTTATTCCATAAACAAATAGCACTTGGAAAAGTCACAGATTGGCTACCAGTGAAGCATCTTACAGTATCACAGAGTCCGACCTAGACAGGCACATGGATGAAGGGAAAATGGAAGAGTATGGACTATGAAAGATGGAAGGGTTAGATTGATCAAGGAGTTGGCACAACATCGTGGGCTGAAGGGTCTGTACTTTTTTTGTCTGTTCTGTTCAGACAGTATAATAGCAATAATAATAACTGGGGGGGGGTGCAGCAGCAGAGTAATCAGTGTAACGTTTTAGCGATAAGCGACAGGGGTTCAGTTCCCGCTGCTGTGTGTAAGAACTATGTACGTTCTCCCTGTGACTGAGTTTCTGCCGCATGCTCTGGGTTATTTATTTATTTATTTTTTAATGAGATACAGTGTGGAATAGCCCTTCCAGCCATTTGAGCCACACCGCCCAGCAATCCCCCAACTTAACCCTCATCTAACCACGGGGACAATTTACAGTGACCAATTAACTTACCAACCATATGTCTTTGGACAATGGGAAGAAACTGGAGCAGCCAGAGGAAACCCACGTGATCACGGTGAGAAAGTACAAACTCCTTACAGTGTTTTTCTTCCCACATCCCAAACTAGTACAGGTTAGGGTTAGTAAGTTGTGGGCATAAGACCTTAAGGTATAGGAGCAGAATTAGACCATTTGGCTCATCAAATCTGCTCCACCATTTCATCATGGTTGATCCTTTCCCTCCTCAACTCCAATCTCCTGCCTTCACCCCATATTCCTTCGTGTCCAAACTAATCAAGGAACTATCAACCTCTGCCTTAAATATACCTAATGACTTGGCCTCCACAACTTGTGGCAAAGAATTCCACAGATTCACCCTCTCTGGCTAAAGAAGTTCCTCGTCTGTTCTAAATGAATGTCTCTCTACCGACCCGATTGTCATCAGGATGTGGGGTGTTTGGGGGGGGGCACTAGAGCACCAGAGGAAAGCAGACAATCAAAGGAAGGACAGGGAAACTCCACGCAGGCAGTTTTGGAGATCGGAATTGAATTTGGGTCATTGGAGCTGTGAGGCAGCAGTACCACCTGTCACACCAACGTGCTGCTCGTCATCTAGTAATTTATTTGTTTAATGAGATATGGTGCGGAATAGGCCCGTCTGGCCCTTTGAGGCACGCCACCGCTCTCTGATAATCACTCATTGATGTCTAATTGAATATGCAGATTGATACATTTTATTAGGAAAAGCTAAACGCCAGCCCACATCAGCAAAATTTTTCAGTCATAACTCCAATTGGTGTTGTACAAGTTCTCCTTTTTCCTGTCATTAAGTTGAGTCCGGCTCTTCATGACCTCATGGACTATAGGCTCCATGGAGTTTTCATGGCAAAATACGGAAGTAGATTGCCAGGCCTTTCCCTTTCTTCCACGCAGATACTGGGACCTGGCTGGGTTTGAACTCAGGACCATCTGCCTTGTAGTCCAGTGCTGATACCACTACACCACCAGCCAGCCCTTTTTATATCACCGACATTAAACACATCCTTATACTCCAGTACATTTTAAAAGCCACTTCCCTCTGCCTTTGGATTTCTGAACACTAACTTACTATTCCCCTCTCTTTCTCTCTTTCATGCTCTCTCTATTTTTCTCTCTCTCTCTCTCTCATATGGTACTTACAGTTTTTTTATGTTTTGTGCTGTACAGCTGCAATGTCAATGATAATAAATCTGACACTGAAACATCTTATTTGGCCACGATGACACGATGTCTGCAGTAACTCGCTTCATGGAAATTAGCCGCTATGTGGCAACAATGACTCGATTGAGGATGACTCCACCATTGGTTAGAATGCACGCCAGAAGTGATGAAAATGAGTGCAGAAATGATTATGCAAATCTTTCCCCTCGGTTGTCAATGTAAATATTTAATTACAAACTGGATATTCTGGTTTTATACATCTGGACATTGCAAGACATGGAAGGATATGGTCCAAAATTAGCGTAGAAGGGGAAAACGGTTTGAACAGACAGAATGGACCGAAGGCTCTGTTTCTGTGCTGTACACAGATAGGGTAAAGGCAAGCAGGCTTTTTCCACTGAGGTTGGGTGAGACCAGAACAACAGGTCATGGGTTAAGGGTGGAAGGTGAAATATTTAAGGGGAACATCTTCACGTAGGTATGTGGAGGGGAGGGGTATGGAGGACTAGGGTCTGAGTGCAAGTCGATGGGACTAAGCAGAATAACAGGGCCAGAAGGCCTGTTTCTGAAGGACGATGGAATGTATTACTTATGGAGGCAAGACCTCAATGGAGTGAAATGTCACTGGATTCAGGAATTGTGGCCCATAATCAATCCGCAAAGTGGGCTTTGAACGACAATGGCAAATATTCTCAGGTGCTTGATGACAGTGTCAGAGTTATACAGCGTGGAAACAAGCTCGTTGGCCAACTCATCCATGTCAACCAAGGTTTCCTCCTGAACCAGTTCTATTTGCCTGCATTTGGCCATATCCCTCTCAATGAGGGGTTCCCAACCTGGATTCTACATCCTCCTTGCTTAATGGTATTGGTCCATGACATGAAAACGGTTTGGAACCCCTGCTCTAAACAATTCCTTTCCATATACAGTACCTGTCTGAATGCCTTTTAAAAGTTTCCTTCTCCCATCCTAAGATGAGGCGCACATAGAACACGACAGCACAGGAACGGGCCCTTTGGCCCACAATATCTGTGCCACACACTATGCCAAATTAAACAGCTTGTACATGATCCATATCCCTCCATATTCAGATGTCTAAAAGCCTCTTAAAATCACCATCGCATTTGCTTCCACTGATTTCTCCATTCTGCAATAAGCAACCTACATTTAACCCAGAGTACAGTGATTAATGAACAATCCAACCGCATGGAGAATGGCCAAGAGGAAGGACATAAAACTTGGCCACATTACATTTGCTCGTCTTCCTTCCACCTAGCACTACTTACTTTCCCTTCATAAAGTATCTTGGCTTAATTTTGAGCACTTTGTCTTTTTCCCCCAGAACCAGAGGATCAAAAACAAGAGAGCATGGACTTAAGGTGAGAGAAGAAAGATTTAAAAGGAACTTGAGGAGCACTTTTTTTTCCCACACAAAGGATGATATCTTTGTGGAATGAACTGCCTATGTGGCAGGTACAATAACATATGGTAAGAGACAGTTGGACAGGTACATGGATTGGAAATGTTTACCAAGTGATGAATCAAATGCTGGCAAGTGGTTCAAGCTGGGTCAGCATGGACCAGTTGGGCCGAAAGGCCTGTTTCTGTGCTGAATGACTCTATGACTAAATGTTAAATGGGGAACCATGGAAAGGAAGCCAATTGTTGGCATTAACTTCTACATCACTGCACATACAACATTTTACTAACACACACGAAATACAGGTCAGGCAGCATCAATGAAAAAGAATAAAGAGTCGATGCTTCAGCCTGAGACCCTTCATCGTACTGATAAAGGATCTCGGCCTGAAATCTCGGCTCAACTCTTTATTCCTCTCCATTGATGCTCCCTGATCTGCTGAGTTCCTCCACCATTTTTGTGTGTGTTGCTCTGGATTTCCAGCATCTGCAGAATCCCTGTGGTTTTGATTTTACAAACAGGAGCCGAGCTGCAGTTCCTGGAACGGTGCGGGAGTATTTAGTGTACACACCTGGTGACAATAAGATGCCAGCCGTGAACAATGCAATCTCTTCCTCTGTCAAATGCAGGCAGCACAAGCTTTTAGCGAATTCAAAAACAACACTGATAAAGTCATCACAGCCTGAAGAAGAGAAGAAATTGGAAATACTGTAATTCTATTTACAGGAACATGTGAAAAGAAATTAAACTGAAACAGATGACCCTTACTGAGATGCACTCTCATGGATTGGTATAGTAAGGGCTCTTCACAAGACCACAAGAAGCTGCAGTGAATTGTGAACGAGCCCAGTCGATCACAAAAAGAAGCCTCCCCTCCATTGCATTTCCCGCTGCCTCAGGAAAGCAGCCATCTTAATCGAAGACCCCTCCCACCCCGGCCATTCTCTCTTCTTCCCTCTCCTTTCAGGCAGAAAGTTCAGAAATATCCCACTGCTGTCAGACTCCTGGACAGACCTCTTATTTGATAAAGATGAAATCTTGATCTTTTGATCTATATCTCTGAAGATTTATCCTGGGGTCAACATATTGATGCAATTATGACATGGGGCTATATTTCATTAGGAGTGTGAGGAGATTTGGTACGCCACCACAGAGTCTAGCACATTTCTACAGATGTACCGTTGAGAGGATTCTAACTGGGTGCATCACCATCTGACATGGAGGGGCCACTGCACAAAATCGGAAAAAGCTGCAGAAAGTTGCAAACTCAGCTAGCTAGCTCTGTCATGAGCACTAATCTCCCCACCACTGAGTACACCTGTACACCTTCAAAGTGCGATGGCTCAAAAAGGTAGCATCCATCATCATGAACATCCAACATCGAGGACATGCCCTCTTCTTATTGCTACCATCAGGGAGGAGGTACAGGAGCCAGAAGACACAGTGTCTTCCCCTCCACCATCAGATTTCTGAACAGACAATGAACCCATGAACACTACCTCATATTTTTGCACTACTTATTTCATTTAAAAAATATATATACAGTATATTTCTTGTTACAATTTATAGTATATTTATGCATTCCACTGTACTGTTGCTACAAAACAATAAATTTCATGACATATATATAGCTAGGGTGCCTAAAACCTTTGCACAGAATACTGTATTTGCCAAGGTGAAGTCGAGAGTGGGTTTGTGAATCTAACAGGAGCAGAGGGGGAGGCGCGGGTGCAGACACCCAGCTCTAGTACACCAGGCAAGATCATCTGATTCCAAACAATTGGTTTATTGATCATTACAAAATGTCTCTCTGGTGCGTCCCCCTCCCTCTCCTCTCTCTTCCTCTTTTCCCAACCATGATTCCTCTCCCCCTGCCCACATCCCACTCTTAGTCCACAATAGAGACCCATATCAGAATCAGGTCTATCATCACTCACATATGTCGTGAAACTTGTTTTAAATTTGCGGCAGCAGTACAATGCAATACATAAAATTACTACAGTACTGAGCAAAAGTCTTAGGCACCCTAGCTCGCTCTCTCTATATATAAATATATATATATATATATATATATAAGACTTTTACAAAGTAGTGAATGTCAGTGATAATAAACCTGATTCTGATTTTCACAATGATCTTTGCACTTTGTCTACCTGCACTGCACTTAATCTCTAAGTGTAACACTACATTCTTTTGACCTGCATTAATGGACTTGTGTATGGAATGATCTGTCGGATAGGATGGAGACAAGAGCTTTTCACTGTATTGTGGTACATGCAACAATACAGCTTCAATCCCACTATTATCAGACACTTATTCGATAAGATGGGACTATTGACCTCACAATCTACCTTGTTATGACCTTGTGCTTTATTGTTTACCTGCAATGTACTTTTTCCAGTAGATTTTACACTTAATCTGCTTTGTTATTGTTTTACTTTATTCGAGCACGATAGATGGTGTAACGATTTGATCTGTAGAAACCAATTACCAGTTAGATTCCAAACAGCAGTGATAAACCTTATCTTCATGATAAAACAAATGGGGTTGCGTCCTTGCCCATCATGTACGTTGATGTCATGTCCAAGGAAGCTCACTAACGCCTCTACTTCTCCAGTTGGCTAAAGAAATTCAACACATCCCCGTCGACTCTTACCTATCTTTATTCATGCACATTCGAAAGCTTGGTACGGCAACTGCTCTGCACATGACCATAAGAAACTGCAGGGAATTGTGGACACAACTCAGCACATCACAGGAAACAGCCTCACCTCCATGGACTTTATCTATACTTCTCACTACCTCAGTAAAGCAGACAGCATAATCAAATCCCCATCCACCCCAGACATTTTCTCTTCTTTACTCTCCCACTGGGCAGAAGATACAAAAACCTGAAAGTACATACCATCAGGCTCAAACACTGCTTTGACTCCATGTTATTAAACTCTTAAATGCACTTCTTGGCTTCATGATCTACCTCATTATGATCTTGCATTTTATTATTTACCTGCACTGCATTCTTTTGGTCACTTGTACACTTTATCCTGCATGGTTATTGTTTTATCTTAGTCTGCTCAATGCACTGTGTAATGATCTGATCTGTATAAACAGTATGCAAGACAAGCTTTTCATTCTATTTTAGTGCATGTGACAGTAATAAATATTAATATTCTTAGCAGAGTTGTCAACAAATTTCTAGGCCAGATGCATTTTCTTCTGATATCTGATTTTCATAGTTACAAAGTCTTACCCAATGACTTGAAGATCTGTGTGCTTCCATACTTCCCTTCGAAAAACAATGTGTTGTTCATAGGGTTATACGCTCGGCACATTCGAACCAACAACACCTCAAGGCAACCTAAGATGAGAAGACAAAAAAATCATCTGTCAGAAAATTTGGGCAGATCAACTCTGTACCAATTATTTGTTGCACAACTAGTAAATTTCACATCTGGATTAAGACCATTGGACATAGGAGCAGAATTAGGCCATTCAGCCCATCGAGTCTGCTCCAGCATTCCATTATGTCTGATATATTGTCCCACTCAACCCCATTCTCCTGCCTTCTTTCTGTAACTTCTCATGCCCTTACAAATCTTGAAAAGGATATCATGCTCAGCAAGGTGGACCAACAACAGAAGAAAGGAAGGTCGCCAATCAGGTAGATGGACACAATAAGGACAGCTATGAACGTAACATTATCAATAATGAGCCGCCTGTGAGAATCAAAACTCACTTAGGGCAACTATCCATAGGGTCGCCATGAGTCGAGGACGACTCGACAGCAGTTAACAACAACAATAACTAATCATGAACCTATCAATCTCCGCTTTAAATATGACTTGGCCTCCACAGCCATCTGGGTCAATGAATTCCACAGATTTACCCTCCTCTGGCCAATGAAATTCCTCTCCATCTCTGTTTCTAAAGGGATGTCCTTCTATTCTGAGGCTGTGACCTCTGGTCCTAGACGCCCCTACTATAGGAAACATCCTCTCCACATACACTTTATCTAGGACTTCCAATATTAGAAAAGTTTTAATGAGATCCCTCCTGATTCTTCTAAACTCCTCCAGTGAATACAGGCCCAGAACCACCAAATGTTCCTCATATGTTAACCCTTTCATTCCCAGGATCATTCTCACGATTACCTCTGGATCCTCCCCAGTGACTCAATCCAATTAACACTGGCATACCAAACAGAACATCCAAAATGAGAAACAAAAGCTGCTTTATTTCAATAGGAAAAACATAGTTCAAGTTAACGATTACACTGTGGTTTTCTATCAAAGCTCAATATGCAACCTTTCTTTTCTGGTGTTCCCTGGCGTTATAACAGTTGTGGAAGATTATACAAAGGAGTGTCATTTGTAGCCGTCAGTGCATCACTTTACATCGCCAGCAATCTTCGATTGGGGTTTAATTACCACCGCTGCCAGTAAGGAAGTTGTACATTCTTCTTGTGACCGTGTGGATTTCCTCCAGGTGCTCTGGTTTCCTCCCACAATCCAAAGACAGTTAGGGTTAGTGAGTTAAGGGCATGCTATGTTCAAAGTTCAAAGTCAATTTATTATCAAAATACGTATCTGTCACCACACGCAGCATCTGCCCTGAGATTCATTTTCTTGTGGTTATTCACAGTAGACACAAAGAAACACAATAGGATCAAAGAAAAACTACACACAAAGGTGGATAATCAACCAATGTGCAAAAGACGACAAACTGTGCAATACAAAAATAAAACATAATACTAACAAATACGTAATTGAGTAATAAATAATAATGAAAACATGATTTGTAGAGTCCTTGAAAGTCCTTGACACAGAAGTGTGGCAACACTTCAGGTTGGCCAGCACAATCCTGGCTGATTTGATTTGACGCAAATGACACAATTCATTGTATGTTTTAATGTACATATGATAAATAAAGCTCATCTTTTAAATCTTTTGTACTGGAGAACTGGTGGATTGGAAGATATTATAAACTATACTGGGGGTATAGTTGTAATCCACCCTACCCCATAGCGAAGCAAAAGATCAGCTGCTACACTGGTTTTAAGTTCAGCCCCGCTTTAATACTGGTGAAATCAAGCCTGATTAACCTTCGTTATCCGCTATTCATATAGGTGACTTATTTTGTAATAAAAATAGGGACTGGGCTGAGTAGCTGTGCAGAAAGTGGCAGGTGTGGAGTCATTAATCAGCCTTTCTCAAACTTTTTGCCCTGGATGAACCCTTGAAATAATTTTCAGGTCTCAGGGAACCCCTATATAAAAATTATTATATCTACAGCTCATGGTACATTAGCATGATCAGTAAGTTGTAGATGTAATAATCCAAAAATAATTGTCAATGCTCTTTTAAGTAGAGAATGAATTTTTAGCTTACCTTTCTTGAAATAATCTCTTTCTTTCCCTCTCACAAAATTGAAAACCTCATAAGGCAAGCATAATAAATTTCTTATTTCCATGTCAGACGAGATAAGCACACAGATTTCATCAACAGAAATGAGATGATTTCTATCCTTGCTTTTGATGCTTGTTAAACACGAGAAAGCTTGCTCATACACGTAAGAATAGTGAATAGTATGAATAGTAGGATACTCTTCTTTCACAGAAATCCAGAGCTTGTCCAGGGACAAGTCAGTAAATCTCATCTTGAGTGCAGCTCACAAAGTTCTTCATCTTCTCTTAAAGTCAAGTTCTCAGGCTGAGCAGAAGATCCAGAGAAAGAGTCCCTCACCTAGTCATACACTTGTGTTGAAAATGAGGAAAAATACTGTTCAATTTTGTTTTGCAGGTCTTCTTGGTGGTTTTCAATAAGCCTCAAGATTTTCTGATATCCTTCCTAACTCTCAAGCCCAAGCAGCAGTGGAAGCATTTCCAGATTTCCTTTTACAACATGATTGTTCCAAAGATTCAGTTTCCTTTTAAATCCAAGAACCTTGCCACTTGGAAGTCAAAACATTTTCTCTAGGGCCTTGCAGAAACTTGTTCAACTGGTTCATATGATGAAATATGTCTGTTAAGTAGGCTAGTTTCTGGACGCCTTCTTTATCTTCAAAGTGCTCAGCAAAATCTGGCCTACCACTTCCTTGAAAGTACTCCTGCAATTCACCTTTCAGGTCAAACACCCTGCTGCCCTGCTAAGCCACCGGATTTCTGAATGTAGCAGGAGATTGGTGTGCTCTTTGCCTAGGCTTTCACACAGTTTTTTTAAAACATTCTCTAGTGAACTGGTCTTAAAGCTACTAAATAACCTGTTTCCCGAATCTATCTTTTTACTGACTGTGACTTTATTTTCAAAAGCTTTAATCTGTTTATTTAGAGATTCCAATAGTCATTTAAAATAATCAGCATTTTTATGTGTCGTATGGCTGTGATTTGTAGTTAAGTGCCTTTTCAATTTTGCTGGAGCTATTGCTACGTCTGTAAGTTGTTTGCCACAGACTAGGCACAATGGAACGGAACAACTCGGATCACCAGTCCATGTAAAACCCATAGATGAGTAGCTTTCATTGTAAAGACAGAGTTTTTTTGTGTCCGTTGTTGCACTAGTGCAGTGAAATGACTCAAAAGATTGTAATTCTCATCATTAACCTTATCCAAATTGTCTGTACTCCTAGGCACAGAACTGTCTTCCGTCTTAGACCTCCTCTTCAAAAATCAATACACTGGACCGTCTTTAGAATGAAAATTTCCCTCCAGTTTCCTATGACACTGGTAGCTTGTTTGCCCCCATAAATCAGTCGGTGGCGTGAAAGGGAAAGTTAGGGGAGGTAATTCGGGAGGGAGAGGCTGACGTCACAGCCCAAGTTTGGCAAGTCTACTCAATGCTCAGAAAGCGCACTTCATGCTCCTTATCAGCCTACGTGCAATATAGTGCTCACCAATTATCAACTGCCTCCCCTGCCTCTTGTCAAAAACTGAGAATGGACTCAACCAAATAAACAAGGTCCTACTGCACACTGCCGTACTGGGCTGAGACTGCTAACAGGGTTACTCAGTCACTGCCTACCACTGTAAGTGCTCAAAAAATGATAGTTTTTTTAAAATCACAATCTCTCACAGAATCCCTAGTGACCTCCGTGGAACGCCAGCTGAGAAACCCTGCATTAGACTATGCACAGTCATTACCAGAATCCGTATAGGATACTGTTACTAAAAAAAATTAAAATTATGCAACTTTTCAAAAGTTACCATACAGCTACATTGGTATTTCTCAACATACATGCTACTTATAGGCCACATAGAGTATTTAGAGTATTTCTGTAAACTAAAGCATATTCATAGATTTCAAAGATTTTCACAGCAGTCATAGAGTCCTTTCTCACATACGGATGTGAAACGTGGACACTCACCAAGACGATGCGAAAGTCTCTAGATGGTTGCTATACACGAATGCTCCAGATGGCTCTTGACGTGAGCTGGCAACAGCACATGACGAACGTCGAGCTCTATGACGACCTACCGATGCTCACCACTAAAATCGAGGTGAGAAGACTGCAACTAGCGGGGCACTGTCTATGCCACCCCGAGCTACCTGCCAGCCTAGTCATCATATGGGAGCCCAAGCATGGGAGGATGAACCCTGGGCGCCCTCCCAAGACTGTGGTCAACACGCTCCTAGAAGACAGCGGCGCAGCTAATGTAGATGAACTCTACACACTGATGATGAAGAGGAAGAAGACATTGTGCCCGATGCCGGCCCCCTAGGCCTGAGTTGACGTAGTAGTAAAGTAAATGTATTCAATGGAATGTCTTCACTTTAGCTACAATTGTCTGTTCTTTCAACTTTGATGCATAAAACATATCTCTTCTTTCCACTTCAATATTAGAAGTAAAACTACAAATAAAGTTAATAAACCTATAATAAAAATATAAAGAATTTCTTGGGAATATTTTCATACTGCTGACTACTGCCTGGAAATGTACTTTCAACTGGTAGATATAGGTCTGCATATAGAACTCTGGTAATGAAACTCATGCAGCTGACGTTAATAAATTCCAGACGCTGGCTATAGCATGTAAACGTCGACTGCGCCTCTTCCTATAGATGCTGCTTGGCCTGCTGCGTTCACCAGCAACTTTGATGTGTGTTGCTTGAATTTCCAGCATCTGCAGAATTCCTGTTGTTTGCATGTAAATGCTCCTGTGTTATATGTTTGGCTCCACAACAGAAAACATATTTCTAGGAATTAGTCCATAAGACTGCAAGACATTGGAGCAAAATTGGGCCATTCAGCCTATTGACTCTACTATTGGATCTTGGCTGATTAATCATCTTTCTCAAACCCATTCTCTTATCTTCTCCTTGGAACCTTGGATGTCCTGACTAATCAGGAAAATATCTACCTCCACTTTGAATATCCCCAATGACTTGGCCTCTACAGCTGTCTGTACAATGAATTCCCTAGACTCACCACACTCTGGCTAAAAAAATTCCTCCTCATCTCTGTTCTAAAAGGATGTCCTTGTGTTCTGAGGCCATGCCCTCCGGTCCTAGTCCTTATCAGTATAGGAAACATCCTCTCCATGTCCAGTTCATCTAGGCTTTTCAATA
The DNA here is from genome assembly GCF_963921235.1 of Mobula hypostoma. Taxonomy (NCBI): domain Eukaryota; kingdom Metazoa; phylum Chordata; class Chondrichthyes; order Myliobatiformes; family Myliobatidae; genus Mobula; species Mobula hypostoma. The sequence goes on along the minus strand of NC_086120.1, from coordinate 43,422,607 downwards.
TTCTATGGTTTTCAATGAGATCCTCCCTCATTCTTCTAAACTCCAGCGAATACAGGCCCAAAGCCATCAAATTCTTCCTATACATTAACTCTTTCATTCCTGGAGCCATTCTTGTGACCTTTCACTGGCCCTCTCCAATTCCAGCACCTCCTCTCTTAGATAAGGGGCCCTAATCTGCTCACAATGTAGTCAGTTACACAGAATCAGAAGGTAGTTCAACTTATCCCACTGATTATAAGTCAATTCCAGTTCTGGGAACTAGTTGAAATGCTATGAAAATACCTAAAGTCTTTACAGAACCTATCTTAAGATAAGGGTGGCATGGTAGCATGGTGGTTAGCACAACACTATTACAGCACTAGCGACTCGGGTTCAATTCCCGCCCTTACCTATAAGGAGCTTCTACATTCTCACCATAACCACATGGGGTTTCTCTGGGTGCTCCAGTTTCCTCCTATATTCCTTCCCAAAGACATATGGGATTAGTAGGTTAATTGGTCACTTGGCTGTATTTGGGTAGTATGGGCAGTGTGGTCTTGTATCTCTAATTAATATAAAATTAGAAGCAGAGGCACGTACTCTAGTCTCTTGTGTCTGCTCTACACTTCAATACAATCATGGCTGCTCATCTACCTGGGATGGCAGGACTTTCATATGATGAAAGACTGGATCGACTAGGCTTATACTCTCTGGAATTTAGAAGATCGAGGGGAGATCTGATTGAAACATATAAAATTCTAAAAGGATTGGACAGACTAGATGCAGGAAGATTGTTCCCGATGTTGGGTAAGTCCAGAATGAGGGGTCACAGTTTGAGGATAAAGGGGAAGCCTTTTAGGACCGAGATGAGGAAAAACTTCTTCACACAGAGAGTGGTGAATCTGTGGAATTCTCTGCCACAGGAAACAGCTGAGGCCAGTTGAAGGCTATATTTAAGAGGGAGTTAGATATGGCCCTTGTGGCTAAAGGGATCAGGGGGTATGGAGAGAAAGCAGGTACAGGGTTCTGAGCGGGATGATCAGCCAAGATCATACTGAATGGCGGTGCAGGCTCGAAGGGCCGAATGGCCTACTCCTGCACCTATTTTCTATGTTTCTATGTTTACCTTAATGCCAGCTTCATTCTCATGACCTTTCTCTGGCCCTCTCCGATCCCAGCACCTCCTTTCTCAGATAAGGGGCTCTAAACCACTCACAATGTATTCAGTTACACAGAATCAGAAGGTAGTTCAACTTATGCCGCTGATTAATAGTTGCTGACAGAAGTTCTCTTCATTTTAGGTTTTTGCCAGATAGCCATTAGAGAGCTTTCAGACTCACCAACACTCTTAGATACATTGCTATTTCCTTTATCACTTTATGATAGTATTTGAATAGTTCTGCTGAAGTGCTCACATGCCATTTTCCTTGATCAAAGTTGTCATCGCCTGGTTGCTGTTAGAAAATCAGGGTGGGGTTAATCTCTACCTGCTTTGAGGAGAATGATCTGATCGTTCTGACACAGATCCATAAATCCACTGATCCGCTTGGCAAACTCCACCACGTACTGGATAGCATCTGTAACTTGGATCGCACACTGCTGCCACATGGCTTCACAGGACTGTTGAAGCAAAGGACCAGAGTGAATGCACAGCACAGAAGACATTTCCATATTGCTTTCAGCAGATTTAGTTCACAAATCCATAACATAATGCAAGGTCTGGACGAGCAGCCTCAGTGACTGCAAGAAACTAGAGGGTTGTGAACGCAGCTCAGCATATTACAGAAATCAGCCTCCCCTCCACAGACTCTGTCTACACTTCTTGCTGCCTTGGTAAAGCAGCCAGCATAATCAAAGACCTCACCCGCAGACATTCTCTCCTCTCCTCCCTCCCAGCAGGCAGAAGATCCAAAAGCCTGAAAGCACATACTGCCAACCTCACGGACAACATCTACCCCACCGTTATAAGGTCATTCGATGATCCCCTTGTATGATAAAATAGATTCAAACCTCACAATCTACCTTGTTATGGCCTTGGCACCTCACTGTCTACCTGCACTGCACCTTCTCTGTAGCTGTTACACCTTTTTCTGCATTCTGTTATTAATTTACTTCGAAGCACTTTGCAATGAATGGATCTGTATGTACAGATCTGTCTGTATGAGACAACCTTTTCACTCTTCTTCAGTGCATATGACAATAATAAAGCAATTCCATTCCTAGGCACTATTTGAAATGCCACGGAAATACCCAAAGTCTTTACAGAAACTACCTTAAGATAAGGGCAGCATGGTAGCATAGTGGTTAGCACAATGCTATTACAGTACCAGCCACCCGGGTTCAATTCCCACCCTTGCCTGTAAGGAGTTTTTGTACATTCTCCCTGTAACTACATGGGGTTCCTCCAGGTGCTCTGGTTTCCTCCTATATTCCAAAGATGTACAGGGTTTGTGGGTTAATTGGTCACTTGGGTCACTTGGGTGTATTTGGGTAGTGTGGGTTTATTGGGCTGGAAGGGTCTGTAACTGAGCTGTATCTCTAATTAAAATAAAATAGAAGCAGAGGCACGTACTCTAGTCCCTTGTGTCTGTCTACACTTCAATACAATCATGGCTGCTCATCTACCTTAGTGCCAGCTTAGTTTACTAATCCAATATCCCCAATCTGCAGAGATCTATCAATGGTATCAAAGTCATTGTCAATCCATGCAGTGAATTGTGTGTATATCGTGGCAAGGTTCCTGCGAATCGCTCGTAACCTGGATGATCTACGAGTCAGAAATGTGGCCATAAACCAAGTTACCACCAGGCAGAATATACTCGCTGGGAAATCTGGCCCACTGCTCCCCCAAGCACTCATTCGTATGCATGGGCTGTACACAAGTCAGGTGTTTGTAAGCTGGGGAGTAGCTCCACTTGTGGAGTACCCGCACTAGGGGAGCGCCTGGACAAAAATTCCATGAGCCTCAGTATCGGGTAAACATTTCGGACACAACACCAACCATAGTAATGCAGTGGCTGAGGCAAACTTCTTCCCAGGTTGACTGGGAAAGCAGAAAGCTATAGCTGGCAATCAAAGATTAAAATGGCAAATAAATCTCAAAGGAATTTTCTTTCTTATTGTATTGTCTTTTAAAATATTCTCATCCTGGTTTAGTGAAACTATTTAATTTGGAGATTGTTATTTTTAAATTAATTTTTCAAAAGCAGAGATAAATCAAAATAACTAGGGAGGAAAGCTTGTCTATCAACCAACTGGTTTCAATATGTTTTTTGACAGTAGGTCTCCTCAAAAGGGTTTAAATTGTACCTTATTTTGAAAGTTCCTTATCTCTTCCTGTGTATACAACTGCCAGGCAAGCTGCTTCAACTCCTCAACAGTGTACTGGCAAGTCTCTAGGTGGGATTCCACCACGTTCTGTGATATTCGATCTGAATGAAAGAGTAAGCAGGATTTAAAGAGGGAGTACAAAGGTCTGGGTTCAAGGCTGCCAAATTAATGAGATTTACTTCTACAGATCCTAGTTTCTTAGCTTAAAAACTGCAAAGTTAATTTATAGGTTCTTGTTTCTAAATCTGTCATATTCTGCCTCTACCATTGGACTTGCTCCTGCACTTATGTTCGAAACAAAATTGCCCACAAAAGATGGGGTGTTATGATGAAGTTGTATAAGATGTTGTTGAGGCTTTATTTGGAGTGTTGTGGGCAGTTCTGGTCCCCCACCTACAGGAAAGATACCAATAAGATTGAAAGAGTGCAGAGAAAATTTACAAAGACGTAGCCAGGACCTGGGAGCCTGAGTTATAGGGAAAGGTTGAATACCTGAGGACTTTATTCCCTAGGGCACAGGAGAATGAAGAGAGATTTGATAGAAGTATACAAAATTATGAGGGGTATAGATTGGGTAAATGCAAATAGGCTTTTTCCGTTGAGATTGGGTGAGACTAGAATTAGAGGTCATGGGTTGAGGGTGAAATGTGAAATGTTTAAGAGGTACATGAGGGGGAACTTTTTCACTCAGTGTGGTGAGTGTGTGAAATGAGCTGCCAGTAGGAGTGGTGGATGTGAGTTCGATTTCAACGTTTAAGAGAAGTTTGAATTTTATGGATGGGAGAACGGTCCAGATGCAACTCAATGGGACTAAGCAAAATATTAGTTCAGCACCGGTTAGATAGGCCAAAAGGCCTGTTTCTGCCCAGTAGCTCCCTATGACTCTAAGTTGGCACCAGTTCATGCTGACAACAGTCGAGTTAATGAAATGGGCCTCCGAAGTCCTGCACAAACAGGACAACCAAGAGGCTACCTTCATAACCAAGATGATTTAGAAAAGATTTGGAATTATATGTTTACTTATGCAGACAAAGTGAAATAACGAGAGGGAACGAAACATTAGATGGAAGGACAGAGGGAGGAAAATGTGGGACTAACCATGAATAACCAACTCTCTGAGTAACACATACAAAACGCTGGAGGAATTCATCAGGTCAGGCAACATCTATGAAAATGAATTACATTCGAAGTTTCGGGCTGAGACCCTTCCTCAGGACTGGAGAGGAAGGGGGAAGATACCAGATTAAGAAGGTGGGGGAGAGGAAGGACAAGCTAGGAGGTGATATGTGAAGCCAGGTGGGTGGGTGAGGGGGGAATGAAGTAAGTAGCTGGGAGGTGATTAGTGGAAAAGGTTAAGGGCTGGAGAAGTAAAAATCTGTACTGTGGACTTCACAGATATGACACTAGATATTTTACGTCCATGTAACCGATGATATCAAATACACACCATTGTGGAATTTTCATAATTACAAGTTTTCAAAGTTTGTAATCATAAAAACTTCGTAACAGTGTGTATTGAACGTTATTGTTATGGAATAATAATTACAAGCCCCATGGCTCTGGAGTCCAGAAGAACTGGTGGGGTCTCATTGAACCCTATCAAATACTGAAAGGCCTCGATAGAGAGAATATAGAGAGGATGCTTCCTGTAGTGGGAAAGTCTAGGACCAGAATGCACAGCCTCAGAATAGAGGAGTATCCATTGAGAATGGAGATGAGGTAAAATTTCTCTAGCCAAAGAGTGTTGAATCTGTGGAATTCATTGCTGTGGCTGTGGAGGCCAAGTCATTGGGTAAATTTAAGGCAGAGGTTGATAGATTCTTGACTAGTCAGGGCATGAAGGGTTACAAGGAGAAGGCAGCAGATTGGGGCAGAGAGGGAAATGGATCAGCCATGATGAAATGACAGGACAGACTTGATGGGCCCAATGGCCTAATTCTGCTTCTATATCTTATAGTTTTAAGTAAGCTTGTCTCCTCCCTTTCACGGGGAATTCTGCAGATGCTGGAAATTCAAGCAACACACATCAAAGTTGCTGGTGAACGCAGCAGGCCAGGCAACATCTACAGGAAGAGGTACTGTCGACATTTTGGGCCGAGACCCTTCGTCAGGACTAACTGAAGGAAGAGCTAGTAAGAGATTTGAAAGTGGGAGGGGGAGATCCAAAATGATAGGAGAGGACAGGAGGGGGAGGGATGGAGCCAAGAGTTGGACAGTTGATTGGCAAAAGGGATATGAGAGGATCATGGGACAGGAGGCCTAGGGAGAAGGAAAAGGTGGGGGGGAAACCCGGAGGATGGGCAAGGGGTATAGTCAGAAGGACAGAGGGAGAAAAAGGAGAGAGAGAGAGAAAGCTAATGCCCCACCTTCCCCTTGTACCCCATCCGTTATTTACTTATATACACACATTCTTTCTCTTTCTCTCTTTTTTCTCCCTCTGTCCTTCTGACTATACCCCTTGCCCATCCTCCGGGTTTTTCCCCCCCTCCCCCTTTTCCTTCTCCCTGGGCCTCCTGTCCCATGATCCTCTCATATCCCTTTTGTCAATCACCTGTCCAGCTCTTGGCTCCATCCCTCCCTCTCCCGTCTTCTCCTATCATTTCGGATCTCCCCCTCCCCCTCCCACTTTCAAATCTCTTACTAGCTCTTCCTTCAGTTCGTCCTGACCAAGGGTCTCGGTCCAAAACGTCGACTGTACCTCTTCCTAGAGATGCTGCCTGGCCTGCTGCGTTCACCAGCAACTTTGATGTGTGTTGCTCCTCCCTTTCAAATTATTTGAGGGATGAAGTTTAAAAATCACAAGATGTACTGAAGACATATGCCACACTTCCTTCGTCACTACAGGTGAAGAGCATAAGAGTCAGGAAGGCATGATGCAGTTGTATTAAACTGTCATTCAGCAGCACTTGGAGTATTGTACACAGTTCTGGTTGTCCCATTACAGGAGGGATGTGGAGGCTTTGGGCAGGGTGCAAAAGAGGCTTTTCAGGATGCTGCCTGGATTAGAGACTACCAGCTCTAAGACGGTCAAATAGGTGGGACAAACTTGGATTGTTTTCTCTGGCATGCCGGAGGCTGAGGAGAGACCTTGCGGCAAGTTATAAGATTTGTAGAGGTTAGCACGACACTATTACAGCTCAGGGCGTCCGAGTTCAATTCCAGCATCCTCTGTGTGAAAAGTTTGTATGTTCTTCCTGTCAGCACATAGGGTTCCTCCCACAATCCAAAGATGCACCGGTTAGTAGGTTAACTGGTTGTTGCAAGTTGTCCTGTGATTAGGCGAGAGTTAAATAGATGGGTTGCTAGGTGGTGCAGTTCACTGGGCCAGAAGGGCTTGTTGTGCAATGCATCTCATTCGTTTGTTATGTGCTATGTCATATTACCTAGGCAGTCACATTTTTGGCAAATTTTTCTACAGAAATGATTTGCCATTGCCTTCTTCTGGGCAGTGTCTTTACAAGACTGGTGACCCCAGCCATTACCAATACTCTTCAGAGACTGTCTGCCTAGTGTCAGTAGTTGCATAACCAAGACTTGAACACTAGAGAGCTTTAAGAGGGAAAAAGTTTCAAGGAAAAGGATGAGTTGGTTTGATCATTTATTTATTTTACACGGAGTATGGTGGGTGCTGGATCGCTTTGCCAGGGGTGGTAGTGGAAGTAGAAATGATAGTGATGTTCAAGAGGTTATTTCGAGGGGTACTTAATCGGAAAGAGAGGGTTATAGATCATGTGTAGGCTGAAGAGCCTATGGCCGCTGCAAGATTGGGGTTCAATTCTGCCACAGTCACTAAGGAGTTTGTACGTTCTCCCTGTGACCATGTGGGTTTCCTCCTGGTGCTTCAATTTCCTCCCACATTCCAAAACATACGGGTTAGTGTTAATAAATTGTGGGCATGGAACATCGGCACCGGAAACATGGCGATAACTGCAATATGCCCCCAGCACATACATGATTTGAAACAATGTGCTTCACTGTACACTTCAATGTGCATGCCACAAATAAAGCTAATCTTTAAGTGCGTAAATGTAGGTAACAAAATGAAAAAGATCTGGGATACCAATGGATGGAGGAGCTAGACTGGACCCAATAGCCTCCAAATTTGATCCAAGGTCCAAATCGAAGCCCAAAAGTCAATCAGAAGTCAAGGCCCAATGACCAGAGCCTGGGTCGGTGAATCTCTGAGTCCACTGGGATGAAGTCAGGGCCCAGTGTCTGTGAATCCAAGAGTCTGCTGGAAGCTGAAAGAGGACTGTCTGCCCTGGAGTAGGAGGACCGTGTATGGGCGTGAGTGGGTGGGTGGGAGGAATGGGGCATGTTTCACTGTATGTCCTGTGTTGTTCTGCCGAGCATGCTATGTTGGTGACAGAATTTGTAGCAAACTGCAGGTCACCCCTATAACATCCTTGGGTGTGTTGGTTTTTAAATGCAAATGACGCATTGCACCATTCGGTTCAACGTGCATGTGATAATTAAATTTAAATCTGAAACCTCATCCATCTAGATTCTCCAGATGCTGAAAATCCAGAGCAACACATTCAAAATGTATCGAGGAACTCAGCAGATCAGGCAGCAGCTATGGAAATGAATAATCAGTCGACATTTTGGGCTGAGTCCTTTTATCAGGACTTGTATCTGATATTCTTTTGTGGCAATTTTGTGGAGAACAAGTTTTAAGAACCCCACACTTCTACCTACCAATTTAATAAGTAATACATACCTATCTCTGCCATTGAAATTTCACTGGCCAGTGAACTATTCTCTGGAGAGGGGTATGGGAACAAACTGGGTTCCAGCATTATTTCATATATAGACTCCTGCTTTATATGTTTAATTTCATTTACATCCATGGCAGACTGATCAGGAGAAGGCTCAGCGGAGGCTGAAATATCAAAATTATAAAAATTGCTTCCTCCTTCAGGGGTCAGCGGAAAGTCAAACAGGAGCCCTTCTGAGAAGGTGCTGCTGATCTCATCCAGATCTCCGAGTCCACTACTGACGCTGTTTGGGTAGCCTCGCGCAAGGCCCTCGGAGTCCTCCTTGGTTGCCAGCTGTTCTTGATGCTGTTGATGCTTCTGAACCTCTGCATAGAGACTGTCACGTTGCTTTTTGGACATCCGACCAAACTTCACAGCTGGAGAAGGGAAAACCCTTGTTAGTAATTGCTTGACTATCTCTGTTATAAAGTCATGTGGTCATACAGAACAGAAACAAGCCCTTTGGCCCACTGGCCATGGAGGGCTTATCTATAATAATAAATACAAGAGATTCTGCGACTGCTGGAAAACCAGAGCAACATGCACAAAATGCTGAAGGAACTCAGTGGGTTCGGCAGCATCTACGAAGAAGAATAAACAGCTGACGTTCTGGGCTGAGACCTGGCTTCATACATCACATGTCAGCCTGTATTCCTTCTCTTACTCCCCACCTTATCTGGCTTCTTCCCCCTTCCTTTCTAGTCCTGTTGAAAGGTCTTGGTCTGAAATGTCAACTCTTTATTCCTTTCTATAGATGCTGCCTAACCTGCCGCCTTCCTCCAGCATTTTGTGTGTTTTTATCTACAATACAGTAATCCTATTTAACAGCCTTACGTACCCTGGCAAATCAAGTCATTGCCCAGATACTCCTGGTGTGCTCTGAGTGTACCTTGTTCAATTACCAACTCAAACAATGCGTCCCAGATCACGACCATCCTCTCAGAGAGACCAAAAGACATTCCCTCACATCCCCACAAGTGTCTTACCCATTATCCTAGCCTGTGCCTCTGGCTTTAAGCATTTATTCTATACGGATAAGTTTCTTCCAATCTACCCTATCTATGTCCCTCATAATTTGGTATTAATCCGTCATGATTAGAGGACATAACTGGGTGTCCAGTAATCTTTCAGCTATCTTGGTATTTAAAGAATTGAAACTCCTTTGTTTTAAAAAGTCCCTAAAGCTCGGCCAATTTTTCTTCAAGTTCCCCATTTTTGCTTTGAAAACGTAAAAAAAAATTGTATCACTTTCATCCACCAGGGAAAATGGATATTGTGAAAATGAAAAAAAGTAAATATTTGCAAGTTCCTTTGTGAACATTATGGTGAAAGCAACTCTTTCTACTTTAGCATTCCCGAAGAGTTGACGTACTAGGGGTGGAGGGGGGTGCGGGGAGGGAAGGGAAGGGTGATTTAAACTAAAAGTTGCAGGGGATGGGAACCAGAGCAGAGTGTGGAGTGGCTGTGGAGAAAGATCATGTTAAGCCTACAAGATCAGGAATCAGAAGGTTGGACATGGCAGAACTAATGTTCTGAGCTGCATATATTTCAATACAAGGAGTGTTGTAGGAAAGGTGGATGAGCTTAGGACTTGGATCAGCATGTTGAATTATGACATTGTAGCCATAAGTGAGACTTGGTTGCAGGAGGGGCAGGACTAGCAGCTCAGTGTTCTGGGGTTCAATTGTTTTATACGTGATAGAGCAGGAGGGATTAAAGGCGGAGGGGTGGCATTACAAGTCAGGGAAAATGTCACGGCAGTGCTCAGTCAGGACAGACTAGAGAACTTGGGCCAGTGCATCATGGGTAAAGCCCTTCCAACCATTGAGCACATCACATGAAACGCTGTTGTAGGAAAGCAGCATCCATCAAAGACCCTCACCACCCAGGCCATGCTCTTTAAATGCTGCTGCCATCAGGTAGAAGGTACAGGTGTCTCAGGACTTGTACTACCCGGTTCAACAACAGTTACTACACCTCCACCATCAGGCTCTTGAACATAAAAGGATAACTGCACTCATCTATTGAGATGTTCACACAACCAATGATCTCACTTTAAGGACTCTTTATCTTATTTCATGCTCTCGTTATATATTGCTATTTAATTATATTTGCATTTGCAGTTTGTTGTCTTCTCTGCTCTACTTGTTCTTTCATTCATCCTGTTTACAGTTACTATTCTATAGATTTGTTGAGTATGACCACAGGAAAATCTTAGGTTGTATGTGGTGACATATATGTACTCTGATAATAAATTTTACTTTGAACTTTATTGGTAGAAGTGAGGAATAAGAAAGGTATGACTATGTTAATAGGATTATATTATAGACCACCCAACAGTCTGCGGGATTTAGAGGAACAAATTTGTAGAGAGATCACAGATGTTGCAATAAACACAAGGTTGTGATTGTAGCTGATTTTAACTTTCCAGAAATTGACTGGGACTCTCATATTGTAAAAGAGCTGATGGGAAAGAGTTTGCCAAATGTCTTCAGGGAAGTTTCCTTAATCAGTATATAGAAGTCCCAATGAGAGGGTTGATCTCCTACTAGGGAGTGAGACGGGGCAGGTGACAAAAGTTTGGGTAGGGGAACACTTTACATTTAGTAATCATAATGCCATTAATTTCAAGGTAATTATGGAAAAGGATAGGATTGGTGTTTGGCTCTGGATTCTAAATATTGATGGCATCTGAAAGGATCTGTCAAGTGTGGATTGGGACAGGTTGTTTTCTGGCAATGGTGTACTTGGCAGTGGTGTGAGGCCTTCAAAAGTGAAATTTTGAGAGTACAAGAGTATGTGCTTGTCAGAATAAAAGGTAAAGATAACAAGTGTAGAGAACCTTGGTTTTCAAGTGATATTGAGGCCCTGGTTAAGACAAAAAAGGAGTGCATAACAGGTAGGAATAAATGAGGTACAAACAGTATAAGAAATTCAAGAGAACGCTTAAGAAAGAAATCAGGATGGCTAAAAGAAGCATGAAGTTGCTCTAGCCGACAAAGTGAAAGAGAATCCTCAAGGGATTGTACAGAAATCTTAAGAGCAATAGGATAGCAAGGAACAAAATTAGTCTTCTATAATACCAAAGTGGTAATCTATGCTTGGGAGCCAAAACAGATGGGGGAGGTCTTAAAGAGGTTACTTTTCATCTGTATTAGTCAGGAGATGGACACAGACTCTATAGATGTGAGGCAATGCAGCAGTTATGTCATGGACCCTATACAGATTACATTAGAAGGAGGTGTTTGCTATCTTGAGGCAAATTAGGGTGGATAAGTCCCCAGGGCCTGGCAATATGTTCCCTCTGACCCTGTGGGAGGCTAGTGGAGAAATTGCAAGGGCCCTTACAGAGATATTGAAAACATCCTTAGCCATGGGTGAGATGCCAGAGGATTGGACAATAGCTACTGTTGTTTTGTTGTTTGAGGAAGGCGCTAAGAATAAGCCAGGAAATTGTAGGCTGGTGAGCCTGACATCAGTAGTGAACATACAAGTATTTGGATATACAGAGAACTGATTAGGGATTACCAAGATGGCTTTGTGCATGGTCTAACCAATCTTATAGTTTTAAGAGGAAGTTACCAGTTAAGTTGATGAAGGCAAGGCAGTGGATATTGTCTACATGGAGTTTAGGAAGGCCTTTGACAAGGTCCCACATGGGAAGTTAGTCAAGAATGTTCAGTCATTCGGCATTGAAAATGAGGTAGTAAATTGGATTAGACACTGGCTTCACAGAAGAGACCAGAGAATGGTAGTAAATGGTTGCCTTGATGACTGGAGGCCTGTAATTGGTGCTGGGTCCATTGTTGTTTATCAAATATATCAACAATCTGGATAATAATGTGGTAAACTGGATTAGCGAATTTGCAGATGACACCAAGACTGAGGGTGTGGTGGACAGCTAGGAAGACTATCAAAGCTTGCAGTGGGTTCTGGACCAGCTGGAAAAATGGCAGATGGAGTTCAATGCGGATAAGTGTGAAGTGTTGCATATTGGGAGCTCCAGCCAGGGTAGGTCCAACACGGTGAGCAGTAGGGCACTGAGTAGAACAGAGAATCTGGGAATACAGATCCACAATTCATTGAAAGTGGTGTCACAGGTTGATTGGGTTGTAAAGAAAGATTTTGGCATATTGGCCTTCATAAATCAATGTATTGAGCACAAGAGTTGGGATGTTATGTTGAAATTATTTAAGACGTTCGTGAGTCCAAATTTTGAGTGCTTTGTCCAGTTTTAATCACCTACCACCAGGAAAGATGTTCATAAGATTGAAAAAGGACAGAGAAAATTTACGAATATGTTGCTGGGACTTGAGGACCTCAGTTAGAGGGAAAGATTCAAGATTCAAGATTCAAAAAACTTTATTGTCATTCTAACCGTACATCAGCTCTGCAGGGCAGAATGAGACAGCGTTTCCCAGGAGCAATGCAATCATAACATAACAAACGCAACACTAAATAATAAACGTAACAACAAACAGTAAAACACAACAGCCACATGTCAGTTAAAATCAGTTATAAGTGTCCAGTGCAAGTTAAAAGTGTCCAAAGCAGAGTCAGGTAGAGCAGCTATTTAGCAGTCTGACTGCCTGTGGGAGGAAGCTGTTTAGTAGCCTTGTGGTTTTAGCTTTGATGCTCCTGTAACGTTTGCCTGACAGCAGAAGAACAAACAGTTCATGGAGAGGGTGTGAGGGGTCTTTAATGATGTACCGTGTCTTCTGGAGGCATCGACTCTGAAAGAGGTCTTGGACAGAAGGTAGGGAGACCCCAATAACCTTCTCTGCTCCCCTAACCACCCTCTGCAAGGCTTTTTTGTCGACAGCACTGCAGCTGGAGTACCAGGTTGTGATGCAAAAGGTCAGCACACTCTCAACCATGCCTCTGTAGAATGTAGTTAAGATGTTAGTGGGGAATGATGCTTGTTTAAGCTTCCTCAGAAAGTGCAATCTCTGCTGGGCCCATTTCACAATCCCAGTGGTGTTCCTGGGCCAGGTGAGATTGTCCAAGATCTGCACCCCAAGGAACTTGATGTTTTCCACTCTCTCCACTGTGGAGCTGCTGATGCTGAAGGGTGTGTGCTCAGGCTGAGACCGTCTGAAATTGACAATCACCTCCTTGGTTTTGGTGACATTAAGCATCAAGTTGTTATCACTGCACCAGCTCTCTAGGTGTTTGACCTCCTCCCTGTACATCGTTTCATCATTTTTGCTGATGAGCCCCACCACCGTGGTATCATCAGCAAATTTAATGATCAGGTTCTCCTTGAATCTGGCTGCACAGTCATGTGTTAGCAGTGTAAACAGCAATGGGCTAAGCACACAGCCTTGTGGGGATCCAGTGCTCAGTGTGATGGAGTCAGAGATGTTCCTGCCAACACGGACTGACTGTGGTCTCTCCGTCAAGAAATCCACCAGCGACACATGGCAGTGTTAAGGCCAAGCAGCGACAGTTTCTCCACTAGTCTCTGTGGGATGATGGTATTGAACGCTGAACTGAAATCAATGTACAGGATTCTGGCATAAGTGTCTTTGTTGTCCAAGTGAGAGAGAACTATGTGCAGTGTGGTGGATTTTGTGTCCTCCGTAGAGTGATTTGGACGATAAGCAAACTGCAGAGGATCTAGCGATGAGGGGAGGCTGGCGGTGATATGAGGCTTGACAAGCCATTCAAAACATTTCATCACTATGGGGGTCAGGGCAACAGGACGGTAATCATTCAGACAGGCTACAACTGATTTCTTTGCTACAGGGATGATTGTGGAGGTTTTGAAGCATCTGGGGACAATAGCTTGACTACGGGAGATGTTGAAAATGTCCGTCAGGACATCTGCAAATACATCAGCACATTCCTTGAGCACACGTCCAGGGTTGTTGTTGGGACCTCCCGCTTTTCGTGGGTTGACCCTGGCAAGGGTCCTCTGTGTTTGCTCTGGATCAATGATTGGAGCCGGCTGGTCAGATGGTAAAGAGGGATTGGCTCTCCCCCTTGCTGTAGTGTTTGATGCTTCGAAGCGTGCAAAGAAATTGTTAAGCCTGTCTGGAAGAGAGGCGTCGCTGTCATCAGTTTTCTGCCTGATCTTGTAGTCTGTCAGAGCTTAATAGACTACAAGGGAAAGGTTGAAAAGGTTAGGACTTTATTTCCTAGAATGTAGAAGATTGAGGGGAGATTTAAAAGAGGTGTAACAAAATTATGAAAACTTTAGATAAGGTAAATGCAAGCAGGCTTTTCCCACTGAGGCTACAACTAGAGCTCTTGGGTTAAGGGTGCAAGGTGAAATACTTAAGGGGAACATGAGGGAGCACTTCTTCACTCAGAGGGTGATGAGGGTGTGGAACGAGCTGCCAGTGCAAGCAGTGGATGTGGGTTTGAGTTCAACATTTCAGAGAAATGTGTATGGGTACGTGAATGGGAGGGAAATTAAGGGCTATGGTCAGGGTGCAGGTCGATGAAACTATGCAGATTACTGGTTTGGCACAGATTAAGTGGGCTGAAGGGCCTGTTTCTGTGCTGCAGTGTTCTAAGAAAAGAACCAGTAGCTCCAACTACACTGCTTCCTTATCTGGCAGAACAGATACATTCCCTGGGACACACTGGAGCGCAAAAGATGAGCAACAGATTCTCCCTGTAGTGGTGGAATCCAAAGTTGAGGACACAAGCTTGACAAGTCTTTGAAAGATGCATGATATGCCAGTAAATGAATGCTGGAGCAGTGGAAATGCTACCACAGTTAAGTGCTCCTTCTCCCCCTGGTCCATTTTTACACTTACAAGTGGTCTATATTACTTTGCTGAAGTGCCCCAGATACTCAGGCATACTGGTAATAATGGACAAGTTTTCAAAATGGGTAGAAGCTATTCCAGGAAGGAAAGTAATTGCCACACTCATTTTCATTGTCCATATCACCCAGTCATCAGGACAAATCAAACAAATGAATGGAACCATCAAATGATGACTAAGTATCATGAGGAAGGTGTACTTTGGTCTATGGCTCTTCCCACGGTCTTGTGTAGCATTAGAGCAATCACAAACAAAAAATACTGAGTCCATTTGAGATGGTAACCATGTCACTGTCAGGAGCCCTTGATCTCAAAGAGGATGATATACATATTATGGCAAACAGTGTAGTTAACTGTTGTGTGAAATTAACCCAAGCTGTACAGTCTGCTTCTCAACAGGTTTCTGCCGATTGAAATTAACCAACAGGAGGAGGACACACCCTGATTCCTGGCGAGTGGGTCCCAAGTAAGAAAGTGCATAAGGATCCACTGGGAGCTGAATGGGAAGGTCCTTATCAAGTGCTGGTAATTACCAACTTGGCGGTGAAAGTAGAAGGTAAAAGTAAGTGGATATATGTTAGCCACTGCAAGTGAGCTAAAATGGTCTTCTCTCTCTGTTATTACTAGACCTTTGTCACTGTCCATTTTCAATTTTCTTTGTTCTCTTTGCAGTCAACAAAACGATCTTGAAGCAACAAGTTTTTTCCTCTTTCCTGATTTCTGAAAGAACCTTGGATTAAAAACATCAAAATCCAACGCACGCATGTACATGAATGACGTGGGTCGCTGAGCCAGAAGGGCTTGTATCTCTGAATCAATAAAAATAACAAAAAGCAGCATAAAAGTTACACAATTTCCACTTTCTTCCACTGCAGATATATAAGACAGGAAACTAAGCTAAAATGCATTAGAATGAAAAGCTGAGACTTTACAAAAAAAACGAGTTTAAACAATTTACATTTTAACGTAAGAGGTTACTGAGAATTTCCTCTTTTGCTAAAGTACATCTCATTTTTCAGTTCCATGGCAAATGCTCCATTAGTCAAACCCTCATATATACACCATTGCCTCCTGTCAAAGAAATTAGGGCTTGTGTTTAGGGTGATGTGTGGAATCTCTGTGAGCTGCAGATAAAAATAACATGAATTCATCCTCACACTGAGTGAATGTGTATAGAAGTATTGGAAAGCCAAACTGGTCAAACTTCTAGACTGTGTTGCCGTCTGCTGTGAGAGGCTTCAAGTGTTGAGTACTATAAAAGGAAAAACAATTGGAAATATATCACATCTGCATCAAGGTTTAGAAATCAGAGCAGAGGGCACCTACCATCATTTTCTGGGACAAAATACTCTAATATACCTTGGCCAAGAATCTGTTATTTAGGTCTAACAGACTAAACTAAAAGTGAGACAAGTGCATACCCAAGAGGAATTAAACTAGAATGTGTCTAAGTAACAATAATCAACCAGATTTTCACTCAACTGTTGCCAAAATGCTTTGACAATAGGAATCCATTGCTGGTTTGTTGGACCTTGAGACAGTTCTGGGTTTGAATCAACAAACCATCTGAAGCCTGGCCAACTTACTATTGCATCACTCCCCCCGATCCTGCCCCCCATTGCCTCTCTCCCACTCTCTCAGTTTCTCTCTCACTCTGTCTCTCAGCACCCCCTCTCACTCTCTCCACCTCTCAGCCCCTCTCTCATGCACACACACGTACACAGTGAGAAAAGAAGTATGTAGCCTTAGTTAATTTGGAATAAAATTTCAAACTGTAATCTGAGCTCTAGTCTTCTCCCTTACCATCACGTGACATTCCAAGAGTAAGACACTTCTGCAAGCGACAGTGTTGGCAGCGATTCCGATTGGTTCGATCAATGAGGCAGTTCCTCTGACGTGGGCAGGAGTACGCAGCGTTATTCTGCTGGCTCCTTCGGAAAAAACCCTGGTTCAGATAATGGGATTTAACAAAGTTTAGAAGCCAGTTAATTATAGTCAAAGTTCAAAGTAAATTTATTATCAAAGCACATACACATCATCAAATACTACCTTAAGATCGATTTTCTGGCAGGCAGTTACCGAAAAATAAAGAAATGCAATAGAATTTGCCGTCAAACTATACATAAACAAGGATTGACAAACAATGAATGTGACAAAGAAGATAAATTGAGCGAATAAAGAAAAATATAATCTTTGATAAATAATACTGAGAATATGAGTTGTAGAATCCTTGAAGGTGAGTCCATAGGTTGTGGAATCTGTTCAGAATTGAGGTGAGTGGAGTTTTCTATGTTGATTCAGGAGCCAGATGGTTGTAGGATTATAACTGTTCCTGAACGTGGTGGTGTGGAACCCAAGTCTCCTGTATCTTCTGCCCGATGATAGTAGTGAGAAGACAGCAAGGTCTGGATGGTGGGAGTCCTTGATGATGGACACGGCGTTTTTTATGGCAGAGCTCCTTACAAATATACTCAAAGGTGAGGAGAGTTTTGCCTGTGATGCACTGGGCTGCATCCACCATTTTCTGTAGACTTTTCCGTTCTCGGGCATCGATATTTCCATACCAATATGAGATTGCATACAATGCTTCCAGTGTCTCCTGACTTAAAGCCCAGATACTGTCAAGAAACCCTCTAGGTCCTTCACTCTGTGGTCCAGCTTGTTTCAAATCCATAGTGGAGGTCTATTCTAATTAACTAAACCTAACTAAGATCTAAAATTAACTATTATTAGTATCAATCTACAGTTAATTAACCTATCAGTGCAATCTCAGACAGCAGTATTTTCAGTTCAAACTCAGTTTATTGTCATTCAACTACGTGCATGTGTAATGCCAAACGAAAATGTTCCTCCAGACCAAGGTGCACAACACAGTACATATAACTCACACACGTAACACAAAGTAATATTACCGTAATAAATTAACAAATAATAAGGTGCATTTATGAGACAAGTTCAAAAGTAACAGTGTTACGCTACTGGCACTTCATACGTAATGAGACCTGGGTGGTGGCAGGGAGCTCAGTAGTCTTGTAGCCTGGGGAAAGAAGCTGTTTCCCATACTAACTGTACTTGGTCTAATGCTACAGCACCTCTTGCCTGATGGTAAGGGGTCAAAGAGATTGTCGGACAGATCGACCTCTGACTTATAGTAACTTCAAGTTACGGACATTTCTCGGAACCCCTTACGTGATCTGGTAAGTCTGTACTTATAAGTAACAGAGCAAGAAGGTGACCAGCTGGTGAAACTCACTGGATCAGGTAATAGCTGTGGACAGAGACAGGCAGTTGATGTTTCCGGTCGAGACCCTTCAGCTGGACTGAAGGAGTAGAAAGGAGACAGCCACAATACTGATGTCAAGGATTAACTTTATTTGCCACAAACATTTGCATGTATTAGGAAATTGTTCTGGTGTGTTGGTGTGACGTGCACAAAAAAAACCAACATTCAGCAATTACATAAAGAATTGTATAAGAATAAAATTATAAGTACAGATATGACCCAGACCCTGTGATTTCAGTCTCTGAAGCTGATGTGAGAGCATCCTTCGGGAGAGTGAACCTGTGGAAAACATCCAGCCCAGACAGGGTACCTGGCCGAGAACTAAAGATCTGTGCTGATCAGCTGGCTGGTGTGTTCGCCCAGATCATTATCCTCTTGCTTCGGTAGTCTGAGGTACCCACCTGCTTCAAACAAGCTTCAGTTATACCGGTGACAAAGAAGAACATGGTAATCTGCTTCGATGATTATTGTCTAGTAGCACTTACATCCAATGTCATAAAGTGCTTTGAGAGGTTAGTGATGAAACAGATCCACTCCTGCCTGAGAAGCAACTTGGATCCACTCCAATTTAACTATCGTCACAACAGGTCAGCAGCAGTTGCCATTTCATTGGCTCTTTACTCAACCCTGGAACATCTGGATAGTGAAGATGCATAAATCAGGATGCTCTTTATTGGCTTCAGTTTGGCGTTCAATACTATCATACCCTCAAAACTAATCATCAAGTTTCAAGACCTTGGCCTCAATACTTCCTTGTGCAACCGGATCCTTGATTTCCTCACTTACAGACCCCATTCAGTCGGATTGGCAATAACATGTCCTCCACTATCTTCATCAGTACAGGTGCACCACGAGGATGTTTACTTAGCCCCCTACTTTAGTTGCTTTATACTTATGACTATGAGACCAAACACAGCTTGAATGCTATATTTAAGTTTGTTGATGACCCCATTGTCGTCGGCCGAATCAGAAATGGTGATGAATTGGCATACCGGAGGGACAATGAAAATCTGGCTGAGTGGTGCCACAACAACAACCTCTCACTCAATGTCAGCAAGACCAAACAGTTGATTATTGACAAACAACAGGAATTCTGCAGATGCTGGAGTTAGTCCTGACGAAGGGTCTCGGCCTGAAACGTCGACTGCACCTCTTCCTACAGATGCTGCCTGGCCTGCTGCGTTCACCAGCAACTTTGATGTGTGTTGCTTGAATTTCCAGCATCTGCAGAATTCCTGTTGTTTGTCAATAATCAACTGTTTGGTCTTGCTGACATTGAGTGAGATTACCTAGGGTTACCCGTAGCCCTCTATTTTGCTAAGCTCCATGTACCTATCCAGAAGTCTCTTAGAAGACCCTATCGTTTCTGCCTCCGCTACCGCCATCCGCAGCCCATTCTACGCACTCACCGCTCTCTGCATAAAAAAATTACCCCTGACATCTCCTCTGTACCTACTCCCAAGCACCTTAAAACTATGCCTTCTCGTGCAGGCCATTTCAGCCCTGGCAAAAAGCCTCTGACGTCTGTAATCAATGAATCAATGTTTATTGCTTATTTATTTATTTTTGTAATTATTTCTTATTTTTTCTTTTTATATTTGCAGTTTGTTCTCTTTTGTACATTGGTTGTTGTCCTGTTGGGTATAGCCTTTCATTGATTCTATTGTGTTTCTTGTATTTGCTGTGATTGCCCACAGGAAAGTTAAAGTTAGGGTAGTATATGGTGACATATATGTACTTTGATAATAAATTTACCTTGAACTTTAAAATGTGCATAAATACATAAATACCAGCATGTATTTACAATGTAAACAACATTATAAAAGGTGGTTTAAAGCGTTTACAGTGCAGTGCAGTGACTGAGTTAATAGATAGAAGGGGTGTGGGAGGGGCTAACTAGAATGCTTGATTAGCCTAATTGTCTCGGAGAAGAAACTTTTAAGATGGCATGAAGTTTTTGTTTTAATAGCCCTAGTGCTTTCCAGAAGGGAGCTTTCGTTCCCTCAGGGACTTGCTGGATATCTTTCCAGGTGTTCTAATTACATTGGATGAATATGGACTTTCTGCTCAGCACTCACTGATGGCAGGGTGGAGATACATCTCTACTAAAGGAGGTGTAAGGTGCTCCTTCCCTCCGCTAACTTGCAGGTCACCCTTGGGCAAGGCGTAGCACCTGCTTAGCCCCGCCCCGATCAGGGTCACGTGAAGCCACAGAAGTAGGTGGTGGATGGTCGTATGAGCAGCTGGTGCACATCACAAGTCCTGGTTATGTGACCATTGATGCCAGCCAGACAATTTCTGAAGAGTATTGATAATGGCTGGGGTTGCCCGTCTTGTTAAGACACTGCCCAGAAGAAGGCAATAACCAGCCACATCTGTAGAAATATTTGCCAAGAACAATCATTGTTATGGATAGAGGAAAGAATAAGAACTACAGCGTGGGAGGGGGGCTTCCCCACGGTTTAAAGGCGGATAGAAGACCATGATCACCCATGTCATATGACATGACACATAATAAATGAGTGACCCATTTATGTAGAGAAACCACTTCAACTGTGTGATAATCCTTACAAGTGTTAAAGTCTAGAGTTACATCTTTTTCAAATTGCACAGCTTGACATTGGGTTAAAGAATTTCCCCCTTTTCCATAAGGTCATTGCCACCTCATGCTGATTCAGATTTAGATTTATTCATCACATGTACATGAAAACATACAGTGAAATGTGTCGTTTGTCTTAACAACCAATACACTTCAGGTAGCCTGCAAGTGTCACCACAACACATTCTGGCACCAACCATGTATGTCTACGATGCTCGGAGGAACAACATATACCACAAGAAGCAACAAAACAACAACAGCAAAACAAGCCCCTTTCCTCCCTTCCTGAACTATGAGGAACTAGATACTTAAGTTGGAGAAAACTTTGGTGCATTGACAATCGTAACTCATATTTAAGAAATGTTTTCAATATTGTGCTAAGTTATTGGACCAATTAATAACCCATTTATTAGAAGAATCCCTTTATGCAGATTACAATAAGGCTGAAATTCATCTTGATAACTACAAGAAAACTGCAGAAATGGAAACAAAAACATGCCAGAAATTCTTAACAAATTAAAGATAAAAGATAAAGATTATCTTTATAAAGATTAACTAATTATTTGTCACATGTACATCAAAACACAGTGAATAGTGTCATTTGTGTCAAATTAAATCAGCGACGATACGCTTGGAGCAGCATTCCACCCTTCCAACACCAACATAGCATGCTCACAACTCACTGAGCCTAATCAATATGTCTTTGAAAAATGTAAGGAAACTGGAGCACCCAGAGGAAACCCATGTGGACGTGGGAAGTATATACAAACTCCTTACAGATGGCGGCGGGAATTGAACTCTGAACTTATAGCCAGCGACTGGGAAGTGTTGTGTCTACCGCTACGCTACCATGCTGCCTTTTGCTTTTGACTGACCTGTTGAGGATATCTAGTACTTTGATTTTCATTCCAGATTTTTGGCATCTGCCATATTTTGCTTTCCCATAGAAATGCAAGCGTTTTTCTTAAAACCCAAAAAGCATTTTATATTTCTGATATTGAGGCTTGGGAAGGACTTTTCAAGGCATTTCTCTTGTTTATGTCCTGAGAATGCTCGTACTGTGCAATGCTTCCAGTTAAGCAGACAGCTTGGCTCCGGGTACCTAGAATACCCTCCCACCCCTTAACCTGTCACCTCAGAGTGTTGCAGGTGGTTATAGAGAAGGAATTACAAAGTCCTAGAAGGATTAGAGAAGAGGACCAGAAGAGAAGATGGTATGTTGCCCAATTTAGTGTCAATATATCTCAGTAAGAACCAGAACCACCGGTGATCAGGACAAGGAGCCCATTGAGGTAAAGGCAGGAGAATTTTGAATGAAGATTGCGACAGAAAGCACTTGGTAAGTGCACCCCTTACACTTGTGCATTCTCACTCACACACAAACACACACACAGCCTTGTCATTCTGCTGTCGTTGCACTGACTTCAATGTCTTCCTCAGTACATTCTCAAATTGGGTCCTAAATCCAGCTAGTGCACTCGGGATGGCTTTATGGTACCTTTGCCGCCGTACATGGCAGAATATTCCATTTCTTTAGTAATGGGATGTGTAAATATGTATATGTTGTCTGTATACAGTATTTACAGTAGATACTTCTGTTTATTTTCCAATATGATTGTAACTACATTGTAGGTGCATAATATTCTAATTCCTGTTGTTCTTAAGCTAACAGTTGGTAATTAAAGATGGCATGTCCTAGTGTAAAAAAAAGGGAGCTGATCACCTTCAGTAGGAGAGAGAGATAGGGGCTGCCAGGAATTCACACTGGACAAGAATGAGCGGGGAACTATTATAGCAACACACATCGAAGTTGCTGGTGAACACAGCAGGCCAGGCAGCATCTCTAGGAAGAGGTACAGTCGACGTTTCGGGCCGAGACCCTTCGTCAGGACTAACTGAAGGAAGAGCGAGTAAGAGATCTGAAAGTGGGAGGGGGAGATCTGAAATGATAGGAGAAGACAGGAGGGGCAGGGATGGAGCCAAGAGCTGGACAGGTGATTGGCAAAAGGGATATGAGAGGATCATGGGACGGGAGGCCCAGGGAGAAGGAAAAAGTGGAGGGGGGGATAAACCCAGAGGATGGGCAAGGGGTATAGTCAGATGGACAGAGGTAGAGAGAAAGAATGAGTGTATATAAATAAATAACGGATGGGGTACGAGGGGGAGGTGGGGCATTAGCGGAAGTTAGAGAAGTCAATGTTCATGCCATCAGGTTGGAGGCTACTATTATTATGCTTTCCAGCAGATATCTTCCTGTAAATGTTGGCAGTTTTCTTTTCACTATTTTTGCTAACTTTTAGTCAGTTTGATTTTTGACGCACCTATAAACGCCTTTGCACTAAAGTGCGAAGTGACTCCAGCTATATTTCCTTTGGTCATAACCAACAAATTTAACAAAGATCAATGGATTTTTATCACAAACAACAGAAAATCTTCAGATGTTGAAAATCCAAGCAACACACACAAAATGCTGGAGGAACTCAGCAGGCCAGGCAGCATTTTGTGTGTGTTCAATGGATTTTATTCACTCAAGATCAAGTTCAAGATGGTATAACAACAGGAATTCTGCAGATGCTGGAAATTCAAGCAACACACATCAAAGTTGCTGGTGAACACAGCAGTTATCCTGGCACTTATCCCTGTAAGCGGAACAAGTGCTACACATGCCCTTACACTTCCTCCCTTACCACCATTCAGGGCCCCAGACAATCCTTCCAGGTGAGGTGACACTTCACCTGTGAGTCGGCTGGGGTGATATACTGCGTCCGGTGCTCCCGATGTAGCCTTCTATATATTGGCGAGACCTGACGCAGACTGGGAGACCGCTTTGCTGAACACCTACGCTCTGTCCGCCAGAGAAAACAGGATCTCCCAGTGGCCACACATTTTAATTCCACATCCCATTCCCATTCTGACATGTCTATCCACGGCCTCCTCTACTGTCAAGATGAAGCCACACTCAGGTTGGAGAAACAACACCTTATATTCCGTCTGGGTAGCCTCCAACCTGGTGGCATGAACATTGACTTCTCTAACTTCCGCTAATGCCCAACCTCCCCCTCGTACCCCATCCGTTATTTATTTTTATACACACGTTCTTTCTCTCACTCTCCTTTTTCTCCCTCTGACTATACCCCTTGCCCATCCTCTGGGTTCCCCCCCACGCTTGTCTTTCTCCCTGGGCCTCCTGTCCCATGATCCTCTCATATCCCTTTTGCCAATCACCTGTCCAGCTCTTGGCTCCATCCCTCCCCCTCCTGTCTTCTCCTATCATTTTGGATCTCCCCCTCCCCCTCCCCCTCCCACTTTCAAATCTCTTACTAACTCTTCCTTCAGTTAGTCCTAACGAAGGGTCTCGGCCCAAAACGTTGACTGTACCTCTTCCTAGAGATGCTGCCTGGCCTGCTGCGTTCATCAGCAACTTTGATGTGTGTTGCCTCAAGATGGTACAATGTAATTTTCAGTACACAAGTATAAAGGAGAAAGAAATAATTGTTACTTCAGTTTTGATGCAGCACATAAATGATAAAAGAACACAATAATAATAAAAAGCACAATAAATATAAATACTTAAGATAGCTTACATACATATATTGATTGTATGTCCATAAAGTGACGCTAGGCTGTACGTAAAGTGATTGACAGGAAATAATAAAGTAGTGGTGGAGTTGTGGGTGGAGGTATTGATCAGCCTTACTGCTTGGGAAAAGTAACCGTTTTTAAGTCCGGTGGTCCTGGTGTGAAAGTTACGTAGCTTCCTCCCTGATGGCAGTGGGACAAACAGTCCATGAGCAGGGTGGGTGGTATCCTTCATGATGTTACTGGCCCTTTTCCGGCACCTCTCTGTATATATGCCCTTGATGGGAGGCACGTTTTTGACACAAATGCATTGGGCAGTTTCGACTACCCATTGCAGAGAATTCCTGTCTGTCACAGTGCAGTTTCCATACCGTGCACTGATACAGCTCATCAGGAAGTTCTCCACTGCGCATCTGTGGAATGACGGGAGTATGAACGTGTAAAGCCCAACTCTCTTCCGCCTCCTTAGAAAGTAGAAGTGTCGGTGAGCTTTCTTGACTGCGTAGGGTGTGTTCTGGGACCATGAGAGAATGTGTGTGATATGCACTCCCAGGAGTTTGAAACTGCTTGCAATTTCCACTGCTGTGCTGCTAATATAAACAGGGGATGTGAGCGGTGCGAGTTCTCTGCTGATCTCTAAGTTTACAGAGGGCTTGAGGTGAATGGCTAACTAATAGATCAGCAGAATAACACTATAAAACATGGGATCAGAATTAGGCTATTTGGCCCAATGAGTCTGTTTGGCCATTCCAATAATTTATTATCTCTCTCAACTCCATTCTCCTACCTTCTCCCTGTAATTCTTGATGCCCTGACTAATCAACAACCTATCAACCTCCACTTAAAATATACCCAATTATTTGGCTTGCACAGCGTTCTGTGGCAATGAATTCCACAGATTCACTACCCTCTGGCTAAAGAAATCCCTCCTCAAGCAACACGCATCAAAGTTGTTGGTGAACGCAGCAGGCCAGGCAGCATCTCTAGGAAGAGGTACAGTCGATGTTTCAGGCCGAGACCCTTCGTCAGGGCTAGGACGTCTAGTCTAGTCCTGATGAAGGGTCTCGGCCTGAAACGTCGACTGCACCTCTTCCTAGAGATGCTGCCTGGCCTGCTGAGTTCACCAGCAACTTTGATGTGTGTTGCTTGAATTTCCAGCATCTGCAGAATTCCTCGTGTTTGCGTTTTTAAATTCCTCCTCATCTCTGTTCTAAGTGGACATCACTCTACCCTGAGACTTTTGGGTCCTTGACCCTCCCACAATAGGGAACATCCTCTCTGCATCCACTCTATGTAAGATGTTCAGTTTCAATAGGTTTCAATGAGCTGAGGAGAAATTCAGGATTCAGATGGAAGTAGGCTTTTCATTTAAAAGACAGTAGATAAACTAATGTGGGGACCCAGCATTATCACAGGGAGCTTAGATGCAAATGCTAAATTGATACAAGAACTTAACTAGGTCACTATTCCAATATTGTGCTCCATTGAGGAACCTATTTTAGGAAGGATATCAAAGCCTTGAGTCCAAAAGGAATTCGCTATGGTAAAATTAGGAATGAGAAGTATTCATGATGAGAAAATGAATTGGGGACCTTTACATTAGAATAGGGAATATTAAGAAAAAAATCTAATAACAGAATGTCTTTTAATTTTGAAGGTAAAATTCAGAAATAACCATCTACTCACTTGTAACTTGAGAATACAAACTGAAGATCACCGTAAAAAGCACAAGGTTAAGAGAATTTTATTTGCATAGAAGAGAAATCATGGCAGCTGAGAAGTGGGGAGAAGGCAGTAATATGAGAAAGACACATTCAAAGGAATGTAGGCAATGACCTTAGTTATAAACAGCTTATAGAATAGGTAGAGGTCCAATAATTACCTTCTGTGATGCCATTTTAAGATTTTAAGTAGGTTGGTTCCACCTTCCTGAAGGGATAATGAAGTCAGAGGGAAGGGGAGATGATAAAATAGAAGGAATTTTAGTAGTTTCTATGGGTCTTGCTTACCTTGCACCCCTCACAAGTGATGACTCCATAGTGGATCCCTGAAGATTTATCTCCACAGATTTTGCATGGTATCACTTCGATTTGGGCTGTAAGGTCAGGAGAAAGAAAGAGATTAAATGATAATTTCACAGTTAAGTTCAAAGGCAAACCAAACCTAGAAAATTAATGTTCTATGAAAAGGAATAACTTGTTTACCCTAGGCTCCAGATATTCATGGACAAATTATACCAAACCACAGCCTAGTATTATATTCCTCTTCTCGATATTCAAAAAAGAAAGCAAGACAAAACTTACTTGGTTAACAATTGTCATAGTTCATGTGATGTACATATATTCAGAGTTCTAAGTAAATTTACTTTCAAAGTACATACATATGTCACCATATACTAACCGGAGATTCATTTTCTTTAGGGCATTCACAGCAAATACAAAGAATTTATGAAACAAAAGATGGACAAATAATCAGTGTGCAAAAGACAACAAATAGCACAAATACAAAAAAGGAAAAAAACAAAATAATAAATAATAAATATTGAGAACATGAGTTGTAGAGTCTTTGAAAATGAGTCCATAGGTTGTGGAATCAGTTCAGAGTTGAGGTGAGTGAAGTTATCCATGCTGGTACAGAAGCCTGATGGTTGAAGGGCAATAACTGTTCCTGAGCTTGGTGGTGTGGGACCCAAGGCTCTTCGTCATCCTTTCGGATGGCAGCAATGAGAACAAAGCATGGCCTGGATGGCTGGAGGATTTTGATGATGGATGCTGCTTTCCAGCGACAGTGCTCCATGTAGTGTGACATAAAATAGGCAAATGTATGAACCTGTAGCTGTATAAATCATCTTACTCTGCACATCCCACTGTATGCAAGGAAGCTTTTTAAAATTTATTCATTCAGTATGTGGACATTTATGGCAATGCCATCATCATTATGTGCCATGTCATATGACATGGATGATTAAGGTCTTTCCATGACCATGACTGTTCTCAGCAAATTTTTCTACATAAGTGGTTTGCCATTGTCTTCTTCTTGGCAGTGTCTTGACAAGATGGGTGACCCAGCCATTAACAATACTCTTCAGCGGTTGTCTGCCTGGTGTAAGTACTTGGATAACCAGGACGTGGTATGCACCAGGTGCTCATATGACCATCAACCACCTGCTCCCGAAGCTTCAAGTGACTCTGATCGGCATTGGTGGTGGGCGGAGGGGTGCTAAGCAGCTGCTACACCTTGTCCAAGGGTGATCTGCAGGCTGGCGGAGGGAACATCTCACACCTCCTTTGGTAGAGATGTATCTCCACCCTGCCACCCAAAGCATTTATTACCCATCTCCTATTACCTTAATTGGAAGTTAGCAATCAATCTGGTTGGGTTTCTCAACGGTACACGAGACTAGATAAGAATAATCGACTACCTTCCCTGAAGAACATTAATGAACTACACATCAAAAGATGGAACTAGTTTTGAAGTGGATGCTTCTCTGTCTGTAGACTTTATAATGAGATAAACCTAATGGGCTGGATTGTGCTGTACCCAGTCCGTGCCTCCTGTGAGGTGTCTGCATTCATACTGGTCCGCATTCACACATACACAGTACTGTGCAAAAGTCTTAGGCACATATATATTGATAGGGTGCCTAAGACTTTTGCATAGTATTGTATTTGTCAATGTGGAGCAGAGAGTGAGTTTGTAAATCTGATGGGAGCAAAGGATGTTGGGAATGGTGAGGATGGAGTACCTTGGGAAGGGTGTGGGACAGGTAGCAGGGAAGCAGTGCCAGTGACGGGTGGGGGAAGAGGGAGCAACAGTACCTCAAATAACCATGTGTTACAGCAGTGGTGTGCAGAAGAGCATCCTGGAACACGTAACATATCGAACTTTGAAGTGCATGGGCTATAGCAGCAGAAGGCCATGACCTTACAATAAAGTGGTCACAGCATGTATATTTTCAACTGAGGGGTTTTGTTCTGAGCACACAAACATCTCTTGTGAATTACTAAAGCAAAGCATGAAACCATATCATTTGGGTCTTTGTTTACTTCTGACATGCTTCTTTTTATTTCTTTTACAGATTCCATTGAATATAATTGTAACAATTTTTCTTCTGAAATAGTCAGTGACTTTGCAACTGAGCACATGATCACTAATCTGAAAGGCATTTTCTAGTGGTAAACCAGACCTTTTATGACATGCATACTAATAAGAAATTTGGTTAAGACGATCAGTTAAATAAAAAGTAGTCGAGAAATTGTAACAGCAATACTTAAATACCAAGATATTAGAAAACTAGAAATAAAACTAACAACTTGGGACACTTCACATATTCAGAAACCTTTCTGGAAAATCATGCATCATATTATAAGGCCTGCTAGAAGAAATCCTACCATTGAACTGATTTGTTGGATCTACATTATAAGTCCATAGCACGTAACAGAAGAATTAGGCCATTCAACCCATTGAGTCTGCTTTGTTTTTCAATCATGGCTGATTTATTGTTTCCCTTGACCTCATTCTTCTGCTTTCGCCCCATAACCTTTGACCTCCTATTATCAAAGAACCTATGAACCTTTGCTTTTAGTATACTCAATGACCTGACCTCCACAGCCGTCTATGGCAATGAATTCCATAGATTCACCACCCTCTGGCTGAAGAAATTTCTTCTCAGTATTAAATAAAATTGTGAACAGATTCACATAATGTTTGATCCTTCATATACAAAGGTTCAGATGAACACTTCTTACAGCACATAGTCAGGCCCCTCGGCCCATTCCAACCAAGATGCCCGTCCAAGACTCCAATCCAAAGCCTTTAAGATGTCGAATTCTGTAAATTCTTGATAAGGAATTACTTAGGGAATACATTAATTAAAGAACTTATCCTTGCATTGCAATTATAATACCATATGTAATAGCCTTGGGCGTGGATTAGTAAATGAATGAGCTTGATCAAAAAGGGCGGGCCCTGGGGAGCGATGCAGAACAGAGGAACCTAGGAGCATTCTCTGTTCTATAAAGAATCTCTGTACACCTTCCCCTGGGTTTTCTCCTGGTCCTCCGGTTTCCTCCCACCGTCCAAAGACGTTCCAGGTAGGTTAATTGGTCAGAATCAGAATCACAATCAGGTTTAATTTCACTCGCATATGTCGTGAAATTTGTTGTTATGCAGCAGCAATACATAATAATAAAAACTGTAAATTACTATGTATTGATTGTCCAATCAGAAATATGATGGCTGAGGGGAAGAAGCTGTTCCTGAAATGGTAAGTGTGTGTCTTGGGGTGTTAGGTTGTGGTTATACAAGACATTGGTGAGGCCACATATGGAATACTCTGTTCAGTTCTGGTCATCCTGTTATAGAAAAGAGGTGTATACTACTATAAGGGGCATAGATAGGGCGAATGTGCACAGCCTCTTTCCTAAGAGTGGGGAATTAAGAACTGGAGGGCAGAGATTTAATAGGAACCTGATGGGAAAATGTTTCACGTAGAGCAGGGGGTTCCCAATTTTTTTTATGGACTACTACCATCAACTGAGGGGTCCATGAACCCCATGTTGGGAAATCCTGACCTAGAGTGTGGCCAGTACTTGGAATGAGCTACACACACAAAATGCTGGAGGAACTCAGCAGGCCTGGCAGCATCTCAGGAGAGGAATTAACAGTTGATGTTTCGGGCCAAGACCCTTCATCGGGACTGGAAAGGAAGGGGGAAGAAGCCAGAATAAGCCGATGGGGAGGGGGGAAGGCTCTGGAATGAGCTGCCATAGAAAGTGGTTGAGGAAGGTAAATTAACATTTAAAAGACACTTGCACAGGGATATGATAGGAATGGTTTCGAGGGACAATAGCCAAATGCAGGCAAATAGGATGAGCATAGATGCACCCTGGTTGGCAAGGACCAGATGGGCCGAAGGGCCTGTTCCTGCGCTGTATGTGTCTATGACTCCAAGTCAAATAATCTTATGTAAATTTGACTTTGCAAATAAATGACCACGTTACTGGAACTGGCATTGAAGCAGCTCAGAATTTTGTCCACCTCAAGTGACCAGTACAATTGCAGTACTAAATCCACGACTACAAGACAAAGTTCCAAGCAGGCAGTTAAAGACCAATTCAGTCAGGTGCCACTGAGCAGCCACCTCTCACCTCAGTCTCATCAGTTTTGTAGAGCAAGGTGTTTTCATTACCAAAGGATCACATTTTAACCAGATTGCAGATCTGATGCTAAGGCAAAAAACCAAAGCAAATTCAGCACGCTGGAATCTGTGCTGGGTAGGGAGATGACTCGTGCAGGTCAGCTCCCTCGTCAGTCCTGCTCTCCAGTGTTCATTCCCTGGAAGACGAGCTGAACTGCCTTCATTTGCGGCCGTGGGAGATGAGGAACTGCTGCGTACTTGGTCTTACAGAAGCATGGCTCCAGAACAACATCCCATGCACCATAAATCTTCAGGGCATGCTGCTCAGGGACTTGTGCTAATACTATTTTTGTGACTGTATTTATGTACTGTGTGTGACTGTATGTCGTCTATTTTGCACCTTGGCCCTGGAAGAACACTGTTATTTTGTTTAGCTGTATACATGTGCATGGTTGAAAGGCAATTAAACTTTAATTTGAACTATAATTCAAAACTACAACAAAAAGAAAATCTTTGTAGTTTAGATTTCATTCATACAATGACAAACATTATGCAATATCTCTGCCACATACAGTAACAGCAATGAACAGATAAACTTCCGAGTAACTGCACTGAATGAGGACCATGAACTGATGTGCTAATTGATGTTGTTTGATAATGTGTAGGAGACTGTTAACAGACTGTATTATCAAATTGAAAGCCTACTCTGCTGAGGTTTCAGAGTCAAATGAAGTGCTCAGTGTAACTTAATGGACAAGTACTTATCGTTGCAGCAATCTGTGAAAGTAGACCTGCTTTCCTGCAATAGGCTGAGTCAAAGTTGCAACTTTGCAATCAAGTTGAACCTTTGCATGAAAATATAAAAAAATACTGCAGCTAACGGAAATCTGAAACAAAAGCAGAAAATGCTCAAAATGCTTAGCAGGTTAGGCAGCATCTGTCCACAGAGAAAGAGAGTTAGTATTTCAGACTGAAGTTTAACCAGCGGTTGTATTTCACTAGGAGTTCAAGGAGATTTGGCACCTTGTCAAAAACTCTAGCAAATTTCTTCACATGTACCATGGACAGCATTCTATCTGGTTGCATTACCGATTAGTGTGGCAGTGCCAATGCACAAGTTGGAAGTTCAAAAGTTCAAAGTACATTTATTATCAAAGTATGTATACATTACACAACCTTGAGATTCGTCTCCCAACAGGCAGCCATGAAACATAGAACGTAGAAAATCTACAGCACATTACAGGCCCTTCAGCCCACATGTTTGTATCGACCATGTAACATACTCTAGAAGCTGCCAAGAATTTCCCTACCACTATTTTTCTAAGCTCCATGTACCTATCTTCTTTTTCAATATTTTTATTGATACTATGTAAATTACATGAATACAAATACAAAATTCATTAGGATACAAGTAAATAGTACGAATTACATTACATTTAAGTCACAGTAATATGATCACAGCATCCCATATTCCAAAACAATCATGTATAAAATAAGATTGAATTATGAAATGAAATAGAATAAAATAATTGTATTTTATTAAACAAAATTTACCTCCACTACCAAAATGAGCTGGTTAGTAAAAAAAAAGAAAAAAGAAAAATACCTTACCATATGATATTATAATAATAATGGCTCAGATCCATCCTTTAATAACAGTTCAAAGATTGTGAAAATAATTCAGAAAGGGTCCCCATAACATTAGAAAATCAGGTTTAGAATCAGAAATCGGACAACAAATCCTCTCTAGATCAAGGCACAACATAACGTCAGATAGCCATTGACCATGAGTGGGCGGGGCAGCCTCCTTCCACTTGAGCAAGATCGCCCTCCTGGCCATAAGAGACATAAAGGCCAATACCCACAAATTAGATGGTTTCAATTTTGTAGCACTATCCTCAACAATATCAAACAAGGCAGTCAAAGGATTGGGCTTAAAGCTGACATTGAAAAGTACAGAAAAAGTTTGAAATACATCTTTCCAGAATTTTTCAAGGCTCGGACATGTACCTATCTAAGAGTCTCTTAAAAGACCCTGTTGTATCCGCCTTACCACCTTTGCTGGCAGTGCGTTCCACGCACCCACCACTCCCTGTGTGAAAATCTTAATTCTGACATCCCCCTGTACCTACTTCCAAGCACCTTACAACTATGCCCCCCGTGTTAGCCATTACAGCCTTGGGAAAAAGCCTCTGGCTATTCACACAATCAATGCCTCTCATCATCTTATACAGCTCTAACAAGTCACCTCTCATCCTCCGTCGCTCCAAGGAGAAAATGCCAAGTTCACTCAACTTATATGTACTTCGATGATATATTTAATTTGAACTTCGTTAGATACAATATATATTATATATACAGGTGTTAAGGTATTAATATACCTTTATATTAAAATACAGGCCAGAAAGTTAAAAAAAACAAAGTTTTATATCCCAGTGTGAAAGAGAAAGTCGAGTAAACCCGACTCAATAGAAGCAAAAAATAAACATAAGCCTTTCAAACTTTATTCAATAGTTAAGCACCCCCCCAGAAAAAAAACATAAAAAAGGCCATCAAACACCCAACATGCAGAGAGAAAAAAAACAAACAATAAATGCAAGCTAGTAGCATTCTGAAGTCCACAAAGACAGTCCTGTCCTTAGACCCTTAGTTCTGCAGAAAGTGGAGCAGTGAACCGGCCTGTTCCTCGACACCCTGACCATTTCAATCTAGCCCAGTGCTGAAATTGTCCAAGCATCGGCTCCAGTCGCTTTGATACGTTCTGGGACCTGGACATCACCGCCTCAATTCACCCTGTACCCAAACCTTCTGATTCAGCCCAGTGCTTCAATCTTCATCCATTCAGGTTCAGTTGCCTTGATACGCTCTAGGTCCTGGACCCCGCCACCTCAATTCCGCCTGCAACCGACTTCTCTGATTCAGCCAAGTGCCTAAATTGTCATCCAAACATTGGGTTCAGTCGCTTTGATACGTTCTGGGGCTTAGACCCTGCCACTTGATTTGGCCTGTCCCTGACCTTTCCAATTCACCCTGGCACTTAAATCAATTGAAACTCGGGTCTTCCTCACTTTCAGCAACGAGCCCCCTGCCTCGTCTTGCCTCAGTTCTGCCACATTGAATTACCTCCAAGTCCAAAGGGAAGTTGCATGCTATTGCTTGCAATGATCAGAAAAAGATTAACAAAGTATACAGTTGTTTTCTTTGTCTCATTAGCCACCAGCCAGAGGTTGCTGAGATTCACCAGCGCCATCTTAAACTGGAAGATCGGATAAAGCTGCGGAGGGTTGTAGACTCAACTAACTCCATCATGGACACTAGCCTCCCATCACCAGGACATGCTCTCTTCTCATTGCTACTATCAGAGGGGAGATACAGGAGCCAGAAATTACAAACTCAACATTTTAGGAACAGTTTCTTCCTCTCCACCATTGGATTTTTGAACAGTCCATGAAAACTACCTCACTATTTTGCTTTCTTTTTGCACTATTTATTTTTTATAAATATTTATTAATATATACAAATGATAAATTACTGCAAGTTACAATATTTCTTATGGTAACTTTAGTAATTTTTAATGTATTGCACTGTACCTCTCCCACAAAACAAATTTCACAACATATAAAGTCAGAGTCATAGAATACTTCAGCACAGAAACAGGCCCTTCAGCCCAAAGAGCCTGTAGCAAACTATTAGTCTGTCTAGTCCCCTTGGCCTGCACCTCGACCATAGGCCTCCATTTCCCTCTCGTCCATGTATCTATCCAAATTTCTCTTAAATGTTGAAATCAAATCCACATTCACCACCTCTGCTGGCAACTCTTTCAACACTCTCACCACATTCTGAGTGAAGAAGTTCCCCCTCATGTTCACCTTAAACATTTCACCTTTC